>NC_052349.1:15276884-15427201 GCF_009727055.1 Benincasa hispida
TGAACGTTACCTCTTTTTGATTATTTGTTTTCCAAACAGCAATAAAAAAAACTATAAAAAAAATATAATAATACGAGAATAGTAACAAAATTTATAATTATTTTTAAAAAAATTGAAATTTAGTAGAGTGAAAGTACAAACTTCACAATTTGATGGGCGAATGTAGAAAAAAAAAGGATTTAGTAATAATTTTTTTGGAGAAGAAGAAGAAAAAATGTAATATGAGATACATAGAGGCAAAAAGGGTGAAAGAAATGTGTGAGATGTAAAATTCGAAAGAGAAAAGGGAGGAAGATGAATGAATACACAAAGAGTGATATGAGGGGAAAAAAAAAAGGAGAAAGATCGATGAAGAGTGATGAAGATGAGCGATGAAGATGGATCTAAGAAGAATGATTTGGGGTTTAAAAATAAGTAGGTTGAGAGTTCAAAACTCGATCCACGGACGGTAAAGAATTAAAAGCTATCATTGGAAGGATTAAAGCTGCTAAGGGGGCTGGTTGAGACTTCAAGTCTCGAGGTGGGCAGGCGATGCAGACGGATAGAGATTTTGACAGAGGCTTTGTCAAAGGTTGAAGTCTCGACCTATTGTAGGTCGAGTTTTGAAAACTCGATTATCTTTTCTTCCCCTGCCTTCCTCAACCTTCTAAAAAAACCTGTCAAACTACCATATTTCACTAAATAAAAGTTCCAATTGTAATATTAAAATAAAAGTTCCATGGAACATTATTACCTTTGCCAAAAAAAAAAAAAAAAAAAAAGTTGCTTTTGGAAAATTACCATTCAACTCTTTTTTCTTGAAAGGAGCTCACGATGTGGGCCGTGATTACGTGGGCTTCTTTCTTGCCTCAGCCCAATGAAAGCAGATCTCATGCCTGTGTGGAAGCCCGTTACTTTGGGCCTCAGCCAATACAAGGCCGGTACAATTAAGTCTCTTTCTGGGCTGCTTTTTGAAATCCTTGCTTTTAAAAAGTAGAATACGAATGTGGGCCTAGGCCCAGTACAAGTCCATTACAGCTAGAATCATGGTGAAGCCCCTTGGTTTGGTTGAACGATGAATTAACGTTCCAATCATGAAGAAAATAGAACTGTAATTTTTTTGGAATTCAATTTAGTACAAATGTAGATGTCAAATTTATTTCCAAAATATTTTTCATTTCAAACTAAAATAATGGTATACTAAAGAAAATTTTAGTGATTTTTTTCCCTAAAAAAGAGAGATAATTTGAGTAATAAAGTTAGAGTTTGGTGCAAACTTATGTGGTTAGCAACAACTAGGTTTTTTCACTGTGCATATAATTCAACTGGAACATGTTTAATTGATTAAGAGGTCAAATTAAAAGAACCAGTTTTTTTCCCTCGAGTAATTGAGGGTCATTTATTAATAAATTGTCACCTACCTTTTCTAGAATTCATTTGACAATTTTTGTAAAGGTTTTATATATAAAATAGTAGAAATTAAACTTGAAAGACCTTTAAAATTTTAAGAAAATTGAAGAACTTATAGTTAGGCCAAATATATCATCTAATTCCTAAAGTGTACTATCCTTATTGTTTTAAAATATTCTTTTAATCAATTTACTCATTAAAGCTTTTCGAAGAAAAAAAAACCTTAATAAAAAGAAGTTTGAAACGAAATATAGCTTAATTGCTTAAGACACAAACCAAGATTAAAGGTTCAAATTTTCTACTCACATATTAAATTTTAAAAAAAGTCGCGTTTTTAAGTATTCTTCTCACCCAATTCAAATACAAAAATAAATATATTCTATTTGAAAAGTATAGGAAGAAGAAGAAACATGTGATCTGGTATAATATATGAACACGGTATTTTTATCAAGGCCCTCCTTTATTTAATTAGTCTTTTAATTGAATATTGTAAGATATATTTGATATTCTTAAAGTTTAGATATCTATTAGATACGACACTAGATCTTGGGAGACCTGTTAGATAGTTTAAAAGTTTAGAGTTTTACTAGATACAAAATTGAAACTTTAATAGCCTATTAGATTTTTTTTCAATCTTTTGAGAATATATAAGATATTATTAAGGGAATGTTTGGTAGTGATGACTTGAGATGATATGAGTTGAGATATAAACTCAACTCAATGTTTGGGAGCATAATTTGGTATGTCGCCGATACTTTATATCATGTTCGTTAACAATGTACTCAACCTTCATAATCACCGATATCCTGTATTGCCTCTCTGGCCACCATCTCTAGTGGTTAACTTCGGCGACCACCGCCAGTGGCCAACTCCTGCCTCATTCGACCAACACTGTCGATAGTCAACTCCGACGTTCTTTGACGACAACCACCTCCACCAACTCCAACGATCGCTGTTTTAAATTATTAGTTTATAGTATCTTATAGTTGTTCATTACAGTAATTTGACATTAATAAAACGCATTGAACATTGCCAAACAAACTTGTATACTTTAGAGAAAAAGTTACCAAACATGTGAGTGTATATATTTTAAATAGTTTTTTTAATCAAAAGTGTCTAAATTAAAAATAACTATTTGAAAAACATTTTTGTCCAAGTTAATCTAAACAAAAGTTTGTAGCATGACAAAAAGATGGGAGGTAAAAGAAAGTTGTCGAATATATCTATTAGATAGATGATTTGGATAGACGTTTATGTAATTTTTTTTATGTAGGTGAACTTGGTCATTTGTTGGCACATATCATATAACTTTTTTTTTTTTTCATCATATAACTGGTCTAGAGAATGTGGCTTTTGTTACGTATTTTTTAGGTCAACCATGTAACATGACATTAATAGGGCAATTATAGTACAATTACATTTTGAAGATACTTCGCTTACAATATAAATCCAAATTTGTTTTGTACCATTGAATTCGATATAATTTTGTCCAACTTATCTAAATAGGTTACATGCACAAATTTATAAAATGACCGTTTGAATTAAAAATAAAAATTGAAATGCATGATATAAAATTAAATCGTAAACCTCATTTTTAAAACTCCGAACAATATATGTATCTTAAAAAAAATTGTAACTCTTATTTTATGACAAAAAATGTAAAAATATTTAATAAAAAAATTTCTAAACAAAAATAATCACCATAAAGGCATCTTATTCATCCTAAAAAAATGCATTAAATATTTTTTACATAGAATTTAACTCGGTATCCCAAATACTAAAACAACTCTAATGCTTAAGACCTATGACTACACTAATAATTTAACATTTTATATTTTTTTCTTTAAAAAAAAATCAGATTTTCAGTACTATGACTGAATTTACCTGTCCTTTGCTGAATCATCCTTTTATCTCGATTTGCACAACTTCATTCATTTTCTTTCAAACAATTAGGCTATGATTTTTATCATGATTATCACATATTTAGATTAAAATACTATTTTAATATTCCATCGTGGGACTATAATTATAATAAAAATATAATAAAGTAAAAAAAAATTTCAATGTTTTTCAAGAATGTGGTCACGAAACTTAAGAAAAAAAAATCAATTCATACTCATAAATATCGGAATTTGTATCACTTAAAATCTAAAAATACTAATAGTATCAATTAAGACTTCACAAATAAACTAGTATAAACACCTCATTTCGTTTTAAAATTGTTCATTTGTGTACAAAAACTTGTTAGATGTAATGAAA
Source organism: Benincasa hispida (assembly GCF_009727055.1). Lineage (NCBI taxonomy): Eukaryota > Viridiplantae > Streptophyta > Magnoliopsida > Cucurbitales > Cucurbitaceae > Benincasa > Benincasa hispida. The sequence goes on from NC_052349.1 coordinate 15,280,533, forward strand.
AATATAAATAAAAAATAAATGTTGGAACCATAAATATATAGCGGAGATTTTTCATCCTTTTGTCAACTTTTATTTTTATTGAAAAAAGAGTCTACATGTATATGTCAAAACGAGCATAGTTTAATTGACATAAAAATTTACTATCAAACTCAAAGTCAGAGATTTAATCCCCTCCTATATTATAAAAAAGATAAAAATATCTTTTCAGTCCTCCAAATTTTGCAGAAAAGATATATTTGGTTTCCAAGTATTCAAAACATACTTTTTTTAGTCTCTGAAATTTTTTTAGAATATGTGCATTATTATTTGGATCGTGAATTTTCAAAATTTACCTTTTTAATCTTCATATCCTTAAAAATATATTTAAAAGGTCCAAATACATAATTTTTATTTTGTTTAATTATAGAACATTTTGAATTACAAAAAGAATTTCAGAGGGATAGGTAATTTTTTTAATCTAAAGATAATTAAAAAAGAAAAAACTATACAAAAATGGTACATTTTTAAAACTGAGAGACGAAATACATCGAGTCTAAAAGAAATTAAGGGAATAAAAATGTATATTATATTTACTGATATTTTTGAAAAAGGGGGATAAAAGAAGAAGAAGGAATTTGAATGTGTGGCAGAAGTGAAAGAGAGACAAAGCATTTGAAAACAAAGAATGAGAAGAAGAGAAAGAAAAGGAGAGTGGGGGTTTAGGTTTAGGTTTAGGACAGTCAGGGTGTCTTAAATGAATCATAAGCTTTACAAAAGGACTGTTTCATGTCTTTATGGGTTTTGGATTTTAGGGTTCATACCCACCAACCTATTTCATCTTCTTCAGGTCAACACACCAAACATTTCTTTTTTCAGACTATCAGATTTCTCTGTTTCTAATTATTATTTTTCTTATCTCTCAGCTCTACTTTTTTTTCTTTTTTTCTTTTTCTTTTTTTTAATTTCTCATTTCACTCTTTATTTAGAATTCAATTTCAAATCTCAACCATTCATACACAACCAATTTCCATTTCACTATATCACTAATAAATTTTCTTTAATTAAATTACAACTAATTTTAAGTTCTTATCTATTTGGATGTTTGTTATGTGTCTAAGGTTCTTCACAAATTAAAGTTTTTAAACAAATTAATTGATTTATTATGTATATATAAATTTTAATTTTATATCTAATAGAATTCAAGTAGATCTATGTATTTTTTAAAAAAAATATTAAAGTTTAAGGATTAAATTTGTAAATTTGAAAGTTTAAAGATTAAGTAGATACAAACTTTGTTGTTAGGAACTAAGCTTGTAATGTAACATAATTTTTATTTATTATTGCTCATATACTATTCACATATTTATTTTTCAATTTCCTATTTTAAGTTTGTGAATCTAAATCATTATGCATTACAAAAAATTGATTTGCACTAATGTAATCCATATGTAATTTTTACTATCTATTTAGTAAAAAAGATCAATTTATAATCCTAAATTTTGAGAATTGAATTATTTAAAACTTTTGAATAATATTTGTATCAATTAAAATTTTGGATTTTTATCCAGAAATCAATCTAGACTTTTTGATGTGTGTTACTTTAAACAATTAATACACAAGTCTCACAAGTGTATTAGATTTAAATATAAAAATTTTTAAAAAAATGTCATAATCAAATGAATAATAGAAAATTTCATTCATCTCAAGATTTTTCTTTCATATTTTATTCTTTTTTATCTACTCTACTTCTTTATGATATTGTGGTATGTTTTTGGAGTTAATACATAATTCTATCAAAGTGATTTTGAGTTTATTTTAAATAAAATTTGAATGAAAATATTATTAAATAGTCTAAATTCATTCCTTCGCGAAAAGTTCTAAGTCTTAATTGATTTAATCAAATTTGAAAGGTATAAATTGATTTTTTTTTAGTTCAAATCCTAAAATTAACATATATGTAAAGAAAATAAAAGGAAATATTTTGTAAATTTTATTTTTGAAGTTGGGAAAGAATAAAATATATGAGGTAAAAGTAAAATAACCCAAAATCATGAGAGGTTAAAGTGATCACAAGTGGGCACATGGTTTTCAAGGTAGGATTTCCTTTGCTAATTCAAAAGTTCATGCATGTCATTTCAATTTATTTATTTTTTTAAAAAAAAAGGAAAAAAAACAAGAAAAGAAAGATATGTCATTTCAAGAATTGTTGTAAATAAGAAAAGAAAATAATTTACATTAAAGGGGAGCAAGAAACAAATATTTGGTATAATTGTGAAATCAATAACTTTTTCTATGAAATGACATTGATTGATATTTCAACAATAAATATTTTTAGATCTTTATTTTTCTTTAAAAAAAAAGGTAAAAAGAATATGGGTTATTAAAAGAATAAAGTTGGTAGATAGGTTAACATTATGACATGTTACTTGTTTTATTTTAGTCTTATGCTTCTAAGATTTTTGGTAATTATTTTATTTTTTATTTTTAAAAAATTAAGACTATTTTCTTTTCATTTTTTATAACGCTTTACACTTCTCTTAAATATAATAGTTGAATTTTTAACTAAATTCCAAAAAAACAAAAACACGATTTTAAAAACTATTTTTTTAATTTTCAAAATTTGACTTTGTTTTTTAAACCATTAGTAAAAAGTAGATAACAAATAAAGAAATTTGGAGGTGGAAGTGTATCTTCGAGCTTAATTTTTAAAAAACAAAAAATAAAAAGAACCAAATGGTTACTAAATGAGATCTAAAATTTTGGTTTCGATTGAGATTTTGAAATTATTAAAAAAATAAAATCATTCAAGTAATGTTGAATTACATTTCGATTTTTTTTAATCTTTAAAATATCATTCAATATATAATGTAATTAGGATAAATGTATTTTTTGTTACTATATTAGCTACGGAGGAGAAAAATTAGCGGTCCCTTGATATAGATAATATAATGTGGGGCAAAATTTTGATTATTTTTTTTTAAAAAAAATTGAGTCAATATTATCACTTTGTTTGATCAACTCATTGTTAAATCTATTTTAAAATGTCTTAAAAACCATTATCAAATTTCAAGGACAAAGAGAAAATAAACCTAAATATAATGGGCCAAAAATGTTAGTTTCTAAAATTCAAGAAGTAAATAAAAACTAATTTCAATTCACAAGAACTAAAAGCGTATTTTATCACAAAATACAAAATTCATAGTTTAAAAATTGAAAAACTAATATAAATTAGAACATATAAGTTTAGGAAAGTGTTGCACAAAAAATCAATAATATTATAACATATGTAATTTTTTTTTTTTTTTTTATCAATTATAGTTGATCACTGCAGTCGATATTTAAAAATTATAAAAATGGAGGATAATGTTCCATCCAGTTGAAACATATATTTTAAATCAAAAGATCAGAGATTCGAATACTCGCACTTGTTGTGAAATCAAAAAGAATAATTAAATTTTAAATAATATCTCTAAACTTCCTTTTGTTTCAAAATTGCTTTTTTTTTTTTCAAAAATTACAATATCACGATTTATCTTTTATAAATATTTTAAAACTAATCATTGGAGTAGAAATCTATTAGATTATGTTAGAAATAATACGATCCAAATCTCACATGGACTCATAAAGGGATGACAATATATATTGTCTTAGCTAACCAATTGTTGAAAAAAGATTTTATCATAGAAAAGCGGTATGGCATGTAGTAACCTGAAATGGAAATTGGGACTTGAGACTACACCATTGCAAGTAACCACCATATCCATTCCATGATGGAATTTCATTAAAGTTATAATAGATTTATACTTTAATGAGCATCTATAAAATATCAAATTGGTATAATTGTGATTTTTGATAGGAAGATTTTTTTAGACAAAAGGACACAACTCGTGTATATTTCATAATTTTAGCGAGAAAAAAAAAAGGAAAAGAAAAAGTCACTCGATTCACTTGAATTCTCTATCTTTTTGAAAAAACGATAAGATGACTCGTCACTCGATATATGAATGTTAAACAAAAAGTATTGACAAGCATTGTAATAACAAAAATACGAACAATAAGTACAAGTAAATGTAAACAGAAGTTAGTAATCCAGTTTGGTAATAATTCACCTACATTTAGGGGATATTGTGTCTAGGAAGAATAATATAATAATACTAATGAGTCAAGTAATTATAACATAGTATTTATCTGTAATATACCAACTACTACAGTGGATCACGTAGAGCTCAACTCCCAAGTCACCTAGGCTTCCCTTAGATGTAAGACTCCCTCTCAACTGTACTTAAGCTCCCCCTAAGCGTGGTAATATTACTAATGAACACTTCAACTTCCGACAGTACGTGAAACTCCTCTTAGCTTGCTCGTGACTCAATGAACTCCCTTCACGTGAGAACTTAGGCCACCTTAAGTCTTGAGAACTCTATTCTCAATTTATAACATCCTAGGCTCCCTTAAGATTGGAGAACTTATTCTCATGAATGAAGTCTTAAGCTCCCCCTAAGACTGAGAATTCCTTGTCGATGAAAGACACCTTAGGTTCCTCTAAGGTTTGAGAAGTCTTTCCCAATGATAGAAGTATTAGGCTCTTGATGCGTTATTTTATTAAGTGTGGAAAATTGATGATATGCATTGATGGAATTACGTTGTGCACTCAAGTTTCCCCAACAGAATTCAAGTGTCAATTTCTCTGAGTTTCCTGGTAAGTCCAGGGTCAAACACAGGAACTTGTGAAAATAGTTGCGTTAGAGATTTTTATGAAAACTTGCGGTAACCGGTAAATTAAATAAGGTGGTTGATTTGTTGTTGTGTTAATGAAAATAATAATAAATGTGGCAGAGTTCGAAAAAAAGTTGGCAACGGAAAATACGATGAATATGCGGTGAACGGGTTGAGAAGAGTTTCGGCTAACACTTCCTAGGTTGCGTTCATGCCTTGCGATCATGCAACATGCATACAATAGTAAACCACCTCTCGACGTGAATGCCACGGCTTCTAAAGCTAGAACGCATGCGATAAATATGCGATAAGTCTACAGGGTTTACACATAAACCTCTATTTCTATTTATGCAATGACAACATGATATTCACACAAATATGCGACCGCATAATATCATTCCTATTCCTAGGATGCATGCGATGCAAGTTGACAAACAGAGCTTATCTCTAAGTTCCTATTTCTTGTTTATGCAAGCCTAATCTTGCTCTTTCAAGTCAGGTTCTAACCTAGCTCTCTCGAGACATTAAGTTCTTTCTTTAGATTCTCTCTCGAGCAACTCTAAAGGGATGTTTCGCACAACATAAAACAAGACAATCGCAAGCAATGAACTTCCTAGATCATGTTAGCTTAGTTCCTTTCAACTCATTCAACTAGTTTAGCTACTCATGCGTATTAAGAGAGTGAGAAGATGTAGAAATAGAACTTCCATTGAATAGATAAAAGATGAAATACAGAATAACAATATAAGTATAGTAAAGAGCCTGGAGCAATTTTTTGCCATCAGGTGTTACACTATTCTACTCTGCTCTAAAGATATTATCGCTTTCGCGAGAGTCAACCCGTTCTCTGCTCTTACGCTCCAAGGTCCTTTCTCGAGCCGCCTTAGACGATCTCTGGCGTCACCACTCTTTTCTGATACGCCGGATAGTTGTCACCGATAAAGCTAGATGTACTACCGTTATCGGCTGTCAACTTAATTTAGATCTGAATGTTGTCACTTTCTGTTCCATCGATCTTAATTGTCCTTTCATTCGGATGCGTCCACCATGTTGCGGTGATTCTTCTTGGGTGGATGTCTGCGAGCACGATCAATGCAAAGTTTTACGGTGATGTTGTGCTCGACCGAAGTATTCCTATGATCGCATTCTTTGCATTGCATTAACGCATTATTCTGCACCAAAATATAAAGATCAACTGCCCTAATGCGTTGGACGCATGCGACCGCAATATTGTAGAGTTTATGCTTAATGGACGCAATTTAACATATTCTATCAACGCAATCCAACGTTGTTTAAGAACTTAGTACAATGATAATGTGCATTTCTGCTCATTATCAACTCTCCCTAAGTGAAGGAACTGACGAAGGTTCGCAGCGGAAGGAGATTGTCACAATCTTTAGTTTTCACAGAAACTAAGTTATACACAAAAAATATGTAACAAGAATTTTACAGCATGTCTTTTAAAAAAAATTGAGAATAAAGAAATTATGAAATCCTTATCTTTGAAGAACCCCTTCTTCAAATTCATTCTCGAGAAAATCACGAACTCGAGACCCCACAAATGGTCACCACCAATTGAATTTCTCTATATTCTCTGGGATGAGAATCCAAGGAGTTTGTGGGTTTGTGGAATTTTGGGAGAGGGAAAGATGAAATGAGAGGAAGAGAAGGACAGAAAAAGCTTGAGAACTTTTTCTCAGGGAATTTTCTTGCAGAGATTAGTTTTCACAGAGTTCTTTGTAAAACTCCAAAGAAGGAAGATGGTTACAACCCCTTTCTACACACCCCACTCTCACGACGTTGTAGAGAGAGAAAATGGGGAGGGAGTTACAGCTCCCTCTCAAAAATCATTTTTCAAAATTAAAAAAATATATTATTTTAATAAAATATTTAATATATATTTATATGATAACCACTTTATCTTATAATATGTATTAAACTATATGTTATATCAAATATAACATATAACCTATAATTTAATATTGTATCAAATACAATATAACCTATAGTTTTCAGTCTCTCATTAATGCACGATATTTAATATAAATCTCGTTTATACTAAATTTAATTATATGAATCCAATTCACATAATTAATATTTGAATCATATTTAAATATTTATTTCCTCTCAAATAAACTTTATATTATAATGTATCAAATACATTATAGTAATTATATCATATATAATTAAATTAAATTAATTATNAAACTTTATATTATAATGTATCAAATACATTATAGTAATTATATCATATATAATTAAATTAAATTAATTATATCACATATAATTAATTTCCTCAATTAATTTGAACAATTCAAATTAATCCAAAATTGATTCTCATTTAGTCCCTGTTGAGCTACAAAGAGGATACCTCATGGACCTGTAGCTTAAAGCTTCAATGGTACTTGAATAATTAACTAAACTCATTTAATTATATTATTCAACATTCATTAACTGTCGAACACTCCACTAAAGACCAATACTTGTACTTTTTGTACTACATATATATTTCTGTGTCTATTGAATATAACCAGTCAACAATATGATGACCCTTCACAAATTGCTCGTAAGTACAGCTAGACCAAAATTACCGTTTTGCCCTTATAGTTACATCTAACTCCTTAAGTACCACTTATCCCTCTAATAAACAATAAGTCATAGTCTAATTATGATCAAACCTCTCTCGGGCAAGGAGAGGATGTGATGCCACATTGTTTAAACCCCGGAATCAGCCCTTAAGATAGAAATTTATCTACTCACCCTGACGTTGAGGAAGGAATGAATTCCGTCTTATGTAGTTGTGTTTCCAGCTCCCCAATCAGACGAATCCCCAAAATGGTAGGCTTGTTGAGTCGGCAATCTGGCCATTCTCCCCATACAAACCAAAGGATCGCCTTCATAGATAGAAGTTCACAACTCACTCAGGATTCATGTCATGTCTCCTATAGTCATCCTGGTAAAATGTAAGTCTCTATTTCGAATGGTGTTATATAATGAGACTAGTAATTTTATGGTCCAGTCTTATACAAACTCCTTTATATAGAATACCATCGATCACATGTCTCCACGTGAATGATCAAGATAAGATCATTTATAGCATTTTACAACAATTGTAACATCTACAGAATGTGTCATATTCGTAGTGTCATCAGGATAAGGTATCCAACCTTATCCATCTACTACATACCATTTAGGTTATCACTTAAACATGATTCACCTATATGTCTCTGCATACAAGTTTAAGCTACAAAAGATGACCTTGGATATTCATTTATTAATGTGTGGCTTTAGTGCTACTAAATGTCAAATAAAACATTTCATATTTTATTAAATAAATAAAATATTTGTATAATACAATTACAAACTACAAGACCCTACGAGATTGAGGGCATCAACCCCAACAATCTCCCACTTGTTCTAAAGCTAGTGGGGTGCACAATATACAAGTCATACTAATATATAAGTACACAAATCAATAAACTAGGGTATAAAACGCGCCCAATACAAAATCTCCCACTTGTTTTAGATTATATGTGATATGTCCCATAGACTCATACTCTATAGGTGTCCTTCAAATACTTTAGTCGTGAGGGCCTTTGTAGATGGATCAACAATGTTATGCTCTGAGGTTATCTGTGTGACGATCACGTCCCCTCGATGCATAATCTCTCGGATGAGATGATACTTCCGCTCTATATGCTTCTCGCGCTTGTGACTCTGAGACTATTGGGTATTAGCCACAACACCACTATTATCACAATAAAGGGTGATGAGATTTGACATTTCTAGAACCACTTTCAAATCAGTCAAAAATTTTCTGAACCACACAACTTCCTTAACAGCTTCACAAGCCGCTAAATACTCAGCCTCCATGGTGGAATCAGCAATGCACCTCTGCTTGGTGCTCCTCCTGACTACTGCTCCTCTGTTAAGAGTGAACACTGATCCGGATGTGGATTTCCTGGAATCCTTATCGGTCTGAAAATTAGAGTCAGTCTATCCTGTAATGATCAAATCCTTAGAACCATACACAAACATGCAATCCTTCGTTCTCTGTAAATACTTGAGGATGTTATTAACGGAGGTCTAATGATAAATCCTAGATTAGACTGATATCTACTAACTATCCTCCACCGCATAGCAGATGCCAGGTCTAGTACATAACATCGCATACATTAAGTTGTCAACAACCGATGCATAGAGGATCCGTCTCATTTCCTCAACTTCTTGAAGTGTCTTACGACACTATTTTTTAGATAATATAACTCCATGCCTGAAAGGTAGTAAACCTCACTTGGAGTTTTGCATCGAAAATTTGACAAGCATCTTGTCAATATACAATGTTTGAGACAGGGCTAGCGTTTTGTTCTTTCGATCTTAAAAGATCTGAATGCCTAGAACAAATTGTGTCTCTCCCAAATCTTTCATTTGGAATTGGGTCGCTAACCAATTTTTTATTTTAGTCAGTAGACCTACATCATTCTCGATTAGTAGGATATCGTCTATATACAACACTAGAAAAGCTACTGAATTGTTGATGATTCTCTTGTAAACACAAGATTCATCATCATCCTGATCAAAGCCATAAGATTTGATCGCACTATCAAATCTTATATTCTAAGATCGAGAAGCTTGCTTCAGTCTATAAATAGACCGATTAAGTTTGCAGACCTTTTTGTCTCGACCTTTGGTTATAAATCCCTCAAGCTGCTCCATATAAATAGTCTCCTCAAGATTACCATTCAGAAAAGCAGTCTTGACGTCCATTTGCCAAATCTCATAATCATAATATAAGGAAATTCACAGGAGGATACGGATAGACTTCAACATGCAATGGGTGAGAAAGCCTTCTCATAGTCGACTCCCTCAACTTGGCTCTAACCCTTTGCCACCGGTTTAGTCTTGAAAGTTTGTACCTTCCCATAAGCACCACATTTTCTCTTGTAGATCCATATGCAACCTATAGGTTTTACCCTATCAGATTGATCTACAAGATCTCAAACAGAATTGAATTACATAGACTCCATTTTGAGATCCATAACTTTAATCCATTCATCTTTGTCAACATCCTCCATTGCCTTCTTGTAAGACAATAGATCCTCAACATCTCCTTCAATTATCATAGCTAAGATTTTTGTTAAACCTATGTAATGGATAGGGGGGTCCGCAACCCTCTCACTACATTGAGGCTCCATCAAAACTTGAGTTGGATTTGACCTACTAGATGATCCAATTTCAACAACTTTTGTTGAGGTGTTGGGCTCTTCAATAACTTTTGTTGAAGGTTCAGTAGTTTCCTTGGAAAGTTCATTCGACATAATCTTACTGCAAAGTTTATGTTCTCTAATATGGAATTCCTCTAGAAGTGTAGTGTCTGTCTTTATTTTCCTTAGGATCGTAAAAGTAACCACCTCTCATTCCTTTAGGGTAGCCTACAAATAGGCACAATTTTGAACGAGGTTCTAGTTTCTTAGGATTTGCCTCGAGCACATATGTTGGACAACCCTATATCCTAAAATAGCGTAAACTACCTTTACGACCATTCCATAATTCCAAAGGTATTCTGGTAGCACTCTTGGATAGAACACAGTTCAAAATATATGTTGCAGTTGAAGGATCTCAAAATGAGAATTCCATGAGCGGGTTTAGATCGCTCCGATTTTCACGCTGATCGAAATATAAACGATATACATTCTAAATTAACAGTTATGAATAATAAAACTCAACAACAGCATGCTCAGTATACAATAAAGCATAAAGAAGGGGTTCATTACTAAAGAAAGACGATCTTCAAATATATGAACCCATAGCAGCGGAAGAACTCCACCGATCTACCAGTACCTCGACGAGTCTCTCGTTTGACACTGCACGATCCGAACGTACATGAACAAGGATCTAAGGACAACACCACCAATAGGGAGAACCAGGTATCCTTGGCGTTAAAAACCAAGAGAGTTGGCTCTGGTGAGTTTGGTAGAAGATGGAGGAGAAGAAATCGTGTAGACGACAAGCACGCACGAGAAGAACTTCGCTACCGTATAGCGGGGACGTTTATTGTATAGTAAAACTACATGATTGTTTAGGAAAAACTGGACGATCGTTTAGGAAACTGATGTACGATCGTTTAGGGAATGCAAGAATTAGACGATCGTTTAGACGACTGAGAATCTATCGTATAGGCTCTCGACGATCAGTCTTTCATGATTTCTTTTGGGCGCGAGCTTCCTTTTACACGAATCAATTCTCCCAAAAAATTGAAAACGATTTTCAACTTGTCTCCCGCCGGTTACCTTAACCCTCGCTGCCCACATTCTCACTTACAAAACGTGAAAATTGGTTAATTATTAAATAATTAATCGATTAATTTATTTAATAAATATAATCATATTATATTTATATCCAATGGTTTGATATCATATATCTACTATAGTATTTTTCCTATATTTGATATAAATCATATTTATATCTAATTTCCTCCAAAATAATGTATCTCATACATTTAGCCAATTATATCATATATAATTAGCCATTCCAATTATATCATATATAATTGTACTTCCTCTTGTCAATTTGAACATTTCAAACTAGCCCAAACACTGGTTCTCGACTTTATCCAAGCTACCCAAGTGACCTAATGGACTTGTGGCTCGAAGCTCCAACGGTACATGAATAGCTAACTAAACTCTTTAGCCACGAGATTCACCATCCGTTAACTGTCAGTGATTCCACTAAAGACCAACAGCTGAACTCTTCTTACCATAGATATATTTATGTGTCCTTTGGATATAACCAATCATGAGTATGATGACCCTTCACGGATGCTCATAAGTACAGCTAGGCTAATTTACCGTTTTGCTCCTGTAGTTACATCTCAATCCTTAAGTACCACTGATTACTTTAATGAACAATACAACATGGTCCAACTATGTGTGAACAACTTTCGGGCCAAGAGAAGGTGTATGACGCCACATCGTTCAAGCCCCGGAATTAACCCTTAAGGGAGCCATCTATCTACTTACCCTTTCCTCGGAAGGAGTGAATTCCTTCTTATGTAGTTAAGTTCCCAACTCCCAAAGACAGGCGTATCCCCAAAATGGTAGGTTTTGAATCGGTGACTTGGCCACTCGTATCCATATAAATCAAAGGACCGCCTTCAATGGCAGGAGCTCCCAACTCACTCAGGATTGAGGTCATGTTACCTATGGTCATCCTAGTGAAGTGAAGCTCTGTTATGACCCGATGTTATATAACGAGACATTAACACTTCATGGTCAGGTCTTATACAAACTCTTTGTATAGGACGCCCCTGTTCGCATGTCCCCAACACGAATGATTAGGATCAGACCATCTATGACAAGTCACAACACTTGTGACCATTCCACAAAGCAAGCCGCGTCCATAGCATTACCAGGATAAGGTTTCCCTCCTATATCCATATACTATAGTCCATTTTGGTTATCACTCAAGACATGATCCACTTGTATGTCACCATATACATGTTTGAGTCACATACAGATAACCAAGGATTTGATGTTTATTGGTTTGTGGTAAAGCAACTAAAACAAGTAAATGAGCAAAACAACAAGATGTGAAGTAAATATCACATATTAACAATCACAGCTGTTCGTATGTACTCTTTACAAACTACAGGACACGAGATTTTAGAGTATCAACCCAAACATCAGTCTGTACTATATAACCCCAAAACAAGTCAGGCAAGGAAGCATAACCCATCATAACCATGTCCAACAGGTTTCGATTTCTCATTTCTGATACACCATTCTGCTGAGTTGTACCAAGTGCTGAGAATTGGGATACTATTCCATACTCTATCAAATAGGTCTTGAATGTAAGATAAAAAAATTCTCCACTTCGATCAGATTGAAATGTTTTAATTGTTTTATTTAATGCATTTTCAACTTAAGTCTTAAACTCTTTGAACTTTTCAAAAGCTTCAACTTCTATTGCATTAAATAAACATACCAATCATCAGCAAAAGTGATGAAATATTCAAATCTTCCTCTTGCTTTAACATTTATTGGACCGCAGTGGTCTGAATGTACAAACTCTAAGGATTTTTTGGCCCTATGAAATTTTTCAGTTAAATATCTTTTAGTTATTTTGCCTTCAAAGCATGACTCACACACAGATAAAGAATTTTCTTCTAACTTGCTTAGAAGTCTGTTCTTAACCAATCTCTCAATCCTATTGAGATTGATGTGTTCTAACCTTAGGTGCCAAAGATGGACATTTTAAAGGCTTCAATTGCTAACGGTCTTAGACATACAAATTATCTTCAAGATTAACACAACAAATTAATACTCCATTCTTGTAATAAATACTCTTTTTACTTGAAAATCAAGAGAATAATGTTGTTCAAGAAAATATTTTATAGAAATCAGGTTCCTTTTCAAGCCTGGAACCATATATACATTATCTAATAAAATATAAGATTTCTGTAAGCAGAGTCTAAGCCTTTCTACTACCATAGCTGAGATGACGTTCTCATTTCCAACACGCATCGTCATCTCCCTACCTTTAAGTTGTCGCTAGAAATTAATTCTCTGAAATGAAGAATAAACATGGTTAGTAGCGCCTGAATCAATTATCCAGGTTGAATCATCATTCTCTACTAAATAAGTCTCCAATACAAATAAATCATATTTACCTTGTTTGTCCTTCTTCTTTTCTACCAAGTATTTAGGATAGTTCCTCTTCTAATGTCCCTCGTGATTGTAATGGAAATAGGTTACCTTTACAGTCTTGGCCTTATGGCCCTTCTGGGCAGCAGTTGGTAGGTTAGCTTTCCCGTTTTTACCTTTCTTTTTCTTCCACTTTTTGGTGCCGGAAGAAGAAGGTACAAACTTAGTTCTAGATAGTGATCCTCCGTAGAACTTCTTTAAGGACAAGGCAACATTTACCTCTCCATTTTGTTCCTTTCTTTTCATCAAGGACAGAAAACTCTGAAGTTCATTGAGCAAGGTGGTCAGGTTGTAGTCAATCCTGTTCATAACAGCATTGCTACGGAATTATAGGAAACTTTTAGGTAATGATTCCAAAATGAAGCTAACTTGACTGGCTTCATCAATGACAGACTCATTCATCTCCGCCACATTGAAGTGGATCATTATGTTGAGAACGTGTTCTCTAATGAACGCCCCTTCTTGCATATGGGCATTGAAGATGTGTTTAAGTGCGTTGTGCAGACAGTTGTCCGAACATCCCTCGAAGGGACTCCATGATCTCACGGGTAGTGATCATGGAATCATGCTTCTTGGCCAAGACTTCTAAAAGGTTTGCCAAGATATATGCTTAGGCTTTCTCATTTGCCTGTGACCATCGCCCGTATGCTTCTCGAACAATTTGAGTAGCATTTGGAATAGGAATAGGAGGAAAATCCTTCATAAGGACAAAGCATAAGTCATCGATGATTAAAATCATGTTGATTGTGTTTTTTCATGTTGTATAGTTTTCGCACGTAAGTTTTTCGGTGGCGAGCAAATTTAAAGTTGTGGAAGTCATGATTAATAAATTGTTGAAACCATACAAATTATTTATCTTAGTAATTTATGCAATAACCCATTTGGAAAAACGAATAAAATTTAGCAAAATAATCTAATCCACCCTAAGTGACATCTATTTTGCAAAGATATTTCAATCAGATAGGACAAAAGCCATCTTAGGGTGATCAGGTGCCCCTTCATTGAAATGAGACTGTCTCAATCAATAAACAGAACAATTCCTTATTACTATAACTATCAGCCACAATTGTTCGGTCCATTATTAAACTTGTTTAACATTTTTTGTAAATATAACCTCTCATTTTAGATTCTAAAGTATCGCTCAAATGAGCCAACCAAAGGAAAAAACAGATTGGAGTAAAAACCTAAAGTAATTCTATCCATTTCTGAAGTTTGAGGTAAATAATCATGCAAAAGTCATCCGTAGTGGGACACAAACAAAGGTGCCTCGAGGCCGAGCATGAAACTTTACTACCAATTAATGAGAGAGACCGTGGGATATGTTGACACACGTCTCACTCTCACTTACTATAAACACTCTCTCCATTCACTTCGATATTGACCTATATAAATACCATCTGTAAGGGGACACAAGCAAAGGTTCCTCGAGGTCGAGTATAGATCTCATGGTGTGAACTTTTAGGAAACAATGTAAAAAAGTAAAATGAAGTATTATATACCCCATTTTCCTCCACTGAGTGTTATACCCAGATGATAGAATGTATAATCATACAATGGAAGCAATTATAATCAATAAGCACTCTAATTACATTTAATTTGAGTTTTAAAAGCATGCAAAACTAAATTTCCAGAAGAGGGTTTCAATGAAAACATACATTTAAAGAATTCCTCCAATCCAAGTTGCTCCTTATGAATTCTCAGCTTCAAATCTCTAGTGAACTACCAAGATATCTTCTCTACTATTCTCAGCCTTGAATTTGAGTGGTAGAATTCAAAATTAAAGTGAATTTATGAAGGATTTGGTGTGGGTTTAAGATAGGGAAAAAATCTGTAGAAAATCTGTATTTTCCAACAGTTCATCTCCCATTTGATATGAAATTTTCAGACCTTTTTATCCATCCAACACATGCAAAAATGAAATAAGAATCCAATTGAAACTTCAATTGGAAGAGTTTAGTGGGCTAGGTGTTTGAATATTATTTTTCTGTTATCAATAAAGATTTTATTCAACACTTATTTAATAAAGTTGTTATTGAATTTGTAAATTGTACTTATAGAGACTAATTCCAATAAACTAAGATCCATGACTATTTTATGAATACTTGAACTTTATTTGGAAACATAAAGATGGATCAAGTTTGTAAACAGCCAAAACGGTCTATAATATACGAATAAGGTTGGATGCCTAATTCTGGTAACACTATTAGATACAACCCATTTTGTAGTTGTTACAATTTGTTGTAAGATGCTACAAATGAAGTGATCCTGATTCGTTCATATATTGGCATGAGAAGTGGGGGTGTCTTATGCAATGAGTTTGCATAAGATTGGACCAGGAAATAAGTCACTCTTACTTTATAACGTTGTTTATTATTTAAGACTGACTATTTTGCTTAGATGATCTAGGTAACTCAATCTTAATCCAAGTTAACCATGAACTTCTGTTTATTCGAGATTATCCTTAGATTTGCATAGGTGAGTGTTAGCTCAACAGCGTCGGCTCAGTAAGCCCCAAATTTCAGGGGTAAGACCGGATAGATAGCTGGGGACATAAGATGCAAGATGGAAGTCACGTCTACCCGATTTAGGGATAGGAAGAAGATTGTTATCTTAAGTGCTGAATCTAGGTCTTGAACAAGGGACCCACTCTCTCATTGGCCTGAGAGAGATTCGGTTTAATGATTGGATCACAAACCAATTATTGATTAGAGGATCAGTGGAACTTAAAGAGCAAGATGTAATTTCGGGGGTAAAACAGCATGTTGACCTAGCCGTTATTACGAACAACCTGTGAATGGTCGACTTACTGATTATGGTTAAATCAAGTGGACACAAATATATCTATAGTGAGGAGAGTGCAACTATCGAACTATAGTGGTGTGACTTATTGGTAGTTAACGAATATTGATTAATTCGGTCTAAAGAGTTTTAGCCAATTAATCTCAAATCATTGGAGCTCATGATCTTTAGGTCCATAAGATCCCTCTACTAGCTCGTAAAACATGAACACCTTGAATATGTAAATTGAATGAATTTGAAATAATTTCAATTTGAAGTGTTCAAATTGAATTTAGGGTTTTTCAATTTGAAGTATTCAAATTACAATTAGGATTTGAATAATTATATTCGATATAATTAAACGTTTAATTTATCAAAATAAAACAAAATTGGAGAATTAATAATATTTAAATATTAATTACATGAATGAGATTCATGTTTTAAATTAGGTATTTGATTAATTTAATTTTTGATATTAAATTATTATTTATTTAATTAAATTTGTTTAATTAATTAAAATTAAAATTAATTTTATTTTTGTTCAATTTCAGAAATTGAAATATGATTTTTTAGTTCAATTAATTTTGAATAATTAAAATGAAAAATGGAAATTAAGATTGATAGTGGAATTATCCAAGTTTGGATAATTTGATGCGTTTTAAATGTTTAACATTACAAACTGCGAGTCTTAGGACATATAACCCGACACTAGGGTTATTTAACTTAGAAAAATCCAACTATTGATCTTTAACTAAGTGTTTTGTTTAATTTGCCCAAAAGTAACACTTACTTTGGATGGTTAAACAACTTTGATTAATGTTTATTAAACACTTTAATAAACTTCAATCATCAATTGCATGCTTGTAACAAATTATCTAATTTACCTTTCCATGTAAGTTCCTAGGTAGGGGTGTTATGTTTACGTCAACTTAAATACCCCAGCCTAGATAGAA
Organism: Benincasa hispida; assembly: GCF_009727055.1. Classification (NCBI taxonomy): domain Eukaryota; kingdom Viridiplantae; phylum Streptophyta; class Magnoliopsida; order Cucurbitales; family Cucurbitaceae; genus Benincasa; species Benincasa hispida. The sequence goes on from NC_052349.1 coordinate 15,297,661, forward strand.
TTAACCTTTGACAAAAGGTCCCTTATAGATACATTTATTACAAATTTAATCTTTTAAATCAATTTAATCCCTTATAGATACATTTGTTACAAATTTAATCTTTTAAATCAATTTAATTCTATTAAGCTGATTAAAAGATTAAACTTAATTTCTAATCTTACTAGAAAAATGATCTTAAGTCTATGTTAATCATATTTTAAAATTATTTAAAAAAAATGATTTTAACGTAAGGTTTGCATGCAATTCTAAATTATTGATTTTAATTTCTAATTTCATTTAATTATACTTTCAAATAAATTAAAATCATACAATTGCATTCATTGACATACTTAGTAAATTATAACAATTTTAAATTAAGGTAGTGTCGTGCTTCATGCAATTCCATTTCATTACTAACTATATATAACACTTATATAATAAGGTAATGAAATAATTAATAACATTCATCCATACATATACAAAACTATATATTATAATACTTATAATATAAATGATACATGACAATGTTATTAATGCATACAAACATATACTATAACACTTATATTAATATGGTGCATGAGTATGCTATAAAAATTAAATCATGCAACTATATATTATAACATTTATAATATAAATGATACATGAAATTAAATGCATAACCTATAGTGAGATTTAATACTATATGCATACAATATGACATATATAAAATAAATTAAAATCATACATCAAATGCATAATTAATAAAATAATTATTGGACCGAGATTGGACACCTGAACAATTAATTAAATTAATATAACACTTATATTACAAAATAAAAAAATAACTACCTATTACAAAATAATTGGTCAACCGGTTCAAAACAAACAAACCAGGCCTTGAACTACACGAACCAAACCACCTAGCCTCTAAACCGGACCACCCAACAATTTATCTACTTACCCCCATATTGAGAAGGAGTGAATTTCGTCTTGTCTAGTTGTGTTCCCAGCTCCCTAATCAGATGAATCCCTAAAATGTAGGCTTATTAAGTCGACGATCTGGCGACTCTCACTCATACAAATCAAAGGACCGCCTTTATAGGCAAGAATTCACAACTCATTTAGGATTCAGGTGATGTCCCTTATGGTCATCCTGGTGAAATACAAGTCTCTATTATGAATGATGTTATATAATGAGACTAATCATTTTGTGGTCTGGTCTTATATAAACTCCTTTGTATAGAATACCCCCGCTCACATATCTCCATATGAATGATCAGGATCAGATCATTTGTAGTACTTTACAACAATATTAACATCTACAAAGCGGGTCATATTCGTAGTATCATCAAGATAAGGTATTCAACCTTAACCATCTACTACGGACCATTTAGGTTATCACTTAAACATGATCCACCTGTATGTCTCTACATAAATGTTTAAGCTACAAAAGTTAGATGTTAGTTTATTGGTTTGTGGGTTTAGTGCTACTAAATGTCAAATAAAACATCTCATATTTTATTAAATAAATAAAATACTTGAACAATACAATTACAAACTACAGGACCTTACGAGATTTAAGGCATTAACCACAACACTAAGACCGAGAATTCGTTCTCTTCAACAATGCCTTAGACTCCCCTAAGACAAAAATAATCTTCACGTTCTTAAATAAATCAAACAATAGATACGTACAACAGAATAAAGTGAGAAAAGATTAAAACATCATGTTGTACAATTTGGCCACCAAGAATAAAGACATGCTCACAATGAACAAATGTGGCCGCTCCACAGAACAACAATTCTTCGAAATATTCAATAGTCACGGCCAACCCTAGCAAGGGCACAAAACCTTCAATAAATAATTTCTTTACAAAAGGAAAACATCCCCAAAAAGAATTCGTCAGGCCATGAAGAAGGAAAGAATCCAAAAAATAAAATCTGCCAAATTTTTCGAATAAAGAAAGTCTAGACAACAAGAATAGTGCTTGTTATAACAATAGCTAACATCATGCAAACGACCAACACCATAACATCCTACCTTAAATAAATAAATAGTCATTCTCAAAACTTTGACAAACAATAAACAAATGCGGCAACCCTCAACGAAGTTCATTATTCTCCTTTAAAAATCGTGGCCAAATAAGGAAAGAAATTCTTGAAAAATAATTTTCTTTTTCTCAAAATAAGATCCACCATTGATAAAGAAAATATCGATCAATATAATTTTGTTGAGATTTCCCAAATTAGGAAAAAAAATATTCTTCTGAGACAGATGTTAAGAGTTCATTTGTGACAACTTCGAAAGTAAAAAAATAAAAAAATAAAAAATAACTTAAAAAAATATAAAAACAAATAGCAAATCTCAAACACTTTTGATTTAATGTCACTTGAATATAATTCAATTAATTTATCATATCTTTACTAAAAGAAGAAATTTCATCATTTGGGCTTGCTTCATTAATTTGGTCCTATGATTTGATTAAATATTACATAAGTTAGTTATAACTTTGAAAAATAACACCTAGTTTTTTACTTTTAAAATTTAATTCTAAACCCTATGCACGATACGTCAACTAACACGCAATTACCAAAATAAACATGTACTAATGATTTGCGAAGTTTGAGACTAAAACTATAAAGATTGTATCAAAACTTTTGATACTATAGTAAGTAAATCGAAACTAAATCTAAATTATAAAAACCAAAATCAAACTAAGTCTAAAATATAAGATAAATATTATGGTACATCTTATTAGAGCGAAACAATGGAATTTTTAATAATGTGAAAAATTAGCTACTCGCTTTTGGGAGGATATTATTAATATGACCATTATTTGGTGTAGCAAGTCCAACCTTTTTTGTAATTACAATACCTCTTCAAATATCTCTAAATTAGAAGGCCTTCTTTTAACTTGTTTTTCCCCTTATCTTGTTTGTCTATGGAGCTCGTCTCTTGCTTGTCGTATATACTTTGCACTTTGTTTCCTTTTTTATTCAATGGAATTGGCTCTAGGTATGATGAGTATGTTAAGAATATGTCAATTTAATTGAGATATTCGAATGTACCTACTGATACTTCGTCATCTATTTCTTGTTAAAAAAGTATATAAGATAAATATTAAAGAACAATAAAAAATTATTTCAACATAAACTTCAACTTTCACGAACCACCTAACAACTCATAAAACATGTCATAAACATCATACCCTACCTAAAAAAATTAAAATAATAATAATAATAATAAGCACTAAATGTTATTTCCAACCAATTTCCCATTAAACATAAAAACAACACCATATATACAAAACACCCTTTTGGGATAAAAAGAAAAAAACAAATGAAATGATAATAGAATAAGGAGAAAAGAAGAGAGGGAAAAAAAAAAAAAAAAGAAAAAAACAACAAATGTACAAAGTTATAAATGGCAAAAAAGATGGAAGGATTAGAAGAAAGACTTTAGCGATGAATGACGGCCCACACACTGAGAAAATCAAAAAAACAAAACAAATAAAAACCCAGCTGCCATATGGCCCCTCTTCACCCTTCATTTCCACCCTTAGCTGTGGTCAATAAAACTGCAAAACGACTCCATTTCAATCATTTCAGTTTTTTTTTTTTTTTTTTCCCTTTTTCATCTGTTTTTTCTTATCAAATTTATTTTTCTAGTTTATTGAGATCTCGGATTAGAAAAGTGAAAAAATTTCAATACATGAATTTGAAAGATCATAACAAATCTAAGAAAAAATGGGAGGTGACACGAGGAAACTTACATGCGTCCCGTAAGAGAAAAGTCAGAACCTCAGAATTTAGATCAACCAGTTGAGCTGGTGATTGTATATCGACCGAAAAATAACTTATAAGTCATGCTCGGTTTAGTGTTCTGCAGTCTCAAACGCTACAAACTACTCTCACATCACCAAAACTTACATGTAATTAAAAGCGAGTGTTAGAGAAAGACATTATAAATAGTCTCATTCGACAACCACAAAAAAAGAATAAGTAATCTCTCAAGGAGAGTCCTAATCTTACTTTTATGTGTTTCACTGTACAATACACTCTCTGTATTAACTTAAACATCAGAGTGTGATAGGTTCAATACTACACCAGTGTGAAGGACCTTTCACATGGATTAGCTATGAAAGCGAGACTAAATTAAGAGAAGTGGGCCGACGGACAATTCCACAAGAGAACCACAACACAATGAACGCATGCGAATTTCGAATGCCAATTATTTTCATTGTTCAATTGATTTTGAAATGAAACTCCGTCTATCGAAGTCGGATGATATTTTTATAACATTTCGCTGACCACTTGTCTGTTTTCCATTTTTTGAAACTTCATATCTTTACAACCTTAAAGAGAAACCTATTCATTACTTGTTCTGTCACCCTTTTAATTCTCTCAATGTTTTTTAGTGGCCTTTTGGTGATTGGGGGTTGGAGGGAAAAGTGGTAAGCTTCATCATCTCTATAAATATATCTATCCATTTATAAACCGTTGAGGGTTTAGCATAATTTTCTATATGAACTTTTTACTTTTTTCCTTTTCTCTTTTGGAGGCTTGGTTGATGATCGCCAATTTCAAAATTGGTCGAGTGTTTTTATTTGATAAAATGAGTGAGAAATAAAGTGATAACAAAAAGTGATAATCATCCCTTGGGTCCAATATGAAATAATGAAAAGTTTTGAAGATAAGACTTACTCTGATATCATGTAAAATTCTCACTTGACAAAAAAAAAAAAAAAAAAAAAATCTTGTATCGATACTTTAATAGAATGATTCTAAAATCTACCATTTTTTTTTAAAAAATTCCAGATGTGATTTAGTACAATGTCAAATTAGGCGATAGATTCTATGTTGGAGTCTCTAGCTAGTTTTTTGAACTCCATATTATTTGAGGGATGAGTGTAATCTATCCATTAAAGCATTTAAGTCTACATTTTGTTTACAAAGGTATTGAATTCTAAGTGGTAGAGATTAATAAATTTGTGAGTGATATGAGTGATCTCTCTATTCTATTCTAAAAAATTTGGCCTAACATAAACGTGTCAAGTGATCTTGTTCTTGTGACATGCAATGACCTAATCAAAGTAAAATTTATCATCTAACCAGAAATTTTATAATCTACCCATAAAGATTTGTGAACATAGGATTTAAAACTATATATAAAACATATTGCTAAACCTTAAAATTAGTTATTAAATAATTTTGATAGACTTTAGGTGTACAAAAAATTAGAAATATAATTGACATTGGAGCCGTTTAGATCGCATATATTGTTTCATGAGTATAGATATTAAATATATGAGATTTGAATGTCTAAAATTTAAATGTTAGTATCGGAATGTTAAATATATGTGTTCAATTTACTAATTTTGTATTTAAGAATCAAAATTAAATAATTATTTAATTAAATGAAAAAATTCAATTGATGAAGTCATCGATTAAATTTAACATTATTAGTTTATTGTGATATTAATTAATTAATTAATCAATTTAAATAAAATAAATATTTTATATTAAACATAATTAAATTATTTAAATTAATTGCTAAAATATTTAAACTAATACGAACTAATTACTATATTGATAATTATAAAATATCACCAAGAAATTTTCACATATAGAAAAAATGTCAAACTATTTATCGAAATAGTAAAAAAATACTGATACACACTGATTGATTTCTATCAACCTTAGTGATAGATTTGTATCAGTTTCTATTATAGTATCAATGATAGATTTTTATTAATTTCTATCACCGATAGACACTGATAGACTTCTATGAGCGTTTATCAGTGATAGATTTGAATTGGTTTCTATCACTGATAGACACTGATAGACTTTTATCAGCGTTTATATTTTATAGACATTGATAACAATGTCTATCACAATTATAATTAAAATTTTCTATTTGTATAATATTTTTCTTATTTTTCTATTTTTGAAAATCTCCAAATATTATTTGTAAAAGTACTAGTTGAAATTTATTAAGTTAAATAATGTATTTATATTTAATTATTAATTAAATTAGCAGTAATGAATAATTAATATTAATTTAGTAAATAATTATGCTATATTTTTATTGTTCATTTCTCAGGCATAAAAATTCTTCCATTTTGCAGGTATTAAAAAACTCATATAGATTTTAAAATTTTTTAGATAATAATATCCTAAGTTTTAAAAAGTAAAATTCGGTGAAACAAACCAATATATTAAATATCTGTCTAAAATCCTATGAAAAATCTATAAAACAAACAGGACTTTAGGATAAGATCATGAGAGAGACATCCAAAACATGTCGGCCAAATTTATGATAACAATCAAATTATTAGTTTTTTTTTCTTAATCAAACTTTAATCTAATATAACCCTACCACTGTTGATTCAATGATGATCTTCTCTGCCCTTTTGGTGGCTTACTTTATTAATTAATTAGGGCTAATTAATTAATTTCAAAGTAATCAAAGTAACTTATATGAAAAGTGATTTGAAGTGACTCAAAGTTGTATGTTAGCAAAGCAGATTGAGTTTCAAGATATTGTTCCGTATTCTTTAATGGTACAAGGTATATAAGCTAGCAAATTTGGACGATTTCATTTTAAAGTACTTTTTTTAATAATAAAAATAAAGCATTTCATTTTTTTAAAATTAAAAATGGTGCCGTAAGTACATTATGAAATATTAAAAAAAATTAATTAATACATAAGGAAGCAAAATTAAACACAATTTAATTTTAAAAGATTGACTCACGAGTTTAATTTATCAATCAATTCGAGCTTAGTCTTTGAACATGAAATTTATTTACGGATTGCATTATTGTGGAATGAAGTAAAAGAAAAAGATCTTGTTTTTCGAATATAACAAAAATATTTATATGATATAGTAAAATTTCACCGTCTATCTACAATAGACTACTATCTATAACTATGTAGTCTATAACAATCTATTGCAAATAGAGTGATATTTTGTTATATTTGTAAATAACTTCAACGGTTTTATCTTTTAAAATAATTTTCTAAAGAAAACTACATATTTTAGGCTTCTAGACATTTCTGATTTTGTAAAAGTAGATGTTTATTATTTCCTATAAATCATGAATTTTAGCAATACATGTTAGATTTTATTTAAATTCAATGTTATCACTAGTAATGGTCAATGTGCATTATCTATTATTTTATCTTTTAAGCCTATTGTTAAGTAAAAAATAATTCTTAAATTAAGTAAAAGATAATTCCTAATTAAACATCCTAATGGGAGGTGTCTATATAAAGACAAAAAATTATAGCGATTGATACTCTTTTTACCTCATTACGTATTTTTTTTTCTACTCAACAAGAAACCTAATTAAGTAAGGCTAAGAGAGAGAAACGTAATCACTCGCAAGAGCATTATCATAGATGAAGGTTGAATAATATTATTAAAATTATCTAATTAAAAAATCTTAACTTTTATTATTTTATCGTAAAAGTTCCTTAATTAATCAAATAATATTTTGATCACAAGTACAAGTCTTCAACCATATAATCAACAATACCCTAAAAAAAACGTTTGTTTTCCATTTAAATCCAAGGATTAAACACAAGCATGTCCTTGTAGGGAATTAGAAAAAGAAAGCCAACTTTTGCTAATTTTGGTCCCATCATTATTATTGCACTATTCTTTGAGATGTCATTTTCTTTACTATATGAAAAAGAAATTAAATAATATTATTCCCCATTATATAGGGCCCTAAGAGAGAGTTGCAATCTAAATTTAGTCATACAAAAGCAACTAACCCAAATATAGGCCCTACTAATCAACCAAATTAGCAACCAAATATTTCATTTTTATAATGGGAGATATATTCTGCCCACTCTTTTTCTACTTCAAGTGGGTTCTCTCATTATAGAAAGTAATAGAGAGATAGAGAGTAAAGCCAGAGAGGAAGGCAATATGTGAATTTAATTCGAATATATTATATGATCATAAACTATATGATATATTATATATATTAATATGTCTACACATGTTGCATAGTGGGTGACCCAAACAAATCATATGAAGAGAGAGAGAGAGAGAGAGTAGGGAGAAAGGGAGGGTTTTGTTTCAAAATTTGAAATCTCTCTACCAAATTGGAAAAAGGAAATAAAAAAAAAAATGTAAAAAAATTCAAAGAGTAGGTGAAAGGATGCAACTTTATAACACGGTCATTGTCCACGTGGTACTCATCTTTCAACCAAACGTTAGCTACTCGTATATATAGCAAACTATATATTATAATTTATATAAGTTTAGTAACTTTCAAATTATTGTATTAGATAAATTTTTGATTGGTTTATGAAGTTTAAAATGTGGCTAGTAGATACTGAAATTTTCAATTTTATATTGAATAAGTCTCTTAACTTTTATTTTTGTGTTATTAGACATTTTTTAAAAATCATCAATTCATTAAATACGCAATTTTAAATTGTGTTTATATTCTCTGAAGTGAACTTAGCCTAACAGTAATTGACATGACCTTCTATTTTAGAAATGGGAGGTTGGATTTTCATTCCCATAATTGTTGTACTAAAAAAAGTTGTTTATATTCTACTAGACACAAAATTAATTTTGTTTCTTATAAATTCGATGATTTTAAAAATGTTAAATATGTCAAATATTTATTCTAAAAAATTGAGAACTTAGGGAAATTTTGGTTTGCAATTAATTTTTTTTATGTTTTCAGATTCACCGAGTTTAACAAATACATGTTTGGTAGACAACTGGCTTAAATTTTGTTTTTGAAAACTGTTCTCGAATTTTTTTATCCAAATAATACAAATTCGAAAAATAACATCTTTATGTTTGTCCAAAATTTGAATTTTAAATTCTAAAGTGCAGAACAATATTAAATAAAGATAAAAACATCTAAAAATATAGGATGTCATGTTATAAACTCAATTCGTTTTTTAAAAAGTTAAAATATGTCAAAATGAGTAAAGCTCAATTAACATAGTGCTTGTACTATCAATTTCTCGAGCTCAGAAGTTCGATTCCTCCTCTACCCCAGACATTTAATACAAAAAGAGGCAAAAAATATATATTATATAATGTACTATAAACTACATAATATTACAAAATAATTATTATATAATTTTTTAATATAAAAAATATTCATAAACAAATAATAATAATTTATTCTCTACTTATATTTATTGAATAACTACGATTTGTGATTAATAAATTTAGTATCAAATACGTTTAAATTAAAATCGAGTTTAGAAAACACATAACTAACAACATGGGGAAAAAAAATTCAGGAGTAACTTGTAATTTTAACCGGAAATATTCATTATAGCATTCTATCTTCAAACATATAGTCATGATTTCATATACCCCATATAATATATGAAAATGATTGTCACACAGAGAATAGATATATTCATAAATACTTTGTTTGGGAAATTTTGAAAAAACCAAGAAACCAAAATAAAATTGTATAGGATATTGGAGAATCATGGGTGTACGTAGACAGAAATTTAATAAAAAAAAATTAAAAGAAAAATTGAAGTCAAAGATAAAGAGAAGAGAATCTAATATATCTGCCCAAATTTGAAAGAAGACAAAGAGAACGCTATTTTTCACTAGGCAACAGCTTTTATTTACTAGTTTATTTATCACGATAAAGTTAACCTCTACAATTCTCAATTCTCAGCTTTGGAAAACGCCTAAATCAGAAAATTTTATTCAATACGACATCAATTTAATTCATCACTAATTGTTTTATTATTTTAAGTACTATATGTGAAATTGATTTCTTATAATTTTTTTTTTTTAAGATACTTCAAGTTGGAAAACTATATCTCACTGTGACATGTTAATTTTTATTAACTAAATTACGATGGAACTCTAAAATTTCAATTTTATGTTTAGTAGATATTGGAATTGTTAACAATTATGTTAAATAGTCCAAGAATCTATTACATATAAAAATTTACAAATTTTTTATATCTCTTAGATACAAAATTAAAAGCTTAAGGATATATTAGAAACCTTAGAAGCTTTGCAATTGAATGTACAAAAAATTAAGAGAAATTTAGATAGAAAAAATGTCAAACTATTTACAGAAATAGCAAAAGAAATACTGATAGACATTGATAGACTTCTATTAACGTGTATCACATAGTATTAATGATAGATTTTTATCAACCTCTATTAAAGAATATTACATTTTTTATTTTGTGTAAATAATTTTTCTTATTTTCTTTATTTTTCTATTTTTGAAAATATTCCTAAAATTAAAAGTTTAAGGCTTTATTAGAAACTTTTAAGATCTAAGAGATGTTTGGAGCAATGAGTTAGTTATTATAGCTTGATTATAATAGTTGTGTTTGAGGTGGAGATTATTTTAGTTTGAGTTAAAATTGTATGTGTTTGAGGGGTAAACTATTTTAGTTTGAGAAAGAAATAATAAATATTGTAATAAAAAATTAAGAGTATATAGAAAGTAGTTTTTTTTTAAGGAAAAAAAAAAGTGGAAAATGTTGGGGGAGATGATGGCGGGTTTAGGTTTGACACGTGTTGGAAGATAAGGGCAGCGGCGTAACGATGACGGAGTTAGGGACAGGTTTCTTTAATACGAGATTGGACGACAATTATCAAGGTTTTGACTTTGTGTTTTTATGTGTTTGTGTTGTTCTCTTCATTTCAATTACCCAAAACTTCCAACCCTCCTCCTTTCTTTAAAAATATGCTAAATGCTAATTGTTACAAACAAATACAATTTATTATCTCACTTTCTTTTCTTTTATTTATTTATTTATTGTGCATTTCAAGTAAAATTATATCAAATTATTATTTTTATTTGTATTTTTTCACCAAATAATAATAATAACAAAAAGCTAGAAGATCTTTTTTCTTCTAAAATTTGTATACAATTTATTATATTAGACCTTAATGTTGTAAAGAAGTATTGCATGTTTTTATCTTTAGTTAGATTTTTGTTCCAAATTTTGTTGGGTTGATTTTGAAAATTCACTAATATTGAGTTCGAATAAAACAAATAAAAAAAATTAATATTGAGATATCCAACTCAAGGCTCAAATAAGCCTTGAGGCAAACAATCAAAAGTCGATTAGATATTTGACAGTTTAGATCTTAGTAGGAGGAGGGAAAAGCTTTCGTCGGCTGGCCTCTATATATAAATCATTGTGACTTCGGAATAAGTAAGTTCATTTTCATCTCTACAACAAAAAATGTTTTACCAACATACGTGTGGGAGGCGTTGTGACAAGAGTCTTGGGTTCTTTTTTTTGTCTTTTTTTTTTATCATATTTTTCATGAAAACAAATTAACCGTTGTTTTTTCTGTTTAAATTTTGGCATGATCAACACATATTTTCACACGTTCAATATTTAGTACAAAATTGATGTGATTTCAAATAAAAATAACACTCTGGCTAAAAGATTTTTTTATCATAGATAATTTTTTCTAATACTATATTTTCATTTAATTAGTGTGTTTTAAGCAAATTTTTGGGTAGAATTTTCAACCGTGTGAATGCAAGTCGAAGAAAAATCTAACGCGATTAAAAATGGTAAAATGAGTTAACTTAATGAGAATTAGGTTAAAATACCATTTTTGCCCATATAGTTTAAGATTTGTTCAATTTTAGTTCAAATACTTTTAAATGTCAATTTTAGTCTCTATATTATTAATCAATCATAAATTTAGTCTCCATTGCTAGTTATCATTGTTTTTAAAGATTTTTTTTATTATCTATTAGTATTTTTACTATATATTTTAAAAACATATTCACGTGTTGTTTTTCATTCACATAAAATTTATTATTATTATTATTTGACCATCAATAAAAATTATCATTGAGAAACCTTAATTTAAGAATTATTGGAAGTAGCTAGATTGGAATTGAAGATTAGAAAATATACTAATTAAAAATTGGTCAAAATGAGAAATATAAAAGGAATGAAACGTAGAAAAAATAAAAAATGAAGGTGATGGAATATTTATTGTGAAAGAGATAATAAAATTAATTATGTTTGGAGTATAGTCAATTAGATTTGACGTGATTGTTGTAATACGAGAAGTTAAGAAGGAGAACACAAATGCGAAAACCAATTAATAAATCAAATTAAAACCAACCAACTAAAAGAATTCAAAAAAGAAAAAGGAAAAGGAAAAGGAAAAGAAAAATCCAGCGTGGAATAAGGGAAAGGGGAAAAATACAGTGGAATGCGGCGCAGGAGAAGATGGAGAGGAAGAAACAAAATAAATGGCACAGAAGTACCGGAAAGCCCTGTGATGATTTTTGGATGTTACGTGTGATTATCCCGCGATATCCGTTCACGGGTTTTAAAATTAAAATCACTCATTTCCCCTTCCCTTGGCCCTCGTTCATATCATTACATTATATTGCCATCCAATAATAAACCTTTCATTCAATTAATAAAATTAATAATTAATAAAAACCCTCATTTCTTTTGTTTCTTCTTAGATTATAAATTTTACTTTTGATATATTTCCATTAAGTTCGTGAATTCTTAAACATCGGCAAATGGACTAAGAATATATTTAGTCATGAACTTAACTGTTTATTAATTGGTTTTCGAATTTATATTTAGGGACTAACCTAACACAAATTTAAAAATTTAAAGCTTAAATTCATAATTTAATATTTATTTTTTTAAAAAAATATCAATATAATTTATATTTTTCTTTTACGCAGTTGTTATTTTATAATTGTTATATATCGATTTGATTTCAATGGCGGATGATTAAATTAAAAAAGTCGCTTTGAGCATAATCTTTTTTAAAAAACTTGGATATAATTTAATTGTTGCATTAAAATCTTAATTACTCGTAGGCGTTGTATAAAATAATAACGATGGTTACCTTGTTGGTATTTAATTGTAATACTATTTTTTTTTTTTTTTGATAATGTATGTAGTAGGAGATTGAACTTCATACCTCGAAGTTGATATTACAAGCTCATGCAGCTAAACTATGCTCTATGCATGATCGTTAAAATATCTCTATACACTACAAGAAAATACTAATTTTTCGACGCTTGAAATCGCTAAAAAATGGTAACAAATGCGTTAAAAGTTTGATCAGGATATATCAGTCGGAAGACCATCTCCTAACACGTATATACATACTGTTGGGAGTTAATGATAACTCCCGACGCTGACATTATAGACTCCCCACAGATGTATAAAATCCGTCTAGAGTTCTCTGATCTCTCGAGGATGTTAATGTCCTCGGGAGTTTGATTCATAAACCCAATTTCTGAACTCCCGACGATTTACTAGCCGATGGGAGATAGTGAGACTCTCGACGTCCTCGTCGGGAAATAGTGCACTACCCAAGCCTATTTTCCTTTTTTTTTCGTTTTTTTTTATTTTGATCTAAATAACCTAAAATTTAGAACATTATTAAGCAAATCAAACGTATTCACATAAAGGACAAAACATATTCACATAAAACAAATAAACAAACAAAGTCGATAGTATTCTTTATTACACAAAAGAGAGAAAGGTTGGCAAAGATGATCTACAAAACAAATGTCTTGACGAATACATTTAGAAAGTTTGATGAAATCTCCAAACGGCATCTCCAACAAAATCTCCAAATAGCATCTCCAAAACAGTAGTTTACCTACAATTACATTAATTTGAGGTTATAATTATATATATCAAGATTAGATTTAAGAAGAAATTTAAAAACTAATCTCAACTCAACTCACACAACATTCAAAATTCATAAACTTTCATGAACAAACAAAAATGAATCCTATAATCCTACAAAACAAAGAAAATCAACACACTTCTAAGGCTACATGTTCTCAACCCTTAAACCTCCACAAATACATAAATACCACAAGTTAAACTCCAAAACTAGTTTAACTAATGTCAACCCACCCCACACAACATTCAAATTTCATAAACCTCCACAAACACAAAAAAACTCCACAAAACACATGAAAATCCAGTTATTTGGTTACCATAACTGCAGGATAATTAATAATTCATTATCATAGAGCACCTATTATTTGAGACTTATGGATACGTTTCTCAACTACAAATTAAAGAAAACAAAACACCAAGAACAAAAAATTAAAGGGAAAAATACAAGAAATTTATTAATAAAAAGGAAGAAAAGTTTCTAAAAAGTCCATTAATCCCTTAAAAAATCCACATGAAAAATCCAAAATCTATAGTTAATATGCAAACAATGAAAATCAAATATCGAATTAGAGCGTTCTAACAATTCGTAGTCGATCAAAAAATTGAATGAATCCTCAAATTCTCCAATAAACAAACGAATTGAACATGTGAGGATGACCATAACTCAAATTCTAGCTAATCAATTTTCATTTACTATATACGAACTTTAACCTCAACAATTTCCGTAGATCCAAAACGGAGACTAGAAAATAACAAATAAAAAGGAAAAGGAAGTAAAACAGTAGATTCATAACTCTCAATAGCAAAATTCCTAACACAATAAGATGACGACCTCTTCGACTCGACAATTTCAAGTTCAGAATCACTTTAAAAAACATAGATTTCAAGTTTAGCATCACTTTCAAATGGTTAGAAATTTTAGGATAAAATAGCAAATTTTTTTTTTTTTTTTTAAAAAATAGAGCATTTACCCAAAATCAAAATTAACAAAATCAAAATTAAGGCAAATAAACATAATCGGTGGCGCTCAATGAAGATGCCCACCCATCATGGAAGATGTGAAGCATATTTCCCGACGATTATTTTACAGCGTTCGGAGATAGTGTATCTCCCGACTAGTGACTCCCGACGGGGGTCTTTATCGTCAGAAGATCGTCTTTGTCTTGTAGAGATATATTTTTTTCCAAAGATCGTACAACCTTTGAATCCACATGCTTGTATTAGTGTTGTAATATAAACAATTGTAATATTAAAAATACTTTAAATTAAAATTGTAAATCGAGGAGTGATGTGGCAAAATAAAAATGACCTAAAGTCCATGAAGAGAAATCAAACATGGTTTTAGAAGGAAAATGGGAAGAAAAAAAAAAAACTATTTCTGTACAGATTCTTTCTTTCTTTCTTTTCTAACTAATAACATCATCTGTATTAAAATTAAGTTAGAAAATTCCATTTTTTAAAAAAAGTTGTTAGGAAATTGTCAAGAAACTAAATAAATAATTACTCAAAAAGAAAGCAAGTAATTAAACAAATACACATTATTGACTTAATACTAATATATATATATATATATATATAGAAATAAATATATGTTTAGAAGTAGCCTTGTGAATATGAATAGCGTCCAGAACTAGTCACAAATTAGAAAACACAAACTCAACTAATGAAGAGGACCGTAAACTAAATACCATTATTTGAAACTGACTCTTTTGTTTTTCTTTCTATTTAAAATCATGAATTTAATGATCAACATATTATAGTTGTCATGTCACCTTTTCAATGATAATAATTATTATTATTATTTAAAAAATATATAGTAATAAAAATAATAAATATCAGTATCAGGTAATTCCATTCATTGGCCTACGTCCAGCCTACGAGACCTCTCCATTTATTGCTATATTCTCCTACAAATTATCATGCAAGCTGTACATGAAAATAACCCAAAAACAGCGATGGCAAAAACGGAAAACCGATTCCTACTTTCATTTTCGAACCCATAATAGGAACCTGAATTAAAAGAAATTAGTAAATTCACTTTTTGGTGCTACCCACCGGTTTGGTTTCTAAATTTTAAAATGGTGTGCTTTTACTTCTTGAATATGGTAATTAATTTTTGTTTGGTCTATAGATTTTATAATATTACATTTTTGTTCCTCGATTTTGAACGTAGTTTTCATTTGATTTCAATAGTTGTAATATTTTATATTTTTATCTTTATTTTTTTTATTAATGTTGACTTTCATCTTTGACATTAACTTTTAGTTAATTAATTTAAAAACAATTATGTTGTGATTTTTTAAAATTTATTTTAATAACCATTAAACTAATTTAATTAAAATCAATTTAATTTGATTGAACTAATTAATAGTTATTAGCACTAAGAGTTGAAAGTTATTATTTAATGAAAATTTAAGATTAAAAAAGTAAATTTTTAATCCTAGAAACTAAATGGATACAAAACTTAAAACTCAAAGGTTAACATGTAATATTTTAAAATTTAGAAACCAAATAGAATTTAAATTCAAAATATTTTAGGAATAAAATCATGTTTTTTTTAACCTAAAAATTAAATAGAAATTAAAACCAAAACGTAAACGTTGTTTGGTAAATATTTAGACCATGTGTTGTAACCATTTTATTTTAATTTTCGGTTTTTGAAAATTAAGTCTATTTTCTCTTTATTTTTTACAATAATTTACATCTTTCTTAAGTACAATAGTTGAAATCTTAAGTGAATTGCAAAAATAAAAACAAGTTTTTAAAAACCATTTTTTTAGCTTTAAGAATTTAGCTTGATTTTTTAAACCATTGTTAAAAAGTAGATAACAAAAGAAGAAATTTAGAGGTTGAAGACTTAATTTTCTAAAATAAAAAAAATCATCAAACGGGGTCTTTAGTTTTTTTTTTTTTTTTTTTGTCCTTTTATAATTTTTTTTTTTTTTTTTTTAATTAAGCTTATTTTATTTTTATTTTTTACTATGATTTTTAATCTTTTTTCTAAGTAAAATAGTTAAATTCTAAACTATATTAGAAAAATAAAATAATTTTTTTTAGAAACTATCGTCTTTTAGTTTTCAAAATCTGAATTAATTTTTAAAAATATTGATAGAAAAAATAAATAACAAAAGTGAAAGAAATATAAATAGTTATCTAAGCAAAATAATTATCTTCCCTAAAACATGGTGTAAAAGCAAACAAAATCTCACAAACCAGAAGTTAACGGCGTGGCCGCCGACTCAATTTGGCGTTAGAAATGGGTGTCAAAGGATCCTATTAATTATTACATATTCAAACAAACTCATTGACCAAAAGAAATATAAGAGTGTTACCGTTTATATTCCCTCTTTTTGAAAAGCCCCTTCCTTTATAACGGCGTTATTCATCCAAAGTTTATTATAAATAGAAGCCTTCCAAATCCTCCATCCCCCATTTTATTTATTCAAACTCACACTTCCCCTCTCTCCCTCTCTCTCTATCTAAACGATCAGATTCTTAAAAACAGTTGCGTGAAGCTGAAGTTTGGTATATTTATCATCAGAAGAAGATACAAGCAAAGAAGGATTGTTTTTTCTCGGAGATTAAAATGGGGAAGAATCATCACAGAGTTGAATCTGTTCTTCACCTTCTTCGTAAACAATCCCCACTTTCCCTCAAACAGGTTTGTCAGAAACTAAAAACCAAACCCATTTCCCAAATTTTAATAATCTTGTTTTTCTTTTAAATTTCTGTTTTTTCTTTTTCTTTTTGGTAGGAGAAATTTTGTAATACAGCTTGTGTTGAGCGGTTTCTCAAGGCTAAAGGAGATAATGTGAAGAAGGCTGTTAAGAGCTTGAGAGCTTGCCTTTCTTGGAGAGATACCATTGGCATTGGTAACTTAATTACTTTTTTTTTTTTTTGGTTTTTGAAGAATCTTGCTTTTTTCTTTTTTAAACTGATTTTTTTTTCGAATATATAAACGTTTTAAAGTTGTGTCATGATCTTCATAGTAATGATTAAAGTTACCCTACGTGATTCCATTCCTTTAAAAAACGACATTAGAAAAAAACCAAAACCTCTTTTTCCAAAAATTTTATTTGAATATTCTCCTTTTTTTGCAGACCATCTGATCGCCGATGAGTTCTCCGCTGAGCTGGCCGACGGCGTCGCTTATGTTGCCGGCCACGACGAAGAATCTCGCCCCATCGTGGTAACCATTTGATAACAATCTCACCAAAATTTAAATATTTGGTCTTTGTTTTTTTCCCCCTCTTAAAGTGTTAGTTTTTTTTTTTTTTTTTTGTGTACTTTGTTTGTCAGATTTTCCGGATTAAGCAGGATTATCAGAAGTTCCATTCCCAGAAACTGTGAGTAAAATCAAAAACCAAAAAAGAAAAAATGATTAGTTTTACAGAGAAACAAAACCCATTTAATTTCGGATATTGTTTGTTTGTTTGTTTTTTTTTTTTTTAATAAATAGGTTTACTCGATTGGTGGTGTTCACAGTAGAAGTAGCCATTGGGACGATGCCAAAAAACGTGAACCAAATGATAATCCTTTTGGACGCAAGTAAGTAACAAATAAAAATGAAATTCAATAATATTTGAAAACGAACGACATGTCGGATTGGCGGCAGAGTTCTGAGAAGTGCATCAGAAAGTGTCCGGTGTGGGACGGCGGTGTCGTTGTCAATAGCAACCGCTTTATAGGCGGAGGTGGTGGAAGGGTATTATCGGGAATTGCAATGTATCAATGGGTAGTGTCGTAGAATTGGTCAATTTTGCCAGTATAAGCGGTAGTAAGTACTTTTAGTGGGAGATTGAACAGTAAAAATTAAAAAAAGCAGAAGTCCCCAGAATTCAACTTTTTTTAAATTGCTCAGATTTTAAGAAGAAAATAAAAATAAAAATTGATGATTGGGATAATGGAGTAAATGTGTGAAAGCGTGGGAAAAATGCAGGCTTTTTCAGGTCGGGATCGGCTTTTATGAATTTATTAGTGGGAATGCTGAAGATGGTGGCTGATTATTATCCTGGACAACTTCATTCTGCTTTTGTTATCGATCCTCCTTCTCTTTTCTCATATCTTTGGAAGGTATAATTTGTTATTATTATTTTTAATTATGATAAAGTAATTTTTAGAAATATTGACTGCAACTCCAACTCCAACTGCATATATGTTTACGTTTTAGCACTTTATTTAAATTATTTTGTCTTTTGCTTTTTGTTAGAGACGATTGTCCAATGTCTACCATGCTAGCTTTCTTTCAAAAATCAAATTTATGCACCTTCCCTTTTTTCTTACTATTCTGGACTTATTTTAATGAAACCTTTCGATTATTTTAATTTTTATACTTTTACTTTCTTCGTCTGAGTCCATATATACTATTAAAACCAGCATTTAACTTTTGTACTTTTTCAATATGATTATTGTGATCTCCATTTGAAAATTTTAGAATGTATTTATTGTATCATGGAAGTACAAATTTATGACTACATGGCAAGTGAATTTAATGTCATGTGAAATAAAGATGAAAATGAATGAGCCAAAATATTATTTTTAGAAATATAGTAGCTAAAATGAGTGTTTTCATAATTGAACCAATGCTATAAGTATAAGGACGAAGATGAATACTTTAAAAATATATAAATCAAAACTGAAGGTAAGAATCAAAATTGTATTTCAATTTATTATTCTTTTTTCTTTATAATTATAAATATGATCATTTTTGTTTATGTTTTAAAATGTTAATCTTAGTTATTATATTTTTAACTCTCAACAATACTCCAGATAATTTTAAAACGTCAAACTTTGTAAAACAAAAGAAAAATTGAAAATGTCAAGTTGTTTTTTTTGTTTTTGTTTTTGTTTTTTTTAATTTTTACCTTTTGTCAATTTTAGTTTAACATCAGTTTTAGATTTTTTGTTTTTAAAATTTATGGTTTTTATCCGTTTATTTTAATTTAATATTATTTCTTTAAAAAATTATTTCAAATGATAAAATTGTTGAAAATATTTACAAAATATAACAAAATTTTAAAATGATAGACACTCATAGACTTCTATCAGTGTCTAGAAGTCTATCAATGTCTATCATCGACAGTTATAAAATTTTGCTATATTTTGTAAATATTTTTATTCATTTTTCTATTATTCTAACCTTTTTTTTATCACAATTTTTGTTTTAATTTTCATTGAAAAAGGTAATTCGAAGTTGATAATGGTGTTTTAAATAATATGTTTTATACGATGGAACTGCAGGGCGTTCGACCGTTCGTTGAGTTATCAACGGTGACGATGGTGATATCATCTCTAGACTTTGAAAATTCGTTAGAGTTCAACGACTTCGCTGCGTATCCGCGAGCCTCCTCTCTCCGATTCGATCAAGCGTCAATACAATCAACGGGAAAGATCGGCTCATCCGCATCCTCACGCTTCTCCTTCACCGTATCCCATCATTTCGACTCACTCAAGCCTTGGTACCTCAGCCTAACCGACACGTCAGCTTCCAAAGTAGGACCCACCAGTCCTTCTCCACTGGGCCCCGCATTAATCTCCCCACTCAACGCCCGTTCCCTGTCGTTCGCATCTCCGGCTGCCAGAATGCCACGTGGCGTAATCAACGACGGAAGTAGTTTCAGCTCGAGACTGACTAGGAAAAGCCTGTTCCCGTCGACGCCGCTGCCGCCGAAAAGCGCTGCCATGGACGGTAGTGGTAATAAGGGTAAAAATGCCCCAAGGACCCCACGGCCGTCGTTCCTCCAATCGCCGGCGGTATTCTTCCGAAGAGAGTGCCACGTCAGTAGAACGGAGAGAAACCGTGAAGCTTTCCGGCCGATTTTGAAATTTTACAGAAGACCGTACGATGAAATGGTTTATAGGTCAAAGATGAGGCCCCCACTTGGTGGATTGATCTCCATCGTCACTCCAAATCTTAGACGTCGACACGTATCAATGTCTCAACGGTTCTGATCCATTACAAAAAAAAAGAAAGGAAAATCACTTTTTTTCTACTACTACATAGACAAACAACATACGAAAATATTTTAACATGAATCAAGGAAAAACTAAAAGAGTGGAAAATGGTCATGAGTAGTATAAATAATTGACCGAGTTGGTGGGTGAATGTGTTGACTAATTGAAATGATAACTCAGTCCGAGTCATTGGCCGAGTTGAGGTTGAGTTTGGGAGGACCAAAAAGAGCTTCGAGTTTGAGGACAAGAAGACAACGTGCTACGCGGGGTGTGAAATGGTGTGCAAATTGTCCTTTTTTTTTTCTTTTTTTGTTTTGTTTTGAACTTTGTGGTTCTTTAATTTTACAAAGTCTACGTTTTTGGGGTTTGGAACATTATTAAAAAAAAAAAAAAAAACCATGCATGGGAATTGGGTAGCGTGGTCGAACCGGTGAAATCGAATGTCAAGATCGTTGAAACCTCAAAAAAGGTAAAAAAAAGAAAAAAAAAAAAAAAGGAAAAAGAAAAGAACACACAAAGTCTAACTATTTGTTGTTAATTATCATCATTATTATATATACATATATATTTTGTGTATTTGTTAATTTTATGAGAATTCCCAGCTCCATTATTATAGTTTTATTTATTTAGAATAATATTCGACTCTTAACTAGACATCAATATTTTTACCAATTTTAAAGAGAAGATGCATTTGTCACGTGACATTATGCGACTGAGCATAAAATTGAGTTGCAACAAAAATAGTCACACCCAAGTAATAGCCTATAGTTTGGAATGAATACTAATACTTTTTTTTCCAATCACAAAATATTAATATTTTACTATCTCTAAAAATTTCCCAACTATTTATTTATATAAAAAAAGTGAAAAACCTCATTTCCTGTATTATTCTTTTTCTCATTTAATACAAATTATGCCTAGCTTTACTGATATAAGAGTGTGCCTTTAACTAAAAAGTTTAGGCTCAAAATCCTCCATCCATGTTATACTTTTTCTTGTAAATAATTTTCTAATAAGTTAAATTACAAAGTTAGTCTTTATAATTTAGAGAAAGATGAAATTTAGTCCATATAGTTTGATAGAACTCTCATAAACCATCCAACTGAAATTTTAATTATAGACTTCAAGCTTTTACTCAACTATAAGGACTAAATTTGTAATTCAACCATTTTAATGTTGCTGAATACCAAAACAATTTGAAAGTAGTATATTATATTTTGCTTTTACTTGGAAGACTTTATATGAATGAAGTTGTTTGTTGTTACTAATATGTACTAGGAATCTTCTCCACTTTTATAATACTAAGTTGGGTTTTCATATTTAGTCAAATGAGTATTTGTTTAATAAGCGAACGACCAAAATTAAAAGAAGAAAGTTTGAAATTTTATGACTAAAATTCATTTAAAAAAAAAGATAGAATACATGGAACAATGAGAGAGCAAGTGGGTAGATAGATTGGGAATATGTGTCGGTTTATATATATTTTTCTTTGAAGTTGAAAGAGAAAAGTCAAAACGGAGGTTCTGAATATGAAAAACAGGGCATTGGGAATTGAAACAATGGCAAAGCACAGCACAGAGATATAGTGAGAAGGGGGATTGGTTTCAGACATCAGAATCAGAACACATGTAGTTTTGGGGAGTGAGATTTTATAATATGTCTTTTCGTGTCGTATTCGACATGTCGTTTTAGATGAAGGAAGGGGTTCTGTTCTGTGTTTATTTCATCCAAAAGAGATGACGTCGTAAAATCAGTGACTCTTTTGTGTTTGGAATCTAATGGTGACAGTGTCATCGTCAAAATCTGTAGTTTTATTATTATAAAGATGGGGTCCGTAAATTTGGGTTTTTTAACAAAAAAAATTCTTTAAAGTTCTAAATTGGGTTGGATTTGGATGAGGACAAGGCATTAGAGTTTGAGAGTGTTTTAAGTAGGTACAGAGGTTTTATTTGGAGTTTACTAGTTGTAGTGTAGGAATTTTTGGTTTTTCTTTGCAGTTTTGCTGGGTACTACTCTGCTCTTTTCAAAGGAATATGGACACATCAACTTGGAACTTGTTTACAAAACTCTGATAATTTCCTCTTTTAAATGATTTGGACGGTGAAATGACGGGTATTATGTTAAAGACATTTTTCGAGGACGAAATAGTTTTAGTATATAAAAGTAAATGATGACGACATTTCTATTGCTATAAAGTCTTTTTAAGTAAAATTTAAAACACTACAACTTAATTTACTTGGAGTCGGATGGATAAGTTACTGTTTCTTAGAAATGAGAGTAATAAGGTCAGGAAACCAAGTTCTGGTTTAACATTGTCCTAAAATAGGTACTGGATTAAGTTAATAAGGGTAATTGCTGTAAACTTCTACTTTTCTGGGGAGGAAGTTCTCTGTCTAAGACAACAAAGATCATATAAAATCATTTTGGACAGTGATTTGTGACAAATTGTCCTCCTTGTGTCGTTGGTTTGTCATGATGAAGTCAATTTCAAGCCCCTCTAATATAAACAAACAAGAAGACTTGGCAATTTACATCTGTAAACATAGTCTCAAATTGGAACAAGTCATTATTGTATTGTACTATAAATCTCTTAAAATCATTTTAGAGGTTTATTTGGGACAACAAATTGTCTCCTTGTGTCCTTGGGGCATCATGGTCAAGTGATGATCAAGCCTCAGATACTAATGAACAAAGAGAATATGTTACAATTTAAGGATGCGCTTGACAAACTAGTTACAACTTACAACTTACAAAATCTCTAGTTAATTACAACATCGTCAACTTACAAGTGTTCCTACTTCTTCATCTATCACAGTAGTTCAATATTCTAGGATCGCTATTGACAATTCAAAACATAAAAGCGTAACCATTACATTATCCACCCTACATTATTTCGTTATGTACTTGTACTGAACTTATGAGTCATAAATGCAGAAACAGAACAGCACGGTCTAGATAAGTCACCTAGCTTTTCTTCCGTAATGAAACCAATTCCATGGTGGGACCATATTTTCCATGCAGAGCTTCTGCACACCAGCCATGTCCATCGTCGACGGTCGGCATCTTGACTTCCATGTAAGGAGTTGCAGGGTGTTGAGAACCTGGGAGTGTTGCCCCAGCTAGAACCCTAAGCATATTTGAAGAGTCGATGTCCATACAAATGGTGATTTCAGGGACTCCTTTAGGTGCAGGCGGAATTCCAATGATCTTGACATAGCCAAGCAGATGGTTTTCCTCTGCTCTCGTCTCTTCACCTTCATAGACAACAATCAGGGCCTCACTTTGATTGTCTCGAACAGTTGTGAAAACCAACTCCTTGCGTGCTGGCATTGTGGTGTTCTTGGGAATAATTGGAATGAAGCTGTTTCCATCAGCTCGGATTCCAATGGCGAGAGGCGTTGCTTGGATGCTAAGAAGGTCTAAACTGCCAAATGGATCGCCAATGCCTGATGCTATTGCACCTTCTAAAGCTGCACCAGAAACAGCAGCTTCTAAAGGATCCATTCCTTCATAAAGTGCCTTATTTTTACATATTTCCATCAGAAGATTTCTGATCTTGGGTATGTATGAACATCCACCAACTACTACTACATCACTCAAATCTTCAATCCTTACCCTTGCATCATGTAAGCATTGCTTTACGAGGTTCTCACATTTTTCGAACACCTTGCTATTCACCATCTCAAACTCCTCTCGGCTTAGAACCTTGCATAACTTTGATCCATTTCCCAAGTTGACATCTATTTGAACACTAGACTGGAATGAAAGCTTGTGGATAGCATCTTGAGTCGCAACTCGGAGCAATCCCATCCTTCTGATCTCATCAATTCCACGGTGTGAGAATATGGATTCAGAATTTGGCAAAAGATACTTCATGGTGTTTTGAAGTAGATCTTCACCTCCTATAGGACTTCCAGCCAGGGCTCTGATCTGTGACACTCCCCCTCCTATCGCTGACACAGCAACATCACAATACCCAGCTCCCATGTTGAAAATAAGGGCAATTTTTTCACTTCCACTGCCCATGCTCTCATGTACAGCCTGCTGCTGTTGTTGAGCATATAATAAAGCTACTGCTGTTGGTTCAGGCATCAATCTAACTTGAAGCCCAGCCATTGCACAAGCTCGTTCCACCCGAGTAAGCTGGAATCGGCTGAATGAAACTGGAATTGTCAAAACGACATTTTTAATTGATCGCTTTAGTTGATATTCAGCCATCATTTTCAGTTCAACGATAAAGATCGCCAGAACTTCTTCAGGAGTGGTGGATCTCCATACATTATTCACCAAAGCCGCAACAAATGGACGAACACCAATGTCCAATGTTTGCACTAAAAAAGGAAGGCTCTTGCTTGCATGAACAACCGGGTCGGTGTCAACTCTTCCAATCAAGCGTTTCATATTGAAAATTGCAGCACCAGAGAGCATGTCAAACTCATGGCTTAGCTCATTACTAACTCCTCCAGAAGGAGTGTCATCCTTGAAGGTGACATACGATCTCATAATTTTCTGATTTCTAGTGTTCTTAAGAAGCTCTACCTGAGATCCATTCCAAACAGCAATACTACATTGTGAAGTACCAATATCAATTCCAACTGCAATATCCGGAAAAGTTGATGTTGTCTTATCTTCCCCAGTAGTTTCACTATCAGAAGCTACAGTGTATATTGGTTCAGCCATGATCTGCATTTTGATCAATGTATGGTCTAGCTTTCAGCGGGTAACTCATCATCATTACTAATCATATATTGCACTAGAGGATAATGAAAAGATAACCAACAACTTTACCCCTTAAAATGGGATTTACAGTCCAATCAATCATCTTTCGAACACTTGAAAAAGAATAGACAAGAGCAAACTGTTCATACTCGATCTAAGCTATAACAGAGAAAGAGGAGAAACACATTTTGGACAAAATCTGGTTGATTCTATGACTTTAAAACATGTTAAAAACACAAACAATATTACATGTAAACTATTCAGGGTGTTTTTCTTACACATCACGGACAATGTTTGACCTTGAATTCTAGATATGAACATATGCTTGTTAAAAAACAAGATTTCTTTCACATAGGCAGGTTCATTATACTAGGACGGGAATTAAACAAAACTCAAATAAACAAGATGAAATATAATCTGTCTCTCTAGTCCAATTCTCGTTACGATGAAAACAATTCGAATATCAGCATAGACGTTGAAATTAATATGCACTTCACGAAGGTTCTTTTAACAAACACCTTCCGAGCAATTCCAAACACCATTTCTCTACGTAAACAGTAGAAAGGCAGTAAAAGAAATTGCATCACAAAAATTCAACAAAGCAGCAAGAATTCGGAATATCACTACATTTAATCACTTAAAAAGACGAAGAAAAACCATAATACATCAAACCCATTCTAGAAAAGCACAAAAGGATTGAAAATTGCTAACTATCGTCAAGAAAATCAAAGAACAAGACATACCCAGTTCCGTGATCAATCAATTGAAGAAAGAAAAAAGGGAATTACCAGAAGCAGTAGCGATTAAAATTGTTGATCCGAGCTAGCAGGTGGCAGAAATAAGCAACGGGACAGACAAAATTCAGCAGCAAAGAGGAGCAAGGAAAAGAGCAATGAGGAATCTTAAGAAGGTACGAGATGAGTCGGTGAAGAAAGAAGTGGAAAGCGAAGAGTAATTTATAGAAGCCATTGAACGAAAGCTTGATCGTCTTCTAGAGCTTCCTAGAGAAAGAGAAACAGAGAATTTTGGTTTTGAAAGAAAGGGAAAAACGATAGCGGGAAATATTACAGTGTGGACGCTTAGACTGTGGGAAGAAATTGGATTTAGATCAGACGGACAACAGTTGATCATCAAACGACTCGGACATCAATTCATCTAAAACTAACAATAACAACTTCACTTGTTGGGTAAATTACCAATTTACTTTGTTATAAAATTTCAAGTTGGTTTTATATAATTTTAAATGTGTTGTAAATTTGAGGAGAAAAATGAGACACAATGGAACAAGGATATTGAAAAAATATAGTATTAAAATAATAAATAAATAAAATAAAATAAAATAATTAAATAACTAAATTTGGAATAAATAAGGAAAATTATAGAAAATAGAAACTTCCTAAAAAAAATCTCCATTTTCTCCAAAATTCATGGAATTTCAACCAATGTATATGTATCTACAAAATCCACAAATGACCACTTATTTATAGAAAATTTTGGCAAGTAAAAAAGATACACTTGGACACTATGCATAGCTGGTTGAATGACACATGACCAACAAATGTGGTAATGAAAAATTTGACACTAAGCATGACACTAATGAGCATCTTTTATTATTATTATAATATTTATAATATTCCCACTTAGATGCCCATTATATATATATAATATGTCTCATTAAAACCTGACTAGGAAAAATCCCACTGGAAAAAAATTCTAGTGAAGGAAAAAGAGTACATATTTCATATAATTTATACTTTTAAAAAAATATATTTGCTCCCCCTCATGAAAACATCACTTAAGATCTTTGAGTCACCACATTCCAATGTTGTGCACCAATTTTTCAAAGGTTGCGGTAGGGAATGCTTTTGTAAATAAGTTTGTCAGGTCATCTTTTGAACAAATTTGTTGTACAGTGATGTTACCATTTTCTTCAAGATCATGAGTTGAGAAAAGTTTCGGTGAAATATGTTTTGTTTTATCTCATTTAATATATCCTCATTTGATTTGTGATATGTATGTTGTGTTGTCTTTGTATAATATTGTTGGAAGATTTTTACTAGAAGACAAACCACATATTTCATAAAATGTGCTGAGTTATTGATCTTAGCCATACACATTTTCGACTAGCCTCGTGAACTGCAAGAATTTCAACATGATTTGAGGAAATAGTTGTTATGGTCCGTTTCACCGATCACCATGATATAGCAATTTCGATACATGTGAACAGATAACTTGTTTGAGATCTAGCTTTGTATGGAACAGATAAATATCCAAAATCTGCATAACCAACTAGATCAAAATTTGATTTATTTGAATAAAACAAACTCATATCAATCATTCCTCGGAGATAATGGAGTATATGCTTAATTACGTTCCAATATCTTTTAGTCGGAGAAGAACTGTATCTTGCTAATAAATTTACTGAAAATGCAATATCTGGTTTTATATTATTAGCAAGATACATAAGTGTGCAAATTGCATTAAGATATGGCACGTCAGGACTAAGAAGTTCTTCATTATCATCTCGAGGTTGAAATATATCTTTTTTCACATTTAATGAACGAACTTCCATTGGAATGTTCAATGGTTGTGCTTTGTCCATAAAAAATATTTTCAAAACTTTTGATGTATAAGTTGACTGATGAACAAATATTCCATCTACTAAATACTCAATTTGCAAGCCAAGGCCAAATTTTATTTTTCCGAGATTTTTCATCTCAAATTCTTTCTTAAGATATTCTATTGTCTTTGAAAGCTCTTTAGGAGTTACAATTTTATTTAAATCATCAACATATACAATTATAATAGCAAATTCTAACTGTGATTTTTTTTATAAAAACACATGGATATATTAGATTACTTCGATATCATTCTTTCAACAAATATCCACTCAGACAATTATACCACATTCGTTCTAATTGTTTCAATCCATATAGCGATCTCTATAACTTTATTTAATACAATTCCTGAGAATTTGATTTATATGTTTCAGGTACCTTAAATCATTCTGGGATTCTCATATAAATATCATTATCAAGAGATCCATATAAATATGTTGTGACTACATCCATTAGATGTATGTCCAAATTTTCATATACAATCAAATCAATTAAATATCTTAATGTAATTGCATCCACCATCAAAGAATACGTCTCCTCATAATCAATACCAGGTCTTTGTGAAAAAACCTTGTGCAACTAGTCTTACTTTATATCTTGTTACCTCATTATTTTCATTTATTTTCTTCACAAATACTCATTTGTATTCCACAGGTTTGACATCTTCTAGTGTTTGGATTACTGGTCCAAAACCTGACGTTTTGAAAGTGAATTTAATTCGATTGCTTCTGTTCACTAAAGCCAATCTTTTCTATGTCGACATTCTTCAATTGATTTTGGTTTAGAATCTTCATTTTTCAGGTATAATGTCTGTAACACCCAAGTTCAAGAGGGGTACATGAATGAACCGGTATCACATTCAAACGAGAGGAATCTTGAGGACATGAAAGTATGGTTAAGAAAAGCTTAAAAGAATTGAAAGTTACTACTTATACCAACAAAGTGCATCTTCTTTTTCGGTGCCTCAATCATAGGAACTCCAAAGTTAAGCGTGCTTAGTTTGGAGCAATCCTATGTTGGGTGATCTCTTAGGAATTTTTCTCACCATCTTCACCAGCACTCAGGATTTCTTCATGGATATTTATATCGTCAACCAAGTCTCTTGACTATTAATTATTTTGACTCATCAATTTTCGATGGAACATTTACAGCTGGTGACTTAGTTACTTTTTTTGCATTTATAAATGCATTTGGTAACTAATTTTCTATATTTTTCAAATGAGTTATCTTTTGAACTTCAAGTTCACATTGATCTGTACGGGGATCTAGATGAGACAATAATGATGCATTCCATGTAATTTCTTTTTTCAACTTTTTAATTCCTCCCCCTAATGTTGGAGAATTTATCTCATTAAAATGACAATCAGCAAATCGTGCAGTAAATACATCACCCGTCAGGGGTTCAAGATATTTGGTAATTGATGAAGAATCATATCCAATATATATTCCTAACCTCCTTTGAAGAGCCATCTTAGTACATTGTGGTCGAACAATTGGAACATAAACTGCACATCCAAAATTCTCATATGGGAAATATTTGGCTCGTGGCCATAAGCTATTTGTAATAGCGAGTACTTATCAAAAGATACTGCCCTATTGCATACAAGAGACGCTGCATGCAAAATAGCATGTCCCCATACAGATTTAGGAAGCTTAGCTCTCATAAGCAATGGTCTAGCAATTAACTGCAAACATTTTATGAATGATTCTACTAAACCATTTTGTGTATGACACATGAGCTACAAGATGTTCAACACTCTGTTAAACTATTTTGTGTATAAACATGAGCTACAAGATATTCAACACTTATCCCAATTAACCTACAATAATTATTAAAAGCTTGGGATGTAAACACTAGCATTATCAATACGAATGGTTTTAATTGTATAATCAGGAAATTGTGCTTTTAACTTAATTATTTGAGCAAGTAATCTTGCAAATGCAAGATTTTGACTTGATAATAAGCACACGTGTGACCATCTGCTAGATGAGTCTATTAATATCATAAAATATCTAAATGGTCCACTTGGTGGGTTAATAGGTTCACATATATCACCATGTATTCGTTCTAAAAATGTAGGTGATTCAATCCCCACTTTAGCTGGTGATGATCTAATTATCAATTTTCCTTGAGAGCAAACTGAAGGAACTCTTAAACAAGAGTGCCTATGAACGGAAGCGGATCTTTCCGATTTCATTGTGACAGAATTACTACACATATATTCTAACATACAGATATGCATTGTAAACATTAATTACTGGCATGCTTTAACAATAAAAAATAAAAGACTAAGTAAACGTACCAGTTGAAGACTTTTTTCAATCGAACTCGGTCCAGCAGAAACGAACTACTCTTGTTCTTACTTGTCCAGCAAACGATTGTCTAACAGCACCGCAGTCGTCTACACAATTAACAGCGCACAAACAAACACAACCGAGGACGACATCACCACTCGAAGCCCTCGGTATTCTCGGAGTGAGAATCAAAGGGTGGACTTTGATGGAGTTGGTAAAGGGAAGGAGGAAAAGCGATCGTGTAGAACGAACAAACAAGTGGGAGATAGTAGAAGACTATCGTATAGTTGGGTGCTTGTCGTTTAGGTCAGGGTACACGATTGTGTAGGTTTAGCTAAGCGATCGTCTATCAAATGGTAAGCGATCGTTTAGTTCTACTTGGTGCGCTAAGCGATCGTACAGAAAACTTAAGCGATCGTTTAGAAATCGCGGGCAATCGTTTAGTACACGGGTGTGCGATCGTTTAGGAAGATGGGCACTATTGTATAGGCTCTCAATGCTAACCGATCGTATACTTTCACACCGTGAGCGAATTTTGCAGATATCTCACAAAAATGAAAACTATTTTCATTTTTATTCTTTAGTTACAAGAACTGAATCAAACTTCCCACTTTCACACGAATTTGGAGAAAAACTCGGCCAATTATTTCATAACTGCCCAATTAAGTAATTAATGAATATAATCATATTATATTCTTAACCTATAGTTTGATATCATATATCTACTATAGTGTTTTCTCCTTTATTTGATATAAATCATATTTATATCCAATTTTCTCCAAATAATGTATCTCATTCATTTAGTCAATTATATCATATATAATTAATGATATATAATTGAACTCCCTCTTTTCAATTTGAACATTTCAAACTGACCCAAAAACTGATTCTCAACTTTTATCTTAGCTACCAAGGGGACCTTATGTCCCTATGGCTCAAAACTCCAACAGTATGTGAATAGCTGACTAAATTCTTTAGCCACGAGATCCACAATCCATTAACTACCAGGCATTCCACTAAAGACCGACAACTGAACTCTTTTTACCACAAATATATTTATGTGACCATCGGATATAACCAATCATGAGTATGATAACCCTTCACAGATGCTCATAAGTACAATTAGGCCAAATTACCGTTTTGCCCATGTAGTTACGTCTCACTCCTTAAGTACCACTGATCCCTCTAATGAACAATACAACATAGTCCAACTATGTGTGAACACCTCTCGGGCCAAGAGAAGATGTATGGCGCCACATCGTTCAAGCCCTGAAGCAACCGTTAAGGGAGCTATCTATCTATTTACCCATACATCGGGGAAGGAGTGATTCCATCCTAGTGAAGTGAAGTCTCTGTCATGGACCTTGTTATATAACGAGATGTTAACACTTCGTGGTCAGATCTTATATAAACTCTTTGTATAGGACGCCCCCCGCTCGCATTTCCTCTACACAAATGATCAAGATCAGATCATTTGTGACAAGTCACAACATTTGTAACTATTCCACAAAGCGGGCTACATCCATAGCATTACTAGGATAATGTTTCCCTCATATATCCATATACTACAGACCATTTTGGTTATCCCTTAAGACATGATCCACTTGTATGTCACCACATACATGCTTAAGTTATATAAAGATAACTAGAGATTTCAGGTTTATTGGTTTGTGGTAAAGAAAATAAAACATTCAACTGAGCAAAATCAAGAAGTGAAGTAAAATATCATATATTATACATCACAAGCATTCGTACAAACTGTTTACAAACTATAGAACACAATACTTTAGGGCATCAACCCCAACAATCTCCCACTTGTCCTAAAGCGAACTGGGGTGTACAAAAACTAGTACAAAACAATAAAATAGGGCATAAAAGCCAGTACAAAAAAATCTCCCACTTGCCCTAGTCCAACCGCAGGCGGTCCTGTAAGCCCATGCTCTGAAGGAGACCCTCAAACACTGTAGCTGTGAGAGCCTTTGTAAACGGGTTAGCAACATTGTGCTCCGAAGCGATCTTCGTGACGATCACGTCCCCTCGATGCACTATCTTGCAGATTAGGTGATACTTCCGCTCTATGTGTTTGTCGCGCCTGTGACTCCTAGGTTCTTTGGAGTTCGCCACAGTCCTACTATTGTCACAATAGAGGGTAATGGGCCTAGACATATTTGGAATAGCTTCCAGTTCTGCTTAGAACTTCCTGAGCCAGACGACCTCTTTAGCAGCTTCGCAAGCCGCTACGTACTTCGTTTCCATAGTGGAGTCAGCGATGCACCCCTACTTAGTGCTTCGCCACACTACAGCTCGTCGGTTAAGAGTAAACACTCACCCTTAAGTTGACTTACGAGAGTCCGTATCAGTCTAAAAGTTAGAATCTGTGTATCCAGTAAGGATTAAATCCCTATATCCACACACAAGCATGTAGTCCCTCATTCTCCGAAAATACTTGAGGATGTTCTTCACAGTCGTTCAGTGACCCCGATCTGGGTTAGACTGATACCTACTGGCTATGCCCACAACGTAACAGATGTTTGGTCTAGTATAGAGCATCGCGTACATCAAACTGCCAACGACAGACGCATATGGAACCCGTCTCATCTCCTCAACCTCTTGAGGCGTCTTAGGACACATGTCCTTAGACAAAGTGACTCCATGCTTGAACGGCGGTAGGACCCTCTTGCATTCTTGCATTGAGTACTTGAGCAACATCTTGACAATGTACGATGCCTGAGATAGTGCTAAGGCTTTGTTTTTACGATCCCGAAAGATCTGTATACCCAGAACAAACAGAGCTTCTCCAAAATCTTTCATTTGGAATTAGGTCGCTAGTCAGTTCTTAACTGCAGGCAATAGACCTACTGAAAGAGTAGAACAACATGCAGCGAAAGTATCAAAGATCCATAAGCTTTCTAATTTACTAATTTAAGCAAAAACTAAAGCATGCTCTTCTCAAAAAGTGGGTTTTATGAACATACCTTTGATGAACTCTCCAAGAAAATGCCCGTTCAGCTGCTATCTTCTCTTGTTATCAACGTGAACCACCTCAAAGCCTTCCCTATTATGCTCTTGGAGCTTTAGGCAGAGTTGTGGAACTCAAGAACAACTTGAAGATGTGAAGAAACCAGAGAAACTCACAGCAGCATAGCTGAAGAAGACAACTTCTTCTTTAGAAAAAATTCTCTCAAAATTCTTTAATTATCCTCCTATCCAATAACTCCAATCTTCTTTATATATTAAGATGAACATGCAAAGAGATGCAGTGCATGGCTTGCAGCGCATGCTTGGAGAATTAAAGTAGAGAAGATCATGGTTTGTGTGTGAGCATAAAGATGATGATAATGGAGAAAACTCTTTTTTCATTATGTACAAACATGTCAAACGATTTTTCATTTTCTTTTTTTTTTTAAAAAAAATGATATTAAATCATTTTAATTCAAAATTTAATTTTCTTAAATTAATTTAAAAAATTAATTAATTTAATATCAAATATTAAATTAATTTTTGCACAATAATCATCTTTATATATTTAAATCATATTTAAATATTTATTCTCTTGTTCCGTTTAATTTGAACGTTTTAAATTAATCTTTTAAGCTACCCTAAAGCTTATCCATTACGAGCTAGTAGGGGGACCTCGCGGACCTACAGATCATGGGCTTCAACGATTCGAGATTAATCGGTTAAACTCATTAGTCTGATCTAACCCCCATTCGTTAACTAATGGGACACTCCACTATAGCCCATAGTTGAACTCCCCTCACTATAGATATATTATGTCCACTTAATAACCATAATCAGTAAGTCGATCCTTCACAGGTTGTTCGTAATCACAGCTAGGTTAAAAATACCGTTTTACCTCTGTGACTACATCTTGTTCCTTAAGTTCCTACTAATCCTTTAATGAACGATTTTGATTCACAATCTCTATGAATCAAATCCTTTCTCTATCATGAGAAGGCGAGGCCCCGATTGTTCAAGACCTGGAGTCAATACTTAAGAGAATAACCTATCTGCTAACCCTAAATAGGGTAGGAGTGAATTCCATCTTGCAATACTATGTCCCCAGCTATTCATCCGGTGTTATCCCCAAAATGGTAAGCTTATTGAGCAGTGCTGTTGGACTATTCTCACCGTTTGTAGATCAAAGGATAATCCCGAACAAACAGGAGTTCATAGCTAGCTCAGGATTTAGATCGAGTTAACCTAGGTTATATAATAAATGAAATAGTCAGTTTTAACAATAAACGATCGTTATAAAGAAGAGTGACTATTTTCGTGGTCCAGTCTATATGCAAACTCATTGCATAGGATACCCCCACTCTCATGTCTCAATATGAACGATTTATGGATGACATCATTTGTAGAACTTTACAACTTCTTGTAACAACTACAGAGTGGGTTGCATCCAATAGTGTTATCAGGATGAGATACCCAATTTCATCCATATACTTATTAGACCATTTAGGCTATATACTGTCAACTTGATCCTGTTTATGTCACTACATAAAGTTACAACATTCAGACTATAGCCAAGGATGCGTTTATTTGGAATTTTCATAATAAGATGCAAAATCAACAAGTCATTGTTATTGATTAAATAGAATGTTTAACACGAACTGCGAGTTCCTAGGACATTTCCAACAATCTCCCACTTGAATAAAACTAACTAGTGAGAACAAATATATACAATATAATGTTGAGATACATAATGGAAAAAATACATAAAACTAGGGCATTTACAATACCATAGACATTCTCCCACTTGCCCTAGATTACACTACTCAGAGTCCTAGTCCGACTAGGTGGCCCTCGAAAACTTTAGTCGAGAGGGTTTTGGTGAATGGATCAACAAGGTTGTCTTCAGAGGCTATCTTTTGTGACGAACAGCACATCTCCTCTGTGTACAATCTCCTGGATGAGATGGTACTTTCGTTCAATGTGTTTTTCACGCTTGTGACTCCTAGGTTCCTTTGAGTTAGCAACAACACCACTGTTGTCACAATACAATGTGATAGACAGGTGCATATTTGGAACGACTTTCAAATCAGCTAAGAATTTGCGTAGCCATACTGCTTCCTTAGCAACTTCGCATGTAGCCACGTATTCCGCTTCCATGGCGGAGTCAGCGATACAACTTTGCTTGATGCTTCTCCAAACTATAGCTTCTCTGTTAAGAGTGAAAACTGATCTTGAAGTAGATTTCCTAAAATCTACGTCAGTCTGAAAATCAGAATCAGTGTATCCCGTAAGGATCAAATCCTTAGGTTCATACACAAGCATATATTCCCTCGTTCTCCTAAGATACTTGAGGATATTTTTTACAGTGGTCCAATGACCGTGTCCAGGATAAGATTGGAACCTGCTAACGATTTCAACTGCAAAACATATGTTGGGACGTGTACACAACATAGCGTACATCAAACTTTCAATTGCAGAAGCATATGGAATTCTGTTCATCTCCTCAACCTCTTGAGATGTCTTAGGACATTGTTCCTTCGACAAATGAATTCCATGCCTAAAGGTAATAAACCTTTCTTGGAATTTTGCATATTATACCTTGACAACATCTTGTCAATATAAGATGCCTGAGACAGTGCTAATGTTCTATTCTTTCGGTTTCGAAAGATCTGTATTCCTAGAACATACTGAGCATCATCCAAATATTTCATTTGGAACTGTGATGCTAACCATCTCTTTACATCAACAAGAAATCTTATCTCATTCCCAATGAGCAAGATATCATCAATATACAGAACTAAGAATGCTACAACTTTGTTGACTATCTTTTTGTATACACAAGGTTCGTCAACGTTTTGTTCAAAGTCGTAAGATTTGATCGCAGTGTCAAATCTTATATTCTAGGATCTGGGCGCTTGTTTCAATCCATAAATGGATCAATTAAGCTTATAGACTTTCTGTTCCTATCCTGTTTCGACGAACCCCTCTGGTTGAGACATAAAAATATTTTCATCAAGATAGCCATTCAAAAAAGCTGTCTTGACATCCATTTTCCATATTTCATAGTCATAATATGTGGTAATGGCAAGAAGTATTCTTATTGATTTAATCATGGCAACAGGAGAAAAATTTTCTTCATAATCAACTCTTTCTCTTTGGGTAAAACCCTTTGCCATGAGCTCGACTTTATAAGTCTGTACCTTGCCAGTTTGGTCTCGTTTTCTCTTGTAGATCCATTTATAACCTATAGGTGTAACACCTTGTGGTTGATCTACAAGCACCCAGACTGAGTTGAAGTACATAGACTCCATT
Source organism: Benincasa hispida (assembly GCF_009727055.1). Lineage (NCBI taxonomy): Eukaryota > Viridiplantae > Streptophyta > Magnoliopsida > Cucurbitales > Cucurbitaceae > Benincasa > Benincasa hispida. Next base: position 15,334,144 of record NC_052349.1, read on the forward strand.
TCATCGTTCATGGATTTTATCCATTTTTCCCTGTCAACATCTTCCATTGCCTTCTTAAAGGTTAATGGATCCTCTAAACCATCATCTTATATGATGTTTTGAGTTTCTATTAAGCCCATGTAGCGTTTAGGTTGTTGAATAACCCTTTGTAAGCGCATAATACGATGATGCGATGATATGCGATACTACTTCTAGATGTATGCGTTATTAACGAAATGCTTGTAGTATGTTATGCGTTGTCACAAGTTTCCTTGCGTTGAAACCAAGTATAATTCCATTGCAAGTTTCTCGGAGTGATCCGAGGTCGAACATAGGGATTGTTTAGTTAATACGTTACGTTCGTGATATATGCAGCCGGGGGTTTTTCAATTAATAAAAGTTGTGTGTGTATAGATATTTAAAATTGCGACAAATAAAATTTTGCGGTAAAGTAAAGTTGCGATAATAAAATATAATGTGATAAAAGTAAACCTAAGCTATTATGATACAAGATACAAGATATTGATACATGATATTGAGATTGAGGCTAACTGTGAAGATTATACAAAGGATCGTGTTATACGGTGGCAAGTCTTTGTGTATGAAATAGAAATAGAAAGGGTAATTGTTATAAACATCGCAAGTTCCTTAATTGTATTAAAGATTTAACTACGGTTCCGCTTTCCTTTGGCGTACACCTCTCGATGATCGGTCGCGTTCCCACATCTCTGTGGTGAAACAAGGATGAACGTAATGAACGCAAGGTTGCTTCCATCTCTGGAAGTACTTCTCGCTTTAGTTAACACATTCTTCTAACATTCTCTCGACAGGTAGAATGGCATCTTCACTTCTGCTCTCACAGGTGAAGATGCCATCTAGCATGCTTTAGCTAAACATATTTATTTCTTTATCACAGATTAATTTACTTGTTTAATTCATTCTAATTACCAAGGGATTAAGAAAACATCATGGAGAAAGCGATTAATGGAGGAACGAAAATAGACAGAAAGATGGAGATGAAAATGATCATGACATTTAATACTCATATTTAGCGTCTGATACATGGTACGAATGATAGAGATTAAGAAAATGAATACAATTGATGATAAGAGATAGAAACAAATATAGAAGAGTGCCAAGGTCTTGACACAGATCTGGACGGTGGATTTGCTTGCCCGCAAATGGAGTGAATGGAAGGAAGACCTTCCCTTCCAGGCTTGCTCGTCTGGTAGGAGTGACCTTGGTACAGAGCTTCACGGTGGGGATTGAAAGGATTTATCCTGAGACTCACCTCTCGGCCTTGTCTCTTAAATCTTCCCGAATCTTCTCCGATCAGCACTTAGACCAGCCTTTCTCTCAATATACAAATCTCAAAATATGCCCGTATCAAGTATCTTTTCCAATAGAATTTCAGAGGCTATTTATAAGCTCAGGTTTGACTCTCTGACTTGTGAACCCCTCTTTATTGTCATGGCGGCTCCAGAAATGGTGGAATGAATATTACTTCTGTTACACAATCAATCTCGTCAAAAATGCACAACGATCAGCTGTACACGTGTTTGAATCCTCCGCAATTGCGTTACTCTTTTGCATCTTCGATCGTTTGTTCGCATGCGGTGTTGTTTTTGATTACCGCACGCGATTGAAGTTACGTTGATCGCAAAGCTCTTGATCGAGTGTCGCATGGCCATCATTACGTTGATCGTCTATTCATTCCTGAATGGTAGGCGCAATGCGACGTAAATGCGTTAATATTTTTCTCTTGAGCCATGAATGCATACGGTGACTTGATTTCCTGCAAAACAGAATTGAAACATCCTTTTCTACCATTGCGATGGTGTCAGTGGGTGTATTGACGACAATTTATAATTCTTGCATTTCTTAGGCAATTTCCATACAATTGACGCAACTTTTCTCTCTTTTAACCGCAATATCTAAATAAAGCAGCATAAATAACTTGTATTTCTACAAGTTATCACACCCCCAAATTTAGATATATGCTTGTCCTCAAGCATATCTTCTACTAAGACAATAATGCTCAATTCCTATCCTAAATTTTGCGTCGATTGGTTGCTCCGAATGCTCCACTAGGCACATTACTTGACAACGCAATTTCCTTCTATCCTTGCTGATTCATAACAAAACCCTACTTTATTCTTCTATACTACAAATTTCTGCTAAAAAATGCTTTTCTAGTTTTAAAAAGAATGTTTACCTCTTCTTGTCAAAACAACTTGATGCGTCTGGATGCGGTGGTCAAACGTTGCATCATTTATTAGAGACTGTTGGTCATGGTTACACCCTTCGTTTTGGCTTGTTCCCACGAGTGCCATATGAACATCCAACTTCGGTTGTGTGCCAATCTCAACTTTAACTCATGAATTTTAGAGGAGTTGTCTCTTGCATTCTTTGATTTTCTTTTTCTTATGCATTTTTTTCTTTTCATATTGCGTTGTTCCTGGAATCCCACCTTCGTTTTGGCTTGTTCCCACGGGTGTCATGCGAACATTCAACTATGAGCAGGCTCCTTTCACAACTTAACTCTTATCAGGTTGAGAATGTTTTTGAAGTTTCCCTTGCGTTGACATTAGAGTTGATACGATTTTTTTTTAGATGAAAAATGAACGCATTTTTCTTGATGACCGCATATTCTTGATCTCATCTGCTCAGACCTTCCCTACCCCAAAATTTAGAGATGCGCAAGGGTCTCATTGCGTTGTTTGGACAGAATAGACAAACACTTAGCCAAAATTTCAAAAAGAAGGTTTGAGCAGAATTTTGAAAGGTAAAAGGTAAAGCATTGCTAAGATACGAATTACCTAAGTGTTAGTTAGAAATTACAAAGTATGGAAAATGTTTCTAAGTGAATGCATATTATACATCATGACAGCGCAATGAATAACACAAAAAGAAAGATTAATAATATCGCAAAGTTGACAAAGGATGATAAAGAAGAGGCACAGGCATATGGATAGAATTGTTACTTAGTTGTATTGAAAATTAACTAAGTATACAAATAACTACAATTAACGCAATACAATTATTATTTTTTTTTTTGTACAAAGAATCAAAGAATTTAATTAACACAAAAATAATGAATTAAAATTATCTTTGAATTTGATTCAGATAGGTGCACGCTTAAAAATTAACACCGTGCTTCCATTAACACAAATACACTTTTGCTGAGGACGGGCAACAACGTATACATCCCCGCAACAAACCTTTTAACTCAATGCATTTCTGGAGGATCGGGCGCACGATATTTCTACCAACACAACACTACCTCAACATAGTGCATTTTTCGCTAAGGATGGGCAGAGGACACATATGCGCACAACACACCCCTCAATGCAATGCAGTTGAGTGTAAAGGACGCAAGGTGTCTCTTGTTATCCCACAATGTACCCATCATTGCGTTACATACCATTTTTTTCTTTTTAATTCATCAATAATTCAAGTCAAAAAGACTTTGTGGTGTTCAACGTTTCATCCAGTCATTCACAAAAATTTAAAAACAACGCTACTAATGCATACAAATTAAAGTAATTAAACATGACGTGGAAATATGCAACTGAACTAAATTGAAGGTAAATACAGAAAGCATTAAAGGCTAATTCTAATAAACAGTAAATAACACAATCTAGAAAGCCGTAAAGGAAAGCTGTAAAGAAAGCAAGGAAACATAGATAGAGATGTTGGTTGAAAGAAGTTCGTAGAATTACCGCAATCGCATCCCCCGCAAGCGGTTAATCCTGCTTGCCCAAGTCAATGGTATCCATGCGTCCATCTCATCCGGCTCTAACGACTGAGCCCATCTCTTTGCTTCATCTCACAGTGTATACGGGAAAAGATATAACCTAAGTCCTTCTTGAGTCACACCAGGCATGGAGAATGCGCTGCACATGTCTACAAAACTCGTCAAATGAATATGTAGGTCTTCTCCTTTTAATCCTCCAAATTGCCCCACATTCTGAATCATCTGCCGCATAATAGGTCTTATTTCAAAGCTTACACCCTCCTCAACCATGGGTCTTGAAATTCCTGGCGAGACGTCATAAAAATTCGACGCTGCATAGTTTTTCATAGGGGCGTTGCGATCAGCCGTAAGAAATATGGAGTCTTGTACTGGCCAATTTTCCCTTGGATTCCCTGCGGGTGCCTCATTATTATTATTAGCCATGCTTGTTCACCACTTAATTCGGCCCTTATGTGCTCTTGCCCGAATAATACATTTGATCTCTGGGTCCGCTTAGAATATCTGGATTACTCTAGTACTCATAAGTCATCAGACTGCTTTCCGCGATGAACAGCCAGTACAAAGAGATATATCCTACAAAATACCACAAACATACTCAACACTAACGTTAACCAATCCTTGACAATGGTGCCATAAACTTGTAAGCGCATAATACGATGATGCGATGATATGCGATACTACTTCTAGATGTATGCGTTATTAACGAAATGCTTGTAGTATGCTATGTGTTGTCACAAGTTTCCTTGCATTGAAACCAAGTATAATTCTACCGCAAGTTTCTTAGAGTGATCCGAGGTCGAACACAGAGATTTCTTAGTTAATGCGTTACGTTCGTGATATATGCGATCGGGGGTTTTTCAATTAATAAAAGTTGTTTGTGTACATATATTTAAAATTGCGACAAAGTAAAATTATGCGGTAAAGTAAAGTTGCGATAATAAAATATAATGCGATAAAAGTAAACCTAAGTTATTTTGATACAAGATACAGGATACTGATACATGATACTGAGATTGGGACTGACTGTGAAGATTATACAAAGGGTCGTGTTATGTGGTGGCAAGTCTTTGTGTATGAAACAGAAATAGAAAGGGTAATTGTTATAAACATCGCAAGTCCCTTAATTGCGTTAAAGATTTAACTACGGCTCCGCTTTCCTTTGGCGTACACCTCTCGGTGATCGGCTGCGTTCCCGCATCTCTATGGTGAAACAAGTATGAACGTAATGAACGTAAGGTTGCTTCCATCTCTTGAAGTACTTCTCGCTTTAGTTAACACATTCTTCTAACCTTCTCTCGACAGGCAGAATGGCATCTTCACTTCTGCTCTCACAGGTGAAGATGCCGTCTAGCACGCTTTAGCTAAACATATTTATTTCTTTAGCATAGATTAATTTACTTGTTTAATTCATTCTAATTACTAAGGAATTAAGAAAACTTCATGGAGAAAGTGATTAATGGAGGAACGAAAATAGATAGAAAGATGGAGATAAAAATGATCATGACATTTAATACTCATATTTAGCGTCTGATACATGGTGTGAATGATAGAGATTAAGAAGATGAATACAATTGATGATAAGAGATAGAAACAAATACAGAAGAGTGCCAACGTCTTGACACAGATTTGGACGGTGGATTTGCTTGCCGGTGAATGGAGTGAATGGAAGGAAAAGCTTCCCTCTCAGGCTTGCTCGTCCGGTAGGAGTGACCTTGGTACAGAGCTTCACAGCGGGGATTGAAAGGATTTGCCCTGAGACTCACCTCTCGACCTTGTCTCTTAAATCTTCCTGGATCTTCTCCGATCAACACTCAGACCAGTCTTTCTCTCAATATACAAATCTCAAAATATGCCTGTATCAAGTATCTTTTCCAATAGAATTTTAGAGGCTATTTATAGGCTCAACTTTGACTCTCTGACTTGTGGACTCAACTTTATTGTTATGGCAACTTCGAAAATGGTGGAATGAATATTCCTTCTATTACGCAATCAATCCTGTCAGAAATGCAGAACGGTCAGCTATACACGTTTTTGAATCCTCCGCAATTGCGTTGCTCTTTTGCATCTTCGATCGTTTGTCTACATGCAGTGTTGTTTTTTATTACCGCATGCAGTTGAAGTTGCATTGATCGCAAAGCTCTTGATCGATTGTCGCATGGCCGTCATTGCGTTGATCGTCCAACAAGGTTCGATTTCTCCTTTTTGCAACATTGTTTTGCTATGGTGTTTTAGGTGTTGTGAGTTGGGATTGAATTCCATGATCTACTAGATAGTTCTGGAATTGCAAATCCATTTACTCACCGCCTCAATCAGATCGAAGTGTTTTAATTCTTTTACTTAACTGATTTTCAATCTCAGCCCTAAATTCTTTGAACTTTTCAAAAGTTTCAGACTTGTGACTGATTAAGTAAATATAGCCATATCGAGAGTAATCGTCAATTAAACTGACGAAGTACTGATATTCTCCTTGAGCTTTAACATTCATCGGACCACAATGAATGTATAAGTTCAAGAGGTTCTTTGGCACGAAGACCTTTGTCAGAAAAAGATCTTTTCGTCATTTTTCCCTCAAGACATGATTCACATGGAGATAGGGAACTGTCTTCTAACTTATTTAGATGACCATTTTTTACCAATCTCTCAATCCTGTTGAGATTAATGTGAACAAGTTTGAGGTGCCAAAGATAGGCGTTAGGAGAAATTTTTCACTTTTTATTATGAGTTTCAGCCGTTTTAAACATCTCTATATTTAAAATAGCTTTTGCTTCTGTTGGTTGTAATATGTATAAGTTATTTGCAAGTCTAGCAGAACAAATATGAACACCTCTTGAATAAACAAACACTTCATTATATTCAAAAGATACACTGTACATATTTTCTAAAAGACAAGAAATGGAGATCAGATTCCTTTTCATCTTCGGTACAAAGAACACATTCTTGAGTAAGATAAAAGAATCTCCAAAAAACAACTTCACATCTCCCACTGCTTCGGCTGAAATGACTTCACCTGTGCCCACTTTGAAAGTCATCTCATATTCAGAAAGTCTTCTCCAAGAACTAGTTTCCTGTAGAAAAGTACAAACATGATTAGCGGCGCCTGAATCTAATATCCAGGTAAGGTGAGAATTTTCCACTATACATGTTTCAGCAACTAGTAAATCATATTTACCTTGTTTATTATTTTTTGCTTTCTTTTCAGCCAAATTTTTTGGGCAATTACGCTTCCAATGCCCAACCTCTCCACAATGGAAACATTTTCCCTTGGGAGTTTTGTTTTTGTTTTTCTTTGCATCGGTTTTCTTTTTCCCTTTTCCTTTCTTTTTCATTTGTATGGTTTTATCTTTAGAAGAATAAGAAGACCAACTTTCTTATCATTAATGGGTTTCGTACCAGACGTAGACCCTTTGTAAAACTTTTTCGGTTTAGAAATAACATTTATTTCCTTTTCCTTGAGTTTCATCATCAATTGATAAGTTTGCAATTCATTCAACAATGTCGTTAAGTTATAAGTGATTTTGTTCATGACAACATTTGTCCTGAACGATAGACAGCTCTCAGGAAGAGATTCCAGTATCATGCTCACTTGACTTGTTTCGTCTATCATAGCCTCGTGAGCCTCTGCGATGTTAAAATGGACCATCATGTCGATAACATGTTCTCTCACGTTGGTCCCATCCTTCATACATGTCACATACACATATTTAATGGCTTCATATCTCACAGACGATGATGGTTGCCCGAACATCTCCTGTAATGATGCCATGATCTCACGAGCTGTGGGCATGACCTCATGTTTCTTGTTGAGTATATCAGATATACTCGCCAAGATATAGGCCCGGGCTTTTTCATTTGTCCTTACCCACCTATCATAAATATCCCGAACATTTTGGGTCGTCGTTGAATTGGGAACTGGAGGACACTCCTCTGTTAACACAAACCTCAAGTCATTTACTACTAATATTGTCTTGATATTTGATTTCCAATTGGAGTAACCCTCTCCGTTAAATTTGTCAGAAGCAAGCTGTTGTATAATCGAGTTCGACATTGCTGAAACATTTTAAACAAATTCTATTAAATATGCATCTAAATCCATTTTAGCAAAACTAATAAAGTACCCAATAAATATTTATTTATTTGCAACGATACTTAAGTGATTTAGAACAAGTGCTACTGTGGGGCAGTCAAGAATTCCTTTATAGAAGCAAGACAGTTCTTGACCAAATACTATTATCTAGAATAACTTATATCCCAATAGTTCTTTTGGTTATTGTTTTCGGTCAAGATCTTTACTAACACTTAGTAATTCTTGTAAGTGTGACCTGCCATTTTCAGATCTTATAGGACGGTATGAATATGCCTCCGAGAGAGAAGACAATATCCAAGACGGAACTATAAGACCCTATTGATTTTACTGAAGCTTGGGTTGTTCCGAATCCTATGTTACAACCCTCTGTAGGGATCTTCGTGGTTAACGACTAGCTAGTGCCGCATAAAAACGACAGCAGATGTAAAATAGGAATCTCACGGTTCAAACTAATGGAGGAGACCGTAGGACAATGTTGACACATTTCCTTTACCCACTTACTATGAACCACTTCCCTCATTCACCTTGTTATTGACCTATGCAAACACTTTTCGTATGAAGCAGTCGAGGTAAAATTGACAAGAAGCCGAGCATGGATCTTACGGTGTGAACTCTTGAGGACGTGAGAGCTAATAACTACATATCAAATATATTGTTAATCTCCTACTGAAGTGTTCTAAATGTTTGGGTAATTTACATAGGCATGACGGCTAATTTCATACAACCTAAGTCTAAGTAGTTTATCCAAATATAACTTTTATAATTGGATTTAACCTACAATGTCTAGGTGATAAACCATTTATTACCTCACATCACTCACGCAGCTCATAAAATTAGTTAACAACTCTCAATTGTTCGGTCATAATCCCCAGGTAGGAAGTGTTCCATAAACCATTAACTTAAGTACCCTAGCCTTAGACAGGTTTATGACCCGATATGAGTTTGTAACCGTATTTTATAAGGCAACAATCTATTTTAACGATTAAAATTAGTTGTTTACCTAAGTGAGTATGCAACTGTTCTTTGTTATGGATTTTAAACATCTAACCAATTTTATAACAACTTAAAAAATTTAGACATGCTTAAACATCCACAACATTCAACAAAGGTATCTAATATAATTATTATATTAAACATAACCCTAACATGCATACTATATATTATAACAATTATAACATACTGTCAATGCATGGAACATGCTTCCTACGGTGGGGTTTTAAATCTACATGGCATATTGTATGCATATACATGAATTTATTTAATTATCACATACATCTCATGCATAAATAATTAAATACTAACTATTATGGTTTTCGTTTTGGCATAAACAAGCAAATAGACAGCTAACTATTACAAACAGCTTCAAAACCATCTTTGAACCGCTCGAACCACTCCAAACTAAACCCAGAACAACCTGAACCGGGCTAGACGAGTTTGAACCAGACCAACAAAGCCTGAACCGGACCAACCACAACCATTTGAGGCTGAACCGGATTGAACCTTAAGTAAACCGGTCGAATCGGTTGCTCTCCGGTCCAAGCTCAATATGCTGCTAAGGCCAATCGTGTAACGCCTGGAAGTAATCGTCTAGTTCATCGCTTGGGGTTGTGAGGAAGTACACGATCGTATAGTGTTTCCTGAAACCTGAACGATCGTTTAGCTCTATCGCATTGGATTAGACAATCGTTTAGTTCCATCGCAGTGCAATCGCTTAGCTCCATCGTATAGTACTAAACGATCGCATAACACCATCGCCCAGTGCATTCAAGTCGTCATTTAGTATCCGCCCGCAGGTAAACGATTGCATAGCTCCATCGTATAGAACATCATCGCATCGCATAACATTTATCTACACGATCGCTTAGCTTCGCGACCAAACAAACGCTCAGTGTTATCGCGTAGTATTTCATCGCATCGTTTAGCACGCATCATTGCTGAACGACCATATAACGCCATCATTTAGCAAAATCAATGGATCGTCTAGTTCCCACGACAAAAACTAAACGATCGCGTAATGCTATCGTATAGCAAATGAATGCATCGCTTAGCTCTTGTAGGTACACGATCGTACAACGTTCAACATCACAACGAGCAGTGCATATTTGATAACAGGCAGAAATGCACGTTATTACAGTGTTAAGTTATTAAACAATAAAGGTTTGCATTGATGAAATATGTTAGATTGCATCCAAAAAGCATTAACTTCATAACATTGCGGTCGCATGCATTCATCGCATAAAAACAGTTAACTTTTGTATTTTTATGCAGAATATGCATTGACACAAGGCGGAAAGCGCGATCACAAGAAATCAATGGTCGAACGCAGCATTACCGCAAGGCTTTGCGGTGATTTGTGCTCGCAAACATCAGCTCAAGAAGGATTGCCGCATAGAGTCGGCGCAACTTGGTGAGCGCATCTGGATGAAAGGCATAATTAATCACGATGGGACAAAAAGCTGATGACTGTTGAATTCGAATTAAGTTGACAAGCCGCTAATGATATTAAGTACACTCAACTTTTCGATGACAAATATTCGGCGCATTAGTCAGAGAATTAAAGCCATCCTATCTGTGCAATCATAAGAGAGAAACCGCTTTTCGCCCCAAAGCTCTATAAATACCGAAGGTAACCTTTAGAAAAGGGGTTCAGCAAGTTCGGATACTTAGATAATTTTCTCCATAGTTAGATTAGCTTTGCTCTTAGATTTTCTTTTATTTTAAGGCGGAAGCAAGAGAGGTGAGATTGTACTGATAGATCGTTCCGGTGAACTTGGGAGAGTGCTGGAAGCTTCAAGATCAGAGAGAGGGCTAGCTTCTGTGGAAGCAGGAATATCTTTTGAACCGAATAAAGTTGCCAGTGTAAAAGCCTTGGGAAGCAAGGGATTGCTACCAGGCTCTTTATCCTTATCTTCCATTGTTATTTTGTACTCAAACTCATCTATAGAAATGAAATTTACTTCTTTATATCTGTTCACTCTCTGTTTATTACGCATGAGTAGCTAAATTTGTCGAATGGGTTGAGAAGCATTTAGCTAGCGTAACTGGGAATCTTCATTCTATGCGATTATCTTGTATTATATATGCTTCATTAGAGATACTCGGAAGGGTGATCTAAGGACAGGATCTAGGCTTGGAAAAATCAGGTTAGAATCTAGGCTCGGGAGAGTCAGATTAGAATGCATAATCAAGAGATAGGAGCTTAGGAATAAGCACTGTTTGCTATTAACGTATCGCATGTATCCTAGAGATATGATATGATTGTGTGTTGTTAGCTTGTCTTTGTGTGCATCTTGCATCATCACATAGGAAAAGAGTAGAGACTTAGAAATAAGCTCTATGAACACTATTGCATTCAACACATGTGTCCTAGACTTAGGAGCACCGCATTTGTTTTGGAAAATGATTTGCTGTTGCATGAGTGTAGCATGATCGCATAGTCTGACGCATTCCCAGGTAACGCTAGTTAAAGGCCTTCTCAACCCGTTCCTCCACATACTCAGTGCATCTATCGTATAATCAAACTTTTCTCAAATCTGCCGCATTTATTTATTTTATTACCGCAACCAACAACACCAAACAACTATTTGAGTTACCGGTTACCGCAAAGTCTTCCTGAAAATCACCACCGCATACCGTTTTCCCAAGTCCCTGAGTTCGACCCTGGACTTACCAGGAAACTCAGTGGGGTTTATACTTGGATTTCACTAAGAAAACTTGTTGCTCAACGTAATTCCATCACCGCATTTCATTCCATATTTTCACCTCATAAAATAACGCATCAATATTACTAAACGATCGTCTAGATTTTCTTCTCATCATGTAATAGCAACTAGACCTCAGCAACAGATTTAAGCAGAAGCTGAAAAATCTCGAATAGCAGCTCGACCTCCTTCATTTGGTTCTTCAATTACATCTTAATTTCAACTCTAATGACTCCAAATAAATTACAGACTCTTGCTAACACATAAATACTCATCAAACAAGAGCCAATTACAAATTTAATTGAGAAATTAAAGAGAATTAAAATGCCAAACAGAGAAAACCATAGAAGTGCATCAATTTCATATATCTCATGAAAAAAACACCCACCTTGCCAAAATTAGACCGAACTGAAAGCTTAAAAGATGCTCTGATACCAATTGAAAGAGTAAAACAACATGCAGCGGAAGTATCAAGGATCCATAAGCTTTCTAATTTACTAATTTTAGCAAAAACTAAAGCATGCTCTTCTAAAAAAGTGGGTTTTATGAACATACATTCGATGAACTCTCCAAGAAAACGCACGTTTAGTTGCTATCTTCTCTTGTTATCAATGTGAACCACCTCAAAGATTTCCTTACTATGCTCTTAGAGCTTTAGGTAGAGTTGTGGGACTCAAGAACAGCTTAAAGATGTGAAGAAACCAAAGAAACTCATAGCAGCACAGCTGAAGAAGACAACTTCTTCTTTAGAAAAAATTCTCTCGAAATTCTTTGATTATCCTTCTCTCCAATAACTCTAATCTTCTTTATATATTAAGATGAATATGTAAAGAGATGGAGTGCATGGCTTGCAACTCATGCTTGGAGAATCAAAGTAGAGAAGGTCATGGTTTGTGTGTAAGCATAAAGATGATGATAATGGAGAAAACTCTTTTTCCATTATACAAACATGAAAAACGATTTTTCATTTTCTTTTTAAAACAAAAAATGATATTAAATCATAGCTAGCTCAAGATTAAAATCGAGTTAACCTAGGTTATATAATAAATGAAATAGTCAGTTTTAACAATAAACGATTGTTATAAAGAAAAATGACTATTTTCGTGGTCCAGTTTATATGCAAACTCATTGCATAGGATGCCTCCACTCTCATGTCTCAACATGAACGATTTGTGGATCACATCGTTTGTAGAACCTTACAACTTCTTGTAACAACTACAGTGTTACCGCATCCAATAGTGTTACTAGGATGAGATACTCAATTTCATCCATATACTTATTAGACCATTTAGGCTATATACTGTCAGCTTGATCCTGTTTATGTCACCACATAAAGTTACAACATTCAGACTATAGCCAAGGATGCGTTTATTGGATTTTCATAATAAGATGAAAAATCAACAAGTCATTGTTATTGATTAAATAGAATGTTTAACACGAACTACGAGTTCTAGGACATTCCCAACACCTACATCATTCCCAATTAGTAGTATATCGTCTGCATACAACATTAAGAAAACTATTGAAGCGTCGACGATCTTCTTGTAGACGCAAGGTTCATCAACGTTCTAGTCAAACTCATACGACTTGATCGCAATATCAAACCGTATCTTCCAAGATTTAGACACCTGTTTCAACCCATAAATGGACCGATTCAGCTTGCAAACTTTTTGGTCTTGACCTTGGGCTATGAATCCCTCGGGTTGCACCATGTAAATGGTCTCCTCAAAATTGCCATTCAGAAAGGCCGTTTTGACGTCCATTTGCCAGATCTCATAATTATAATAAGCTATAATGGACAGGAGGATGCGGATTCACTTTAACATGAAAACATGCGATAAAAGTCTCCTCATAGTCGACTCCCTCTACCTGGGTATAACCCTTTGCCACAAGTCGAGCCTTAAAGGTTTGTACCTTCCCATCAGCACTCTGTTTGCGCTTGTAGATCCATTTACAACCTATAGGTCTTACCCCATCAGGCTGATCTATAAGATCCCATACTGAGTTGAAGTACATCGACTCCATCTTGAGATCCATGCCCTTGACCCATTCATCCCGGTCTATATCCTCCATTGCCTTATGATAAGACAACAGATCCTCAATGTTGCCATCTGCTACCATAGCTAGTATTTTCGTGAAACCCAGATAGCGAACGGGCGGGTTCGTAACCCTCCCACTACATCGAGGTTCCCTCAACACTTGAGGTGGAACCGACCTAATAGATGAACTACCATCAACAACTCTTGCTGATGAAGCATTCTCTTCAACAACTCTTGTTGAAGTTTAAGTAGTTTCATCGGAAATCTCATGCAACACGACTTTACTATGTGGACTGTGCTCTCTCATATGATCCTTCTCCAGGAAAGTAGCATTCGTGGAAACAAACACCCTATTTTCTAACTGATCATAAAAATAACTCCCTCGTGTACCTTTGGGGTAGCCTACAAAGAGGCATAACCTCGACCGTGGTTCCAATTTCTTGGGATTCGCCTTAAGCACATGTGCAGGGCAACTCCAAATGCGGAGGTGACGTAAACTAGCTTTACGCCCGTTCCATAATTCCATAGGTGTTCTCGCTGTAGGATTGTATCAATAGAAGCGAAAGCACAAGGATCATCCTAGCACTTAAATTCACTAATTTTTGCAAAATATAAAGCATGCTTGAAAAAAGTGAGTTTCAAGACATACCTCTTGTAGAACTTTGATGACGAGCAGAAATATACGTTATTATAGATCTTTTATTTAGAATTATAAGGGTTGTTAAGTAGAATATGCGATGATTATACTAAGAATTCATGAGAAAACAAGCTTGCATCAATCGACATTAAGAATCTCGGCTAACCCACTATTATGCGTTATTTTGTGTCCTATTGTCTATTCTTGTAGCTAACGCAGGAATCGATCGCATGCAGGGAATCTCTCCATTGCAAAGGCGAACGCATACATCCGACGCATGGATATTGGGGCCATTAACCGTATGCGTCCATCGCATAGAAGTTGCGGCTATAGAATAATAACCATAATAGAAGGATGAACGCAAGGGTGGTGGAATGCGTTGATACTTCGAAAACCAAGCATGAATGCATAACTTGGGAGTATAAAAAAGTGATGTTGACATTTCACCTACCACGCCGTTAGCAGCAGAGATTCAGAGCAGGTCCATCACGCCGTTAGCTGCAGAATTTCAGAGAAGGATCATTAATGCTGTCGGCGATCAAGCTCTATAAATAAACCTTGGAGCACAACTTGAAGCATCCGAGCTTCTGCCTACGGCAGATCCTTGTGATCCAGATGAAAGAGTGAAAAGATAGTCTTGAGAGTCTCCATTCCCTCTACCATTCTGTAGTGATGCCCAGAGCTCCGCCGGAATAGATCTCGAGAGAGACTACTCCACGCCCATCTATGCACCACGCGCAGCCTTGACGGACATCTGATGACGCAACACATTGCCCATCTGGCCCTCCATATCTCTTCTATCTCTATATTGTATTACATTGTGGCTTAAGAGATTAATACATTTTGTGATCAATGTATTTCTCTACTTCCTTCGATTCTATTCTTCATTTTCTTATCATCCTTTACTTTCATTGCAAACAACTTAAGTTAATACTAGAGTTATCGCATACTCAATCATGCGACATTGAATACGAAGCAAGTAGCAAACCACCGAGAGGTGTGCGTTGTGCGAGTGTTGTGAGAAAATCCTATTTGCTTAGTGTGATGCTGTAGCAACGCTTGTCTATGAGCTGATCAACGGTAGCTAACTACCTGGGAGGGTAAGTGGTGGAATGCAATAAGCAAAATAAGCAGTGTTTCTAGAGATAGGAATAATCTTATGTCAACCATGTTTATGTGATTACCTTGTCTTATGAGCGCATCATTCATTATTTAGGCATACTCGAGAGAGTAACCTAAAACCAAATCTAGGCTTGAGAGAGTCAGATTGGATCGCATAGGCAAGAATAGAGGCTTAGAGATAAGCTCTGTTTGCTACTACACAGCGCATGCACCCTATAGATAGGATAAGAAAGTATGTGGTCTCCCCGCATGCGTCCAAAAGTAGGATATGATGGTATGTGGTCATCTTATTTATGTGTGGGAGCACGTGAGCAAGAATAGAGACTTTGACATAAGGCCTCTCGACACTATTGCATATACATCTCATGCGTCTTTGTTAAGTGTGTGTAGCATAATCGCATAGCTTGCATTGGCTGGGGTTACCCTTGCGATCAAGCTTAGTGATGCAGTGAAGTCATCCCTGCCATTTATCTATTTTCGCATGCATTTTATTATGCGTTAATAGTTGTTGTGTCTTTATTTCTCATAGTCATACTTCCACTACTTAATCTGATAGTTAGGAGTAGGAGTAGCGCATAGCCCATAGCCTTCAATATTCTTTTATTCTTCTCTGCAAACACTTTACTTTATAACATTTAGGTACAAGTCCCTGAGTTCGACCTTGGATCACCCGAGAAACTTGCGATCTCGTTATACTTGGTGAGAACAACCTCCTGCATGGAAGACTCCTTGCGGTGACATCGCTCCAATTTCTCCAGGGACGTCTTCTACCTTATCTTTATCTTTCTTTTCTAGTTAGTTTATTTTTATTATTTTGGATATACGGCTGCTTTCTTGGATGTGGTGCGTTTGCTCCTTGTAGGTGCGAAAATAATTCTCTTCGGTGCGCAATTACAACGGAAGAATCCTCTCCATCATTCAATGCATGGCTTTGACCGCATGAATTCTAAAGCATGGTCGCAAGTGTTATTCTACTTAAAGGTTCTTTACTTGTTATCTTGTATGCATTATCCTTTTGAAATTATCTTTTTCCCACTTGCCTATCTTTGCGTTGATATATTGGCATCCATGATGGTATTTATAATTCACTACATCTGCTAACTAAACATCTCAAGGCTCACCTCGCTTTTGATAGCTTTTTCAAGGATTGATAGTCTAAGTTTTGTTATGTGTAAACCTCTGCTCAAACATTTGTTACCGCATTCCCGATGAGTTTGTCTTTAGCTTTTCGGCAAGAGCGCTGCTGCTCTCTAAGTTTGGGAGTGGCAGTGGTCCTGGAAAATGCGTTCACTACACTGCGATGCTTTTAAAAAAAATGGAAAAAAAGATTCAGGAATTAAAACTTCATTCTCAGCGCAAAGGGGAAACTCAAGTTGATAAGAGTTAAGTTGCGAAAGGTACTTACCCGTAGTTGGATACTTCGCATGACGCCCGTGCAGGTAAGCCAAAACGAAATTAAGTAGCTAAGATCAACGTATAAGCGCAACTCCTCTGTTTGGCACAATCCAAATAAATCCAAGACAGGAGTTGAGTTGAATATGGCACACAACTGAAGTTGGCTGTACATATGACACCCGTGGGGGCAAGCCAAAACGAAGAGCATAACCAGGTTCAACGTCGCATTCTAATAAAAAATTGCAAGGATTTGAATTTTTTTAAATGGACGCGTTGTTAAAAGCTAAACACAAAGTTGCGGGGCAGAAGTAAAAAGTTTTTGAGCAGAGGCTTGCCTAACTTAAGCTTAGAAAAGATTTCTTTGAAGAAGTAACTGAAGTTGAGGAAAGCATTGCTACCATGGTTAGAGGTATGAGTAGATTATATACTAAGAGGCTGGTCATCGCAAAGGAAAGCCAGAGGGTGAATTATGAATTTCTTGAGTATAAGGCATGCTTGAAAACAAGCATGATTCTAAGTTTGAGGGTGTGATGACGGGCAGAAATGTACATTATTATAGACCTTTTATTTAGAATTATGAGGGCTGTTAAGTAGAATATGCGGCAATTATACTAAGAATTCATGAGAAAACAAGCTTTCGTCGATCAACATTAAGAATCTCGGCTAACCCACTATTATGCGTTATTTTGCATCCTATTGTCTATTCTTGTAACTAACGCAGGAATCGATCACATGCGGGGAATCTCTCCATTGCAGAGG
The DNA here is from genome assembly GCF_009727055.1 of Benincasa hispida. Lineage (NCBI taxonomy): Eukaryota > Viridiplantae > Streptophyta > Magnoliopsida > Cucurbitales > Cucurbitaceae > Benincasa > Benincasa hispida. The sequence continues at coordinate 15,351,617 of NC_052349.1, forward strand.
CGAACACATACGTTCGACGCATGGATATTGTGACCATTAACCATATGCGTCCATCGCATAAAAGTTGCGGCTATAGAATAATAACCATAATAGAAGGATGAACATAAGGGTGGTGGAATGCGTTGACACTTCGGAAACTAAGCATGAATGCATACATTGGGATTATCAAAAAGTGATGTTGACATTTCACCTACCATGTCATTAGCAGTAGAGATTCAAAACAGGTCCATCATGCCGTTAGCTGCAAAATTTCAGAGAAGGATCATTAATGCTGTCGGTGATCAAGCTCTATAAATAGAAGCCTTGGAGCACAACTTGAAGCATCCGAGCTTTTGCCTTCGAGTAGATCCTTGTGATCCAGATGAAAACGTGAGAAGATAGTCTTGAGAGTTCTTCATTCCTTTTACCATTCCGAGTGACGACCGGAGCTCCGCCGGAGATAGATCTCGAGAGAGACTACTCCACCGCCCATCCATGGCACCACGGGCAGCCTTGACGGACATCTGATGGATGCAAGACATTGCCCATCTGGCCCTCCATATCTCTTCTATCTCTGTATTGTATTACATTATGGCTTAAGAGATTAATACATTTTGTGATCAATGCATTTTTCTACTTCCTACGATTCCATCTTCCTTTTCTTATCATCCTTTACTTTCATTGCAACAACTAAGTAGATTGCTAGAGTATCGCATACTTAATCATGTGGCATAGACATATGAAGCAAGTAGCAACCCACCGAGAGGTGTGCGTTGCACGAGTGTTATGAGAAAATCCTATTTGCTTAGTGTGATGCTGTAGCAATGCTTGTCTATGAGCTGATCAGCGGTAGCTAACTGTCCGGGAGGGTAAGTGGTGGAATGCATTAAGCAAAATAAGCAGTGTTTCTAGAGATAGGAATAACCTTATGTCAACCATGTTTATGTGATTACCTTGTCTTATAAGCGCATCCTTCATCATTTAGGCATACTTGAGAGAGTAGCCTAAAAACCAAATATAGGCTTGAGAGAGTCAGATTGGATCGCATAGGCAAGAATAGAGGCTTAGAGATAAGCTTTGTTTGCTACTACACAACGCATGCACCCTATAGATAGGATAAGAAAGTATGCGGTCTCCTTGCACCCGTTCAGAAGTAGGATACGGTGGTATGCGGTCATATTGTTTTTGTGTGGGAGCACGTGAGCAAGAATAGAGACTTAGACATAAGGCCTCTCGACACTATTGCATATACATTGCATGCGTCTTTGTTAAGTGTGTGTAGCATAATCGCATAGCTTGCGTTGGCTGGAGTTACCCTTGCGATCAAGCTTAGCGATGCGGTGAAGTCATCCTCGCCATTTATCTATTTTCCCATGCATTTTATTTCGTGTTAATAGTTTCCGTGTCTCTATTTCTCATAGTCACACTTCCACTGCTTAATCTGATAGTTAGGAGGTAGGAGTAGCGCATAGCCCATAACCTTCAATATTCTTTTATTCTTCACCTTAAACACTTTACTTTATAACATTTAGCTACAAGTCCCTGAGTTCGACCTCGGATCACCCGAAAAACTTGCAATCTTGTTATACTTGGCGAGAAAACAAGAAAACTTGTGGCAGGAATGCATGGTCATTGCATACATTCTTAGACGCATATTGCATATCTGATGCATGACCAGCGACGCGTGGAGAACGAACAATAAACACATATTTATTTACTCCATTTTTCATGCTTCAAGTTTTTGGCGCCGTTGTCGGGGACTTGGTAGTTAATAGTTTATTGAGTTTTGTGTTTTTGTAGGCACCCTTTTTACCTTGGAAGTATTGTAGCTTGTGCGATCAAGTTGCAAACAATATTTGAAGTGTTGGCGATGCGCCGAAAGCCAGTATCGACCCCAAGATAGAAAGGCAATCAGTCGCATGAGCTGAAGGCAGTTATAAGCGCGTGCCGACCAACATGCGCCCAACAATTGCCGGAAGTTCCAATGGTCAAGGCGAGCCTCTTGACCTAAGTAGTTGAGAACAACCTCCTGCATAGAAGACTCCTTGCGGTGACATCACTCCAATTTCTCCAGGGACGTCTTCTACCCTATCTTTATCTTGCTTTTCTAGTTAGTTTATTTTTATTATTTTGGGTATGCGACTGCTTTCTTGGATGTGGTGTGTTTGCTCCTTGTAGGTGCGAAAATAATTCTCCTCGGTATGCAGTTACAACGGAAGAATCCTCTTCATCATTCAATGCATTGCTTTGACCGCATGAATTCTAAAGCATGGTCGCAAGTGTTATTCTACTCAAAGGTTCTTTACTTGTTATCTTGTATGCATTATCCTTTTGAAATTCTCTTTTACCCACTTGCCTACCTTTGCATTGATATATTGGCATCCATGATGGTATTTATAATTCACTACATCCGTTAACTAAACATCGCAAGGCCCACCTCGCTTTTGATAGCTTTTTCAAGGATTGACAGTCTATGTTTTGTTGTGTGTTAACCTCTGCTCAAACATTTATTTTCAACATTTTTTGAACTCTTATCTTGTGGATTTTTTCCTTTGTGATAATCATTTTGTGTGGTTCTTTTGAAATTTGAATGATTAAAACGACCACCATGAAAATAATTATTATTTCTTCTTCTGCCTGTTGGGATTGATGCCCTAAACTCTCGTTGGGTCTTGTAGTTTGTAAACACTGTATTGAACAAATTCTTGTGATGTAATAATATGAGATATTTTCTTCACTATTTTCGTCACACACCTTCTCATGGCCCGAGAGGTGTCTACTCATAGCTGGACTATGAGATATTGTTCATTAGAGGGATCGGTGGTACTTAAGGAGTTAGATGTAACTACAGGGGAAAAACTATAAATTGGCCCAACTGTACTTATGAGCATCTGTGAAGAGTTATCGTATTGTTAATTGGTTATATCCGATGGACACAGAAATATATCTGTGGTGAGAAGAGTGCAGTTGTCGATCTTTAGTGGAGTGCCTGAAAGTTAACGGATGATGGATCTCGTGGCTAAAGAGTTTAGTCGGCTATTCACGTACCGTTGGAGCTTTAAGCTATAGGTTCATAAGGTCCACTTGGTAGATCAATGGATTCAAGTTGAGAATCAGTTTTTTAGTCAGTTTGAAATGTTCAAATTGACAAGAGGGAGTTTGATTATATATGATATGATTAAACTGGTCAATTATATATGATATAGTTGACATGATGTATGACATACATTAATCGGAGGAAAAAGATATAAATATGATTTATATCTAGTAGAGGAGAAAATTACTACGGTTTAAATGTTGCATATGATGTGATATTAAAACTATAGGTTATAATATAATATGATAAGTTAGTTATTATATTTATTTATAATTAAAAAATTATGAGATAATTTTTGGTAGTTTTCTCCATAACCGTGCGTGAAAGTGGGAGGTTGCATTCAGTTTTCATAACTGAAAGGATAAAATGAAAATAATTTTCATTTTGGAAGGGATCGAAAAATCGCTTCATAAAATTGTACACTATCTATCATTTAGCTAACAAGATCCTACACGACAGCTCAAGTTTTCCTAAACGATCGTGTACACGCGCAATTTCATAAACAATCGTGTAGTTTTAACTAAGTAATCGCATGCCTGAGAGAGATTACCTAAACGATCGTCTAAACGATAATTTGATTTACTAAACGATCGTATATCTTTTTTTACTAAATGATCAAGCACTAATGTATATGATAGACTCCAAACCTCTTCCACTTGCTTGGTCATTGAATACGATCGTTCTTTCCTCCTACCCTCTACCAAATCTAATAGAGTTCACACCTCCTGGATTCTCACTCCAAGAATACCAAGGTCACTAAATAGTGGTGTCCTAGTTGCTGCTTGTTCATGTAGAAGACCATTCAGTGTTGACCGACAACGAGAGATCTAGGTTGCCATTGGAGCGACAATGAGAGGTGCTGTTCTTGATGAGAGCGAGAGAAAGACAGAGGAAGAGTCCTTCAAAGGTGAGTCTCTCGTTTCTTTGTATTTAAGTTTTGAAAGCATACTGTAATTTATTCTGAAATGCATAACTTGTATATATGTTTGTGAATGTTGTATTTCTGTCACAATGAATTTGGAACGATCTTGCTTCCACTCATAGGTTCTCTTTAATAAGAGTTCCTTCACTACCATGGTCATGACCTCGACCACGATTATTATTAAAACTCACAACATTCACTTTGGGAATGGTGTCGTTCCGGTTGGTCGAGATTCATGATTTTTCATCAATAAGTCATTATTTTGTTCGATTACATGAAGACATGAAATTAATTCAGAATATTGTTTAAAACCTTTCTCTCGATATTGCTGCTGCAGGAGCATATTCAGGATATGAAATGTAGAAAATATTCTCTAACATATCAACATCGGTAATTTTCTCTCTACATAAACACAATTTCGAACTAATTTTAAATAATGCGGACTTGTAATCACTTACTGATTTGAAATCTTGTAGTCTCAAGTGCATCCACTCATAGTGAGCTTTAGGAAGAATAACTGTTTTTTTATGATCATACTTCTTTTTCAAAATTTTTCACAAGATACGAGAATATTTTATTGTAAGATACTCCATTTTTAATCCCTCGTGGAGATAATGACGAAGGATTATCATAGATCTTGCTTCATTTCCTTCATCCACACTGAATTTTGTATTTCCTTTTTTAATAGTCTCTCCAAGATTCATAGCATCCAGGTGGATTTCGGCATCAAGCACCCATGATAAATAACTATTGTCCTTAATATCAAGGGTGGCAAATTTTAATTTTGTGAGATTTGTCTTGGTAGCACTATCATAAAATATTGAATATATATTAGAAATTTAATAGATATTATATATGCAAAATAACATTAAATTTATTAATTATAATGAAGAGGAAAAAAATCGACATACCTTTATGACCTACCTTTAGCGAGAAAAACGACGAGAGCTCGTGCTGATAACATGTTGTGAATTTGAGGTGAAAAACGAGCACAACGGAAACACAAATATTGAAAAATATAATATTAAAATAATAAATAACTAAATAAATAAAATAACTAAATAACTAAATTTAGAATAAATAAGGAAAATTATAGAAAATAGAAAATTCCTCAAAAAAATCTCCACTTTCTCCAAAATTCATGAAATTTCAACCAATGTATGATATCTACAAAATCCACAAATGACCACTTATTTACGGGAAATTTTTGCAAGTGGGGAAATGACACACGTAGACACTATGCATAGGTGGTTGAATGACATATGACCAATACATGTGGTAATGAAAAAATGATACTTGACATTGGACACTAAGCATGACTAATGGACCTCTATTATTATTATTATATTTCTAATAAAGAGTATGGTTTTTTTTTTTTTTTAAAAAAAAATGAACATTATGTAGCCTAGAAAACTTTAATTGGGTGGGAGATTCAATTTTTTAACTTTTAATTTAGAACCTATGTAACCAACCATGATTTAGTAAAGAAAAATGGTTAAACAATGTGATTTATTTGCAAACTACTTTTCACATGCTTATAAAGAACAACCAACTTAATGGAATATAGAGTATGATTTTCACTTTATCACAATAACAACGATGACTTTATTTAAAGGAATAAACGTGACCCGTAAAAAGGAAAACTTGCACATCTATGTGGTACTTATCACACTCATGTCATAGTGTTTTTCAATTTTAATGATTATGCTGCTTTTTTCTTATTCTGTTTGTGGAGAGTTTTTCGATTTCAAGATAGGATTTTACTCAGTCCATCAACTTTTGGTAGAAACAAAGCTTATTTGCACTATATTTTCCCTCAGTGTAGTACTTCCAGAATCGATCCTTAGTATTAGTTTGTTTTTTCTTCTTTTTTTCCTCATCGGCCTTAAGCTCGATTTGTCATCCATCTTGTGCAAAGGACTTTTGAATTTGTCCTCCCCAAAATCTATGTTCCCTTTTTTAAATATGGACGTATTTATTATTTTTTTAAAAAGAAATAGTGATTGAAACACAAATTTCACTATGGGTATAAATTGATACAATTATTCAAGTTAATGAAATTAGAAATCTAGGATTAAAATTGAAGCAATCTACTAAATTTAAAGCGATGAAATTCAAAGTTTAAATTTAAATTAATTGTAACGACCTGACTTCCTAAGACTTAAACTAGGTCGTTATTATAGACATGCATGTGTTGGATTTTATGTCCTAAAACTCGTAGATAGTAAATGCTATTAATTGATTGTTATCAATGATGAGTTATAGATATTAAATCAATAAATGTTATTGTTTGTATTATTGTCTATTTTGTCTAAATAACCCTAAATCCAATAAACTAATATCCAAGACTGCCTTTGATAGAGTAAACATGCAAAAAACGGAAACTAATAAAATCATTAAGCACTCTAATTACATTTAATTGGAGTAACAAGCATGTTAAAAACATAGTTTTTGAAGATAGGGTTCCAATTTTCTCATCTTTGTAGATTTCTACTGATGTTTACTAGTTCCACGAAATTGACCTTCAATTTCTTCAGTAGATTACCAAGAGAATCTTCTCTACTATTCTCAGCCTTGGATTGAGTGGTGGAACTCTGAATTGAGAGGATACTTGAGGTGATTGGAGAGGGTTTGAGAGCAAAATAATTTTATGCAAATTTTTTTCTAAAATTCTGATTGCATTCCCTTCAAACTAATCAAATTAAAGTATATATTCAACTTAACCATGCAAGCACTAATTTAATCATCTATTTGACACTTCAAATAGCACTTAATTAGTGGACTAAGTGTTAGATGTTGGAAAAATCCACTTAAACTCAAAAATGGGACAAATCCACCTATTAATTTATTTTTTAAATTTTATTTAATTTAATCTTTGATTTAATTAAATAAAACAATAAAACAAAAATTCAATTTCTAAAATTGGAAATTGGAAATTGATTTAATTTAAATAATTAATTAAATAATAATAATTTAATATCAAATATTAAATTGGTAAAACACCTAATTCAAACATGAATCCTATTCATATAATTAATATTTAAGTCATTATTTAAATATAAATTGAACTCTCCAAAAACGTTTAATTTCAATAAATTTAAACGTTTAATTATATCGAATATAATTATCCAAACCCTAAATTGGATTTGAATATTTCAAATTCACTATAAACCATATCCCTCTCTATCATGAGAGGGAGACCCCTTTGTTCAAGTCCAGGAATCAGTGCTTAAGGGAACAACCTATCTGCTAACCCTAAGACGGGTATGAGTGAATTCCTTCTTGCAGGACTATGTCTCTAACTATCTATTCGATTTTATCCCTAAAATGGGAGACTTTAAGCGGTGATATTGAACCACTCTCACATATGCAGATTAAAGAATAATCCTGAATAAATAGGAGTTCATAGTTAGCCTAGGATTAAGATCGAGTTACCTTAGGGCATCGATTTGAAATAGTCAGTTTTAACATTAAACGGTTGTATAAAGAAAAGTGACTTTTTGTGGTCCGGTCTTATGCAAACGTCTTTTGCATAGGATGCCCCCATTTGCATGTCTCTATATGAACGATTTCGGAATCACATCGTTTGTATCAATATACAAAGTAGGCCGCATCCATAGTGTCCCCAAGATGAGGTATCCAATCTTATCCATATACTTATAGATGTTTTTGGCTATAAACTAGAACTTGATCCTCTTTTATGTCTTGTTAAAGTATTCATACTATAGCCATGGGTACATTTATTGGATTCTATAATAGAGTGCAATTTTAATAACACTTTTATTGAATAAAGTTTCAATAATACTTTTATTACAAAAAAATAGAATATGTTTAAACAATACAAACTGTGAGTTTTAAGACATTCCCAACAGCCTTATGAGTCTTGAACTGTATGTGGAGACATACAGAGATCAATGTTCAACATACAATCTAAATGGTCTATAGTATAAGGATAAGGCTGGGTACCTTATCCTGTAACACTATGGATATGACCCACTTTATATTTGATACAACGTAATGATCCAACGCATTTGTGTAGGTGACACGCAAGTAGGGGTATCCTATGCAAGGAGTTTGCATAAGATGGATCGTGAAATAGTAACTACTAGATGCAACATCGTTGACTAGTTAGGTTTCTATTTCAATAGGATGACCTAGGCGACTTAGTCTTAAGCCTGAATATATTATGAACTCCTGTTCACGAGAAATTGTCCTTTCATTTGCATGGGTGAAGGTGGTCCGTTCACCGACCCAATATGCCTATCATTTTGGGAATGAGATCGAGTGGGGAGCTAGGAACATAGTAATACAAGATGGGATTCATTCCTTTCCTCTTTGGGGGTAAGTAGATGAGTGTTCCTTTAAGTGGTGTCTCCGGGACTTGAACAAAGGGCTCTCTCCACTTATTGGTCCGAGAGGGGTTTTTGTTTATTGGTTGGACCATAAATAGGTTGTTTAGAGGAACACTGATACTTAAGGAGCCAGAGTAACCCAAGGGTAAACGGTAATTTGACCCAGTTGGAGTTACGAACACTCGGGAAGGAGTAACTTGCTGGTATTGGTCTATATCCGTGGACACAGAAATATATCTATAGTGAGAAGAGTGCAACTATGGGTCTTTAGTGGAGTGTACCCATATTGATCAACTTGGTTAATGAGTTTAACTAATTAATCTCATATCGTTGGAGCTTCTGATCTACAGGTCCATCAGGTCCCCTCGTTAGCTCATTAATGGATACTTAAGAGGGATAATTTGAACTGTTCAAATTAATTTGAGGAAACTATATATTAATGTGATTAATATATAATTAATTATGGATATGATCTATCATCAAATTGGAAAGTAATATTTGAATAAGATCCAAATTAATTAATTCAAGTGAATTGATTCATAAAGAATTAATTAATGGAAAGGTTTTGCACATATACATGGGATATAAATAATTAACTGTAGATATTAAATTGGATTTAATGTAGAAGTAGCTATTCAATTATTGTGCAAATCAAAATTAGATAAGCGTTATTTAATTGGGCTAATAAAATTGAATAAGTACTATTTAATTAAATGGAATAATTAATTAAATAAATATAATTTAATTAATTGTAGAAAAGGAAAATATATTGGGAAAGATGCTTGACCCTTCTCTATATAAAAATATCCCTATGGCCCTTTGGGAATGGACTAAATACATAATTCTCATTGCAGAAAAACTCTAACAATACACAACTCCCTAGTGTTATTGTGCAGAATTTTCTCTGAGCCTCCTTACTCTCCAAAACTTTATTCTCCTCTCCCTCTCCCAATAGTTGGATACCACCTTTCCCTCTATTGGAATCCTAGAGAATAATGAGTTAACTCTCGTGATAGTGTTCGAGATCGTTCAAGGAGTTGTTCGTGATCAAGATCGTTTGGAGATCTGTTCGTTGAAACCTTGGAAAGGATTGTTCGTGGCACTTGGGGAATCTAGAAAGGTAAGAATCGTTCTAACCCTTTCCCCAATAACATACTAGTTTACTTGTTTAGTACAACGATTTTGTTTAATGCAAAATCAAATCGTGGGATGCAAGGCGTTCTAGCACAATGCTTCCGCTGCTGGATTCAATCCCTTCAGCATGCATGCAATTCAAATTGACATATTTTTATTTTTGGGTTTTATGCTCTAAAACTCGTAGATAGTGAATGTAATTAAATGACCATCATTAATAAATGGTTATTAATGTTTTCATCAATAAGTGTTATTGATGTTTTATTTAATTTTGTCTTAGTAACCTTAAAATCCAATAAACTAACATCCTAGGTTGTCTTATGAGTTTTGAACTGTATGTAGAGACATATAGGGATCAATGTTCAAGATACAACTTAAATGGTCTATAGTATAGGGATAAGGTTGGGTACCTTATCCTGGTAACACTATGGATACGACCCACTTTGTATTTGATAGAAATGCAGTGATCCAACACATTCGTGTAGGAGACATGCAAGTGGGAGTATCCTATGTAATGAGTTTGCACAAGATCAGACCGCGAAATAGTAACCACTAGATGTAACTCCGTTGACTAGTTAGGTTTCTGTTTCAATAGGATAACCTAGATAACTTAGACTTACTCTTGAGCATGTTATGAACTCTTGTTCACGAGAGATTGTCCATTGATTTATATGGGTGAGAGTGGCAAGTTCTTTGACTCAACATGCCTACCATTTTGGGGATAAGACCGAGTGGGTAGGTGGGAACATAATCATACAAGATAGATTTCACTCCTTCTGGACTTTAGGGTAAGTAGATGAGTGTTCCCTTAAATGGTATCTCAGGGACTTGAACAAAGGGCCCTACCCTCTCACCGGCCTGAGAGGGGTTTCTGTTTAATAGTTGGACCATAAACAGGTTTTCATTAGAGGAGCACTAATACTTAAGGATGTAGAGGTAACCTAGAGGTAAACCGATAATTTGATTCAGCTGGTATTACAAACACTCGTTGGAGCACTAATACTATATAGTGAGAAAAGTGCAGTTGTGGGTCTTTAGTGGAGTGTACCCACAATTAACGAATATTGATTAATTTGGTTAAAGAGTTTAGCAAATTAATCTCACATCGTTGGAGCTTTTGATCTGTAGGTCCTTTAGGTCCCCATTCTAGCTTGTAAAGAACATTCTAGCTTGTAACGAATATTTTTTAATGTATGTTGATACATTTTAATGTAAAGTTTAATTTTAAACTTTATTATTAATTCTTCATATGATTCAAAATTAATAAATGCAAGAATGAAATATTTGAAAGGAGTTCAAATATTAATTTAATATGAATAAGATTCATATTGAAGACTATAGGTTAAAAATAATGGGTATTGGATGCGCATTAAAACTATAGGTTAAATGAGAGAAATAATTTTTAATATGATTCAAATGGAAAATTAAATTAAATATGTGATATTTAATTGGATGATTAATTATTGAAGAATTAGTTAGTTATTTAATTTAATTTAATTTAATTTAATTTTGAATTTAATTAAATTGATTAAATCAAAACTATAGGTTAAATTTATTGTACATTAGATGCACATTAAAACTATAGGTTATGTGAGAGAAAATCATTTAAATATGATTTAAATAATTATTTTATTAAATATAATTTGATTAATAAATTTAATTTAATTAAAACAAATTTTATTTAATTTAACTTAAACAAATCACAAGCATCTAACGACATTGAATTGAAATTAAACTAAAGAAATTGCTTAGTTAATCAATACAGTTGAAATAATTAGCTCCCAATTTTAGGGAAGTTACGAGAAAACATGGGATAAGTCTCACGTTTTTCTCTCCCTCTCTCACCATCCCTCTCTCTAACAAAAGGCTTTTGTTTTGCAGAGGAAGCAAAAAATAGCTCTCAGGGTCTCTGTGTGTGTTTTCTTTTTCATGAGAAAAGAAAGAAAAATTGTTCTATGATATTACCAAATTCGAAAAGAGAGAATCCCATAATTCTCTATAGCCTCAATTCCTGCAAGAATAGGAAAGTTTCCAAGTGGTGGTACTCAATCCCAATTCAATAGAGAAATTCTACCGAATTTTCAAAAGGTTTGCAAGGTAGGGTTTCTTCCCCTATATAATTAGCCTTTTTGGGAATTGCATGCTTAATCGATATTACTTTTTATTCCAATGCAAAATTGTTTTATTTTTAAATGCCAATTTAAAAAAACAAAATGGTTATGTGTTTTGGCTTTCGCTGTGCCTCGGGTTTTATCCTTTCAATTAGTATCAGAGCCAAATCATATTATCAATTTGGCCATTTAATTTTTTTTATTGGTTTGGTGGGATTTACTGCACTATGAATGTTATGGTTTGCAATTGAATAGTTTTTGCAATATTTGACCTTAGATTTATAATTTTGATATAATCAATGTAAAGACCCCTATGTTTTTTTAGCATTATTATTGTAAATCGATCTGTAAGTCCAAGTCTAGAATTAGGGTTCATGCCGATGAAAATCAAGACCAATTTGGCCGACATTCTGCATACACAATTCTGCCGAGAATTAGGATTAACAAAGCGAGCTTGGTTCGACTATGATTCAATTGGTGGTCCGGTTCAATTGGGTTGGCTTGGTTCGCAGGTTAGTGATCCAGTTCAGGCTGGTTCAGATTGGTCTGGTCCAGTTCTAAGCAGTAGAAGAAATTTTATGATAAAATTAGCTAAATTAGTGTAATTTACTGCTTTATTTTATCTTAGGGGGCCAAAATTGCAGGTTTATTTTCTATTTAAATGCTTTGTGGATGCCATTTAAATAAATCTCACCTTAGGTTAAGCATATTCATGCATTTTTTTGTTATATATTATAAGTGTTATAATGATGGTATGAAATGCGTGATTTATAAGTTCAAAGTTTATTTAATGTATGTGATATGTTAAATATATGAAATTGGAGAAGCATGTTGTATGACATTAATTAGAAAATACAATTAGTTATATTTATTAATGTATATGAATTTAGTTGATTTTCATAATATTATATGAGTGTTATATTTAATTGAAAATCAATATGCATTGAGCATGACACATCCATAACTTAATATAATGGTTATATTAAAGTCATGAAATGCATGTAATATGGTTTAATTTTTTAATTAGAATATGATTGTTGATTAATTAAAATCACAGTGAGCATGTTATAGGACTAATTACAGAGTTGCATGCAAACATAGAATATTAGGGAAATTATATTAATTTTAAATTGTTTAAAATTAATTAGACCTAAGATCACATTACTAATTAGATTAGAATAATTACTTAGTTTTTTTAAATAGTTTTAAAATTGACTAAGTAGGATAAATAGAATTAAGGTTATAAAGGAACTCAATCGATACAGTTCTGTCTAGACGAGAGGTATTTAAGTTGACGGTTTACGTAACACCTCCTAACTGAGAACTGGATCGGAACCTGAGTTGAATTAACCGAAGTCTTATTAGCATGCAATGTCACTAGGTAAATTAAATGGTTTAATACACCCAAAATTTAGCTAAATATAACAAAATCCTAAAATAATTATAACATTTTAGTAGGAGAAAATGGTATATAAGGTATATCATTTTTACGCTCTCACGTCCCTAAGAGTTCACACTGTGAGATCCATGCTCGGCTTCGTGTCGCCTTGGGCGGGACCTCCCTTCAGAAAGTGTTTGCATGGATCAATATCAAGGTGAATAGGGGAAATGTTCAGAGTAAGTGGGAAAAGGTCACATGTCAATGTATCCTACGGCCTCTTTCATTAGGTTGCACCGTGAGATTCTTATAACCCGCCTGCGTGTCGTCCTAGAGCAACCATCTCTTCAGAGGACCTGATCATAGGTTTCAGAACAATGCAAACTCCAGAAATGTATAGGATTTCTTCGATTAATTTTTAATAATTTTCTTTCTTAATAGTAGTCTATTGAAGCGTACCTTTGAAAGTCAAAAATAAAAGAGTCACAGTTATAGGACGAATTAAACAAGTTAATAAATCCTTGACCAAATTAATGGTAGCTAAGAGCTACAGGAATAAGAGTTATTGTAGAATTAGTAATTAGCTGAGATGGTCTCAATTCAGGGGACGGATAGCTGATCACCCTTCGGTGGGGATTGCCTAGTTTTTCTACATTGGATGTTTTATGTGATGGGTTAAGGCAAAAATAACTAAAATGGTCGTTTGTTTGTTTGCTTTTCAACATATGTAACGTTAATTAGATACCCACTAGAGGTTGTGTTTCCTTCGAGATTTACTAGTGATTGTGTTTCCTTCGGAACTCACCAGAGATTGGTCTCCTTTGGGATTCACCAGAGATTATGTCTTCTTCGGGATTCACCAGAGGTTGTGTTTCCTTCGAGATTCACTAGAGGTAGTGGGTACTTCTAGCTACGATAGGATGAGTTTAGATGTTCATTTATATGTGTTCTATGAATATTAAGGGTGTTTGTCCCACCAAAGGTTGACATCTAGAGGACATGGATGTCTAGCCTGACCCCGGTAATGGGTTATTTACTGAGTATTTTATACTCATCCTTTCTCATGTTATATTTTTCAGGTAAGTGCAAGAACATACCGGCGAGTGACTGAAGGAATCCATGACCATGCCATTAGGACCAAAGAAATGCTTCTGCTCACGTTTTCATGTTTTAGTGTTTTACATTCCATTCTTGATGCTAGAATTTAAAGTTCCATGGTTGAAATTTTTATTTATCAAACTTCATAAAATTTATTTTGAAAGATTTTAAGTTATTTGGATGTTACAAAAGTATTTATGTAAATAAATTCTTTTAGTTTAGTTAAAATCTGTGAGAGAGTCGTTTTCAGATTTTTGCATGTATGAAGTAACGACCTAATATAAGTCCTAGAAAATCGAGTCGTTACCATTGGTATCAAAGCCCATGTTTTGGGTTATGTAGACTGACTTACTAAGTAAGTCTAGATTGTCCTTATGGCCCATGAACGGATTCCTCATCATCGCCAGATATGTCTTATCAATTACAAGTTTTATGATAGTTGTGCATTAAAATATTTGTTTAGCTTAAATGCACCAATTATGTTCTAATGCTAAGCCAGTGACTCGATGGAAGATATTATAAGTTGATTATTCTATTACGATGCTATAAAAAGGAAAAGATAAATAAATAAATAAATAAAATTATGAGGTCACTTGGCACTAGTTTATCTCATGGAAATTCTATTAGAGACGAACAAATATATATCTCAGTTCAAAGATCTTAAAGGTTGATGAAACTATGTAGAGTTATGACAGTTTAGAAATAAAGGTATATATGTTTAAGCTAAGGAATAAAATTATAGATAGATTTGGAGTTATATGAATTTATTTGGAGTTATTGTCAAAAGTAAATTCAATTTGGAGGGGAAGCAGTTAATTTTCAATTGGAATTAAGAGAATGATGGTTATAGATGGATTTGAAGTTATTGTCAAAGTTAAGTTCAAAATTATGCATGCTAATTGTCGGGTCATTATAGATGGGAAGAATGTAACATCCCGTGTATTCATAATTTTGAATTAAATTCACATGAATTTATCTCTTCTTTCTCTCTTTCCCTCATGCGTGGTACACCTTCCAAATTCTCTCTCTCTCTCTTTTGTCTTCACGAAATGCCCCCACCCTCTTGGATTTTTTTCCTCCCCGTCGTCGTCCCTTCGCTCAACAATCGCATTACCGCTCACCTCCAGCTAGCGCCTTGCCGCAGAGAACCGTCGCTCGCCTTCAGCCAGTCACCACGCCGTCTGCCAAATCTGAGCGCACCCTTCGTCCTTCGCCACTAATCTACCACACAGATTTTCTTTCCTTCGTCACTATTCTTATTGGATCTTTGCTTTGGGATTGAAGTTAGTGTGGAATTTATTTTTTGTTTAGCGGGTTGATTTTGTTAACATTTTTGGTATAGTTTTAGAATGTTAAATTGAATGCTGCTAGTGTTTGATTGTTTGAGGTATTCTTGGAATTTCGACTTGAGGTGAGTAATCTTACTACTGGAATTGCCCATGTGCTAGGCAAAGAAATTTAAGCTGCCATTAAAGATTATGATGTTGTTTGCATATATACGTATGAGGAAAGAATTGCACTGATTAAATATGAACGATGTGTGATTGTTAGCATGAACTTCAGTATGTATGATATATGAACTCCTATGGATGTATGAGTATAAGTATAAGGTGATGTATGTATATGTTGTGAGCCTATGTTATGATGTATGATATATTTATGAGATTGTTGTATGTACTGCTAGTTAAATACCCACTAGAGGTTGTGTTTCCTTCGAGATTCACCAGAGGTTGTGTCTCCTTCGGGATTCATTAAAGGTTGTTTCTTCTTCGGGATTCACTAGAGGTTGTTTTTCCTTTGGGATTCACTAGAGGTAATGGGTACTCCTAACTACGAGGATGAGTTTAGATGTTCATTTATATGTGTTCCATAAATATTAAGAGCATATGTTCGTCCCACTAGAGGTTGGCATCTAGAGGACATAGATGTCTAGCCTGACCCCAGTAGTGGGGTTACTTACTGAGTATTTTATACTATCTTTTCTTATGTTATGTTTTTCAGATAAGTACAAAGACATACCGACGAGTGATTGAAGGAATCCGTAACTATGCCATTAGGACCAAAGAAATGCTTCCGCTCATGTTTTCATGTTTTAGTGTTTTACATTCCAGTTGATGTGAGAATTTAGAGTTCCAGGGTTGAAATTTGTATTTATCAGACTTCATAAAATTTATTTGGAAAGATTTTCAGTTATTTGGATGTTACAGAAGTATTTATGTAAATAAATTCGTTTAATTTAGTTAATATGTGAAAGAGTCATTCTAAGATTTATGCATGTATGAAGTAATGACCTAGTATAAGTCCTAGAAAGTCGAGTCGTTACACGCGTTACGAAGAGGGAGGGAGAGAGAAAATACTATTTTTTCTTCTCTTTTCTAATTTCTCTTTTCTTTTTCTTTTTCTTTTCTCAAATAACTTATAAATAAACCTTAACCCAAACCACCTATTTATAACAACTCAAACCTCTTTCCTTTTCCTTCTCCAAATTCCAAATATCCAAAATCTTTTTTGGATTTCAAATCCCAAATCTTTTTAGGAAAATAATTCAAAATCAGTTATTTCAACTAATCAATTTAATTTAATTATCTTCTCCAAAAATCTTAAAAAATCCAAAATTCTAATTTGAATTACATTTTTCAAATTAAATTAAAATTGAAACAATTTGACATAGATCCCAAATTTTCCTTTAATCAAATTTAAATTAAAAATTTCTTTTCTAAGCATATATAAAAATTGAATTATCTTTTCACAATAATCTACCCTTAAAAAGTTCCAACATAATCTTTAAATATTAAAAAATAACTGAATTTAAATTACATAAAAATTGGGATGACACATTAATACAACCTGCTTAAATCTAAGGTTAAAAAGTTATTTGTCCTTTCTTAAATTAACATATGAAATAAATTGAAATTCTGATCGATAAAATGTCAAAAGGATTCTATGGTTTGTAGGACATGTGGCAAGGCCCATCACTTGTGCATGTTGGGCTGACTTAACCCAGATATAGCATCTGAGGCCCAATCTAATTTGCAAACACTCTAAGCAAGTTGGGCTTTCTACACTACTATTCTAATTAAATAGGCTAAATTACAAAAATGTCTCAAATCTATCCTTTTTTTTTTTCATGAATGGCCTAATGGTTACAATATTACATCAAAATCAAGTCTAAAAATAAATGACACCCCTATTAATTTCTGACCATCAAAAAGAAAAAAAAAAAAAGAAAGAAAAATTCGAATATACACAAATATGAAAATCATCATACACAAATATGAAAATCATGTGTATTAAAATGATTTTGTTTCAAAATTGTTTATTTTTCTTAGTCTTAATTACCCAATTTTTTGCTCTCCCTCACCCACCACCTACTATACCTTTCTCATATTCTCTACATTTTTTTTCCAGTTTCAAATATATACGTGTTTATTTCAAATAAAAGTTTATGTTCTAATTTATCGTGTGAGCATTATTGTTATATAATATAAAATACATATTTGTAAAATAACTAAATTAATGTGTATATATGAAAAATTATGTGGAGTAAAATATCTCAATAGAAACGAGACTAAAATTAAAATATGGAACATATATTAGTACTTGTTCTGAATGCATTTGGAATAGGCTCGTGTATATTTTAACTAAATCTCGTATATAAACATAAAAAACAAAACACAAATGAACACGAAGATATATAATCATACTTCGGCATTAGATGTAGTCCACCAAATTTGGGGATTCTAAATTTTAAGTCAAAATCTAAAATCTATAAAAAAAGGAAAAAGTATATATTTGCAAAATGACTAAATATATATCTTAATTTTAAATATATACGTGTATATACACCACAAAGTATGTGGAATATATATTTTAACAGAAACGAGACTAAAATTAAAATATGTTGTATATATATAATATATAACACTTGTAAATTTATATACGTTCTAAATATATTTGGAATAAACTTCATACATGTTTGAAATAGACTCCATATATATATAAAAGAAATGAAACATAGATGAAAATGAATATTTGTAACAATAATTTTATATTAAATCTAATCACTAAAGTTATATATTCTAAATTTTAGGTCAAAATTTACAATATGTAAAAAAATGGGCGAAATTTATAACTAATTGGAAAAAAATACCTTTTAAAAGCAAAAACTCCTAAATTCATGGGAATGATGTTATGACAAATCTTGTCTTAATGTAATATATACGAAATTTAGTTAATAGTAAATTTGATTTCAATTTTTTTAGATATTTTAATTATATAATAATATAAAAGTTTAATATGAGAGAGAATGGATTATAAAAGAATATAAATATTTTCCTAAAATTGAGGGATACATACCATATTCGTTAATAAATAAAATAAAAATCCATTAAATGAAAATATAAAATTAATGATAAATTAAATTAATTATATATTTGTTTAAAAAATCTCCAAATGATTATTAATAAAAACGTTTGAGAAATTATTTTAAATGATAAAGCTACTAAAAATGTTTACAAATAATAGCAAAATATCACAGTCTATCTGCGATAGATAGCAATAAAGCCGATAGACTATTATCTATGTCTATCATGGCAGATAGATGTAATAGTATATTAACGTGCAGCAGAGGAAAAATAGAATCAAGAAGCACTCTAATCATATTTAATTTAAGTTTAAACATGCTTCACAGTAACCTTTACAGAAGAGAGTTTACTAAATACAATACCTTTGAAGTATCATCTTCAAAACCAACAGAAATCCACGTGAAAAAGCTTCGACCTTCAAGTAGACAAACACCAAGATCTTCTCTACTATTCTCTTGCATGGATTATGTGGTGGAAACACTAAATTGAGCTGGAAGTATATAAGATATGAAGAGGGATTTGTGATTTTTGCAGAGTTTCTATTGAAGTTCTTAGTAAGCATGAATCATAATTCATTTCAGCACTTCAATTTATAGAGCTTTCACCATGCAATTACATGGTTTGCATGAAGGGCAACTCCTACTTGATTGAGAAAATGGAGAAATGAATAAGGTAGTTGAAGACTTAGTGGAGATTTCCAACATTTTGGAAATCTCCATTTTGAAAATCAATTTTCAAAAAGTTTTCAAAAAAAAAAAAAATATTTCCAAAATCAATTTTGTAAATTAAACTTATTTAATTAGTTTTATAAAATTAATTCAATTAATTAATTTTTAAATAAAACTAATTAATTAAATTTTTAATTAAAATTAATTTAATATCTAATATTAAATTAATCAAAACCAATTCCATCAAAATGAAACTAATTTAATTAATATTTAAATCATATTTAAACATTAATCGTTTATCCAATTTCATTTAATTTCGATAAAATTAAACTTTTAATTGTATCGAATACAATAAATAGAAACCCTAAATGAATTTGAACATTTCAAATTGTAAACTCTAATTTCAAATCTTATCAAGATTACTCAATTTACTAATCCAAATTATGAGCTAGTAGAGGGATCTTATGGACCTACAGATCATGAGCTCTAACGACTTGTAATTAATTGGTTAAACTCTTTAAACCAAATTAATCACTATTTGTTAACTACCAAGACATTCCACTATAACTTGATAGTTGCACTATTTTCACTGTAGATATATTTCTGTCCATTTTAACCATAATCGGTAAGTCAATCCTTCACAGGTTGTTCGTATTTACAACTGGGTCAAAAGATTACCATTCTACCCCTGTAAATACATCTTGCTCCTTAAGCTCCCACTGATCCTCCATTGAACAATTGATTTATAGTCCAACTTATAAATCATAACTCTCTCTTCCAATAGAGGATGAAGCCCTGTTGTTCAAGACAAGACATCGGCGCTTAAAAGAACAACCCATCTGCTAACCCTAAATCGAGTAGGAGTGAATTCCATATTGAAAGGTTATGTCCCAGCTATCTATCCAGTCTTATCCCAAAATGGGAGGCTTATTGAACAGTGTTGTTGGACTACTCTCACCTATGCAAATCAAAGGATAATCCCGAATAAACAAGCAGAGCTCATAGTTAGCTCAAAATTAAGATCGAGTTACCCTATGTCATTCAGTTTGAGATAGTCAGTTTTAGCAGTAAACGGTTGTTATAAAGAAAAGTGACTATTTCGAGGTTCGGTCTTATGTAAACTCATTGTATAGGATGCCACCACTCACATGTTTCTATATGAATTAGTTTTAGATCACATCATTTGTATCATTATACAAAATGGGCCGCATCCAATAGTATCACCAGGATGAGGTACCCAATCTCATTCGTATACTTATAGACTATTTAGGCTACATACTAAAACTTGATCCATTTTTATGTCACCACATAAAGTTAAAGTATATACATGTTATAGCCATGAATTCATTTATTGGATTTTCATAGAATGATGCAATATCAATAGTAATTTATTGAATAAAAACTCAACAACATTTTTATTGATAAATAGATTATATTAACAACATTTACGAACTGCGAGTTTAGGCCCTTCCCAACAACAAACACATATAATAGTCTATTCAACACTGAAATTTTGCTATCATTGTAAATATTTTAGTTCATTTTCCTATATCTAAAAATAACCCAAATCATTTTTTTAATATTTTAATAACAAAATAATACGAACATTTAATAGGAGAGAGTGTGTACTACAAAATAATACGAACATTTAATAGAAGAGAGTGGCACGATTTTGGATTCATACGGGTCTACGGTGGTTCATGATGCAATGAGTAGTTTGGAAGCACGGTTGTTGGAGTTCATGGATGGTGAGGGAGGTTGGAGGTGGCCTATAGTGTTTTGGGAGCTGCTTGAGTTCTGGGGTCTTATCCAGGCAGTGGGGGCCTAGGGTGAGGGGGGAGGATTATTGGGTTTGGGTGTCGGATGCTAGTAGTCAGTTTTCTATCGCTAGTGCATGGGAGAGTATGCGTCCCCATCGTCCTAGGGTGTCTTGGGCTAGTATTTTGTGAGCGGGGGGTGGTATTCCGCGTCACTCCTTCTGTGTGTGGTTAGCCGTGAGGGACACGTTGGGTACGCGGGATTGGTTGAGAAGTTGGGTTGTGTTGTCAGAGGGGGGTGTCTTCTGTGTGGGGGAGGTATGGAGTCGCAGGATCACTTATCTTTTGAGTGTGGATTTGAGAGAGAGGTGTGGTCTAATATGTTGCGTCAGTTGGGTTTGTTACATCGGGTGGTTGGTTGGGATGTAAAGTTGAGTTGGTTGTGCCGAGTGGGATCGGGAAAGGGGGTGCGTAATAAGTTGTTCCATGTTTTCTGGTGTGCTTCCATATACTACATCTGGCAAGAGCATAATCGACGGCTACATGGAGGTCGACCGAGGTCGATGTCTGCTCTGGTTCACCTTATGATCTCTACGGTTCGTGCTCATGCTGCTTCCTAGCGGGTTGACCTTCTTGGTCTTATCTAGTGTGTATACAGATGTTTTTTCTTTTTGAACTTCACGTTGTTCTCTGTTTTGTTGTAGCCCCTAGTTTGTGGGGTTTGAAGTTCTTTTCGCTACCTTTTTCCCCGGTGGTTTGCGAGTTTGCATTTATGTGTTGGTTTTGTTCTGGTCTTATCCTATTGGCTTTGTTTTA
Organism: Benincasa hispida; assembly: GCF_009727055.1. Taxonomy (NCBI): domain Eukaryota; kingdom Viridiplantae; phylum Streptophyta; class Magnoliopsida; order Cucurbitales; family Cucurbitaceae; genus Benincasa; species Benincasa hispida. The sequence continues at coordinate 15,373,293 of NC_052349.1, forward strand.
GTTTTGTTGCCCTATCTTTGCTTGTGCTTTGTTGCTTTGATGCCTTGATCCTGGGCTGTGGAATCCCCTTGTTGTTGTATAATAATATCACTTATTCTAAGAAAAAAAATAATACAAATATTTAATACAGACAAATTTTTTAATATTTTAATTACAAAACAATACGAATATTTAATAGGAGAGAGTGTGTACAAGGTTAAAAAATTGTTCAAATAATCTTAAAATGTAAAATTTGGAATATAATTAAAGTTTATGACATTTGTAAATTATTGTTTGTGAAGTAGGTCAATTTTATAATTTTTTTAAAAATATAACATATAAAATCATGTTATTTATTTCTTAAAAAACAAGTGTCAATTATTTTTTTTGGGTTAAAATAGTGATTAGTATTATTTTATTGAGCATAATTCAACTAATTTAGGCATATTTTTTTAAAACAAGGTAATATTTCTATTTTAAGAGATAACTATCGATATGACGATTAGCATATATGTTAATTAAGTTTTAATCTTTTTACTCTACATGTTGAATTAAAGAAAGAAAAAAGTTAGAAAGATAACGATTAGTTAATTTAGATATTTGTGAATTATTATCGTAATATTGACGGAGTAAATCGTTAAAAACACATTCGTATTATTGATAGTTTTGGTTTCTAAACATAAAATATATTATTTAAGTTTGTTCTCTCTAATTTTTTTTTTAAAAAAAAAACAAACAAAAAAAATGGAAAAACCCTCTAGATATGCCTTTATTATATTAGCCCTCAAAACTTGTTTTTTTTTTTTTAAAAAAAAAAAAAAGATGATAATTTTATCCATCGACGTTTGTCTACACATTTCATTAACCTATACACCTCTATACATATATCACGTTAACACATTGATGGTTAAATATTTGGTCTCTGTACTTTCATTTAATCTCTAAACTTTCAAAAATAATGTTTTAGTCCCCATACTTTGAAATTGATTATGACTTAATCCACATTTAAGTTGTTCTTAAGATCTAAGAGAAGTTTGAGGTGGCTACCATGTAGGATTCACGTGTACAACTTTTTGTAGAGTCTATTCAAGTTTGATTGGATTAGAATTGGACCAGTTCAGATCAAGGAGATAAAACGCCGCTTTAAAATTGTGAGATCTAGGGCTATCTTTGCAATAAATCGTAGAAACTAAAGAATTGTAAGAACAACGAACTAATGTTGATGGCTAAAATAGCTATTAATGTTAGATATTTATGATATAATGAAAGAAAGTGAAATATTTTTTAATTTTGAAACATAAAAATTGATTTAATTATGCAGATTAAATTCATGGTTAGAAATTTCAATTTGGATTGAAACCATAAAATGAGGTTAGATTTCATGTACAAATTTAACATATATGAAAGTTAAATTTGTAATTTATTCATTTGAATGACTTATCTTTAATTTTGGTCAAGTAACAACTCAAATGAGTTATGTTTAATTGAGCTAAATTTGACAAATGTTGTAACCCTATAAAATAGATATGAAGAAAACAAAATGAGGTAAGTAGGCTCCCTACTAGCAATTCCATACTAAAATGAATCTTCAGACTTTCTGTTCATGATTTCATGATGTGCGCTAGAAGTATATTATAAGTGGAGATGGAAGATAAGATTGATGTAAATGAAGATGAATGATAAATGACTTCTCTAGGTGAGAAGATGGGGTGAGGCGTACACTATCTTGCTAATGTGTACAAGCTTTACCTAAGCTAGATCCAAGTATAAATCTAATTCAGGTTTCTGGTAAGTCCAAGGTCGAACACAGGGATTTGGATTAGAATAACGCAGGCCTTGCATTGCAACAGATAAAGAAGGGTTCTAAATAAATGCTGGAAAGGTTTTATCTACACTAATTTACTACATGCGTACAAGAAGAAACAAGAGTTCAAGTGAAATATATGGTTTAATGAAAGAATGGTGTTAAGTGATAGGGAAATGTGTTGATCCAAGTAAGATGAACATGAAAGAGTGTGGGTAAGGATGAAGATGAGAGATGCTTGTTTACAATCAAATGTATGTCAATGCATTAGGTTTTTGTTTATCTAATTATTCAACATTTTTCAATACGAATGCCACATGTTCCTATCTCTAGGGTGCATGTGTTAGTTACATAAAGTAGTGAAGAAAAAGTATTTTTATTTCTAAAGCTACTGTGCATTTTGACTTGATGTGTTTCTAGCTATCCTATTCTCTCGAATGGTTTTAGCTTGAGATAACTTCAACCAGATCATGAAAATGATTAAAGCTTTAGCATTTTAACATGCACAAAGTCACAAACGTATTTAACACAGTAGATCGTAAGTAGAGGCAAATGTGATGGATCAAATGCACGACTTTATAAAGAACAAAATTGTCTTTACAATAGCAACACTTAATCGCATGATATGATAAATGGAAGTAAAGTAAAAAGAAAAGAGTCAAGTCGCAGAGTTCAATTTCTTGTCCTCTTTAGCTTGATCTTAATATGTATACAACCAACTTGTTAAAGAAATGATGAAAAGTTCTCTCTCGAGGTTGGTTCTCTTCAATTCTCCTTGATCAACAATGGCAATGGTTCTTTTCCTCCTGTGTTGTTCTTGCAGCAACAAAACTATTATAATCTAAGCTCTAAGATGCTCTATCTATGTTATGCTAATTTCTCCGATTGCAAGTCTTCTATTTAAAGGCGTTTTCTTTCAACAACTTGTGATATGACAACATTAATTTCCATGCCCTAGTGAGCTGCCTGCCATTTCAGTTGCTTTTTAGACGCCGACATTCAGATACCCATACTTGCAAGTGGTGATTTGACAGGAACAACATGAACCAATATATCTTCAATGCGTTGGAATCCTTCAAACGCATGCCTTTGCATTAGTTGAGCCTGCGACACTTAGCGAATTTAATTGAAATCATGCGATGAGATGCGTTAGTGACGCAGTTTTATCAAAAAGAATGTTTTTGTAAAGGCTAGTAATGTTTGAAGAATTTCATGCATTTTCCTTTAAGATAGATGAGATTTTATCATTAAGAATTCTAATTGTTCCAACTTTCGAGAGACAATAACTTGTATATCTAAAAGTTATCACACCCCTAAATTTTAAACAATGCTCGTCCTCCAGTATTCCAAAAATAATTCTTTATTATCTTCATCATCTTAATGCACTGGCTTCACCTCTCATCATTATCTCCATCATCTTAAATGTTCTAGCTTCGCCCAGATTGCTTTTATGATGAATGGACCTGACCACTTGCATTTCAATTTGCCTGGGAACAATTGCAAACGTGAGTTAAATAGCAAGACCTTTTGACCAATATAAAATTCTTCTTACTGATGTGTCGGTCATGCCAAAGCTTATTCTTTTCTTTGTAGATCTTGACATTTTCATATGCGTTAAGCCACCACTCATTGAGCTCGTTGAGTTGCAGCTTGCAATGTTCACCAGCGATCTCTAAATTTAGATTTAGCTTCTTCATTGCCTAAAATGCTTTGCGCTCCAATTCCAAGGGTAAGTGGTATGCTTTTCCAAATACTAAAGAATAAGGAGACATACCTATTGACATCTTGTAGGCAGTTCTGTAAGCCCATAGTGCCTCATCCAGCTTCTACCCAATCTTTCCTGGATGTGATGGCCACTTTCTCCAATATAGATTTGATTTCTCTGTTGGATACTTTAGTTTGACCGTTGGTTTGGGGGTGATATGTGGTTGCGATTTCGTGCCTGACATTATATTTAACAAGTAATTTAAAAATGATACGGTTAATGAAATGTACATCTTCTTCATTTATCAACGCCTTAAGCATTCCAAAGCGTGTGAATGTTTCTAGTAAGAAATTTCGAAACGGTTGCTGCATCATTTTTGGCATAAGCTACAGCCTTGAACCACTTTGATACATAATCAACTGCTAACAAGATGTACTATTGTCTGCAAGACAGAGGGAAAGGTCCCATGAAATCAATGCCCCATACATTGAACAACTCAACTTCCAATATGTTGTTAAGAGGCATAGCATTGCTTGAAGAAATATTTCAATGCATTGGCAGGGATCACATCTTAGCACATACTCCCTAGTGTCTTTAAAGAGGGTGGGCCAGAAATATCCACTTTGAAGAACTTTTGCAGCAGCTCCTCCGAAATGACCCCCATAAGGAAAGTCATGACATTCAGTTAGGATGCATTGTGTTTCAACTTCCGAAAAGCATCGACACATAATAGAGTCAAGACCTTGCTTGTAGAGAAACGGTTCGTCCCAGAAATAGAACTTGCTATCATGAATAAGTCGTTTCTTCTATTGTGCATTGAAGTGCTTAGGAAACTGTTTTATGGTTAAATAATTAACAATGTTAGCATACCATGGTTCCCTGTCTTCAATTTTAGGCAGGAGTTCATCAAGGAATGCATCTCTGATTTCAACCTAATTTTACTATATTTCCCTGTTTTCCAGCCTTGGCAGGTGATCAGCCACCTGATTCTCAGTTCCCTTTCTGTCTTTGATCTCTACATCAAATTCTTGTAACAGCAGTACCCATCTAATCAGCCTTGGTTCTACGTCCCTTTTGTCCATCAGAAACTTGATAGTGGAGTGGTCCGTGTAGATTGTTGCTACTGCACCAACCAAATATGCTCTTAACTTCTCAATACCGAACAATACCGCCAATATCTCCTTTTCAGTAGTGGTATAATGTTCCTAGGACTTGTTTAATGTCTTTGATGCATACGAGATAGGATGTATCATATTTCCTTTTTTCTGCCCTAACATAGCTCCAAATCCTACATCACTTGCATCGCACATTAAAGGGTTGCGCCCAGTCCGAGGCTATCAGTATCGGAGCTGTTGTAAACGCATACTTCAATGTATCGAATGCGTTGATGCAATCTTCATTAAATATTTAAGGCCTGTTTAATTCTAACAATGCACTCAACGATCGTGCAATTTGAGAGAATCCTTTCACAAACCTTCTGTAGAAGCCCGTGTGGCCTAAGAAGCTTCGCAGTGCTTTAACGTTCACATGTAGGGGAAGTTTGGCTATGACGTCAATTTTCACTTCATCAACTTCCAATCCTGCTTTAGACATCTTGTGTCCCAAGACAACCCCTTCAGTCACCATGAAGTGACATTTCTGCCAATTCAATAGGAGATTTGTTTCCTCGCATCGTGCGAGAATAACCTCTAAGTTGTCTAGGTAGGATCGAAAGGAATCCCCAAAAAAAAAAAAGAAAAATCATCCATAAAAAATTCAATGGTATGTTCTAGAAAGTCAGAGAAAATCGCCATTATGCATCTCTAGAAAGTCCTTGGTGCATTACATAACCTGAAGGGCATGCGTCTGAATTCGAATGTTCCAAAGAGGCATGTGAACATTGTTTCTCTTCGTCTTCAGGGTCAATAAAGATTTGGTTATATCCAGAGTATCCGTCTAAGAAATAATAAAATTCTTTGCTAGCTAGCCGGTCAAGCATCTGATTAATGAAGGGAAGAGAGAAGTGGTCTTTCTTTGTCGACGCATTGAGCTTCCTGTAATCCATGCATATTGTCCACCCTGTGACAATTCTCGAGGGAATGAGTTCATTGTTGTTGTTAACTATCATAGTGGTGCCTCCCTTTTTGGAGACGCATTGGACTGCGCTCACCCAACTGCTGTCAGAGATGGGGTAAATTACCCCTATGTCGAGTCACTTGATAATTTCTTTCTTCACCACTTCTTTCATTACAAGATTTAGCTTGCGTTGAGGCTCGATCGATCCAGTTTTCCCTTCCTCCAGCCGAATCTTGTGCATGTAGTAGGATGGGCTAATGCCACGAATGTCAACCAGCATCCACCCGATTGCACGCGTATGCCTTCGCAACATCTGCAAAATAGAACACTTGTTAGGCTCAGAGAGATTGGCTGAAATAATCACAAGCAAAGTGTTATTGGATCCAAGGAAAGCATATTTTAAATGATGAGGTAGCGGTTTTAGTTCCAGTGTTGGTGGTTCTTCTAAGGATGGTCGTGTTGGTTTGGTTTGCCACTCATTCAGACTTAGCAGTTTAAATTTTCTTATGGTTTCACCCAACGGATGGACCTTGCAGATTTGGTCCATTTCTTCTTCATCAAGCAACTTAATTGGACTATTAGGTTGACGTTATTCATCGTCTGGGAACTTCAATGCGTTTAGCACGTTAAATTTTACTTCTTGGTTATCCACGCGCATAGTAAGCTATCCCTTGTGCATGTCTATCAAAACCTTCCCAGTGGTAAGGAATGGGCATCCAAGGATGATTAGAACATCTCGATCTGCTTCATAATCTAAGATAATGAAATCTGTTGGGAATATAAACTTGTCAACCTTCACTAAAATGTCTTCAATCTTTCCTTTCGGGTACATGATTGTCCTTTCAACGAGCTGAAGTGTCACAGAAGTGGTTTTGTTTCACCAATTCCTAGCTTCTTGAAAATTGAAAGGAGCATGAGGTTAATGTTGGCTCCCAGGTTGCACAATGCATTACCTACATTTATCTCTCCAATTGAAGAAGGGACTGGAAAGCTTCCCAGATCCTTTTGCTTCTCAAGTTTGTTATTGATCAATGCATTGCATTCCTGCGTCAGTGCCATGACTTCCAACTCACCGACTTTTCTCTTCTTTGTTCATCCTTTAGGAATTTTACATACTTTGGCATTTACTCCAAGGCTTCTATAAGAGGAATGTTAATGTGTAATTGCCTTAGGATTTCAAGGAAACGCCTAAATTTCTACTCATCATTCTTCTTTTGCAGGCATCTGGGGAATGATGCATTCAGCTGCACCGTAGGCGACCCTACGTTAGACGTGCTTGGTTCAAATTGACTTGTAGCTTTGGGCATTCTTTCTTCTCGACCTTCAAATGCCTTTGTGTGCATTGTGTGCTCATATGCTGAAGGATTGTTATTTCTTGGGTTCATCTCCTTCCCATTATTGCTTCCTGAAGTTTTCGTGTTGTTAGGAAGCACTCCTTGCGGTCAATTCTTGAGTTCATTAGCAATCTGTCCCACTTGCATCTCCAAGTTTCTGATAGATGACGCTTGACTCTTTAACAATGCGTCATTTTGGGCTATGTATTCCTTCAGGAGATTTTCAAGCGGAGATGTTGACTCGACGCCTGACCACCTCTATTGAAGGATTGATGCTGAGGCTGCTGTGATGACTGGAATCCAAGCGACGGTCCTTGCCTCTACTGTTGGTTTGTCCCCGGTTGATATTGTTCCTACTGGTGACCTCCCCAAGAAAAAATTGGATGGTTTCTCCATCCAGGATTGTATGTGTTCGAGAATGGGTTGTTCTTGATAAAATAGACCAACTGCGGATTATGTGGGCAATCATTATAGGAGTGAGGTTCTCCACAACCCACACAACTAACTATAGGTTGTACAAATTCGTCCACCTGATTCACCTTTTGAGTGTGGGCTGCATTTCCTGATGATAAAGTTTGTAAAAGGTTTGTCATGGCAGCCACTTGTGCAGAAAGTGTGGCTATTGCATTTTAATCAACATTGTTCACATTCTGAGAACGCCTCCTATTGTCTGTTCTGGCATCGTAAGTATCGTCCACCCATTCCATGTTGTGTTTGGCGATGCGATTTAATATTTCCTTAGCTTCATTATAAGACTTATCCATTATGTCGTCAGTTGCAGCTGTGTCAGTTGCCATCTGAAAAGCTCGGTTCAACCCCCCATAAAAGGTTTCCATTTGAACAGTTAAAGGTAGTCCGTGGTTAAGACAGTTCTTGACTAATCCCTTGAAGTGTACCCATGCGGCACTCAATGTTTCAAATTCTCATTGTTCGAAGCTCATAATTTCTCTACGCCTCCTTGTGTTAGTAGTAGGAGGGAAATAATTTTGCATGAACTTTTCCACTAATTTCTCCCACGTTGTTATCTCGCCAGGTTCCAAGGAACTTGCCCATTGCTTTACGTCATCGCGAAGAGAATAGGGGAATAAAGAGAGTGATGGCTTCTGGGGTGATTCCAGGAATCACAAACGAGTTGCACGTTTCAAGGAAGCATTTCATGTGGGCACGTGGAACTTTACCACAGACACCTCTAAACTGACCTACTGTTTGAAGCATCTGGAGCATTATGAACTTCAATTCAAATCTCATTCCGTCTGGCATTGGATATATGATCCCAGGCGAAAAGTCATACAGCACAAATGATGCATACTCCCATATTGGATGCGTATTGTTGTTCGCCATTAGGATTGGATTTGGGGTAGCGTTGGCTAATTGCTGAGCTAAGATCAAGTTTATTTGATCATCTACCATTTGTTGTTGTTGTCTTAGTTGTTGCCTTAACCTTCGACAACGATTCAATCGATTTCTTCATCTAAAGGTCCTTTCAACTTCGGGATCGTATAGGAGCTTAGGAGTGTTTTCCCTGCTCATATAACGTTTACAAACTTAGGCTTAACTTGTAATACTCCCTCAGCTGCAAGTTTTTCTACAAAAGACACAAGCAAAATTCTGGTTAGCCTTGTTGCTAAATCCCTGGCAACGGCATCAAAAACTTGTTCGTGATTTAATGATGTGCGCTAGGAGTGTATTATAAGTGGAAATGGAAGATAAGATTTATGTAAATGAAAAAGAATGATAAATAACTTCTCTAGGTGAGAAGATGGGTTGATGCGTCACACTCTCTTGCTAATGCGTACAAGCTTTACCTAAGTTAGATCCAAGTATAAATCTAATTCAAGTTCTTGGTAAGTTCAGGGTCAAACACAGGATTTTAAGTTAGACTAACGCAAACCTTGCGTTGCAACAGATGTAGAAGGGTTCTAAATAAATGCTAGAAAAGTTTTGTCTACACTATTTTACTGCATGCGTATAAGAAGAAACAAGAGTTCAAGTAAAATATATGGTTTAATGAAAGAATGGTGCTAAGTGATAGAGGAATACGTTGATCCAAGTAAGATGAACACGAAAGAGTGTGAGTAGGGATGAAGATGAGAGATGCTTGTTTACAATCAAATGTATGTCAATGAGTTGGGTTTCTGTTTATCTAATTATTCAATATTTCTCAATGTGAATACCATATCTTCCTATCTCTAGGGTGCATGCGTTGGTTACAGAAAGTAGTGAAGCACAAATATTTTTATCTCTAAAGCTACTGTGTGTTCTGACTTGATGCATTTCTAACTATCCTATTCTCTCAAATGGTTTTAGCTGAGATAACTTCAATCAGATGATCAAATGATTAAAGCTTTAGAATTTTAACAAGCACAAAGTCACAAATGCATTTAACACAGTAGATTGTAAGTAGAGGCAAATGTGATGGATCAAATGCATAACTTTATAAAGAACGAAATTGTCTTTACAATAACAACACTTAATCGCATGATATGATGAATGGACGTTAAGTAAAAAGAAAAGAGTCAAGTCGAAGAGTTCAATTTCTTGTCCTCTTTGGCTTGATCTTAATGTGTGTACAACCAACTTGTTAAAGAAATGAATTAAAGTTCTCTCTCGAGCTTGGTTCTCTTCAATTCTCCTTGATCAACAATGACAATGGTTCTTTTCCTCCTATGTTCTTCTTGCAGCAGCAAAACTACTATAATTTAAGCTCTAAGATGCTCTATCTATGTTATGCTACTTTCTCCGATTGTAAGTATTTTATTTATAGGCATTTTCTCTCAGCAACTTGTGATATGACAATATGAATTTCCATGCTTTGGTCAACTGGCTGACATTTCAGTTGCTTTTCAGACGTCGACATTCAGATACCCACTTGTAAGTGGTGATTTGACAGGAACAACACGAATCAATGTATCTTCTATGCGTTGGAATCCTTCAGACACATGCCTTTGCGTTAGTTGAGCCTGCAACACTTAGCGAATTTAATTGAAATCCTGTGATGAGATGCGTTAGTGCCACAATTTTATCAAAAAGAATGTTTTTATAAAGGCTAGTAATGTTTGAAAAATTCCATGCATTTTCCTTTAAGATAGATGGGATTTTATCATTAAGAATCTTGATTGTTCCAGCTTTCAAGAGAATAACTTGTATTTCTACAAGTTATCACTTTCTAACTTAAGTGCCAGAGTGTGTGTGGCATTCACCACACCGGTGTGCACTTGCTAATGATTTTCTTTTTTCGATATAAATTTACCATTAGTGCCACATTGAGGTCAAACCATTTTACTGTCCAAATTTTGACATCAATAATTTATTCTAAAAAAAATTATAAAATATATTTTTATTTTAAAAAATTATTTTATTAATAAAAAAAACCCTTGTAGCATCAACTAAATTGTATAAAAAGACCAAGATACTATATAGCTCGAGCTTTAAACTTAGTGGGATGACAAAATTCCTCGTGGGTTCGGGTCCCGCCGTGTAACGCTTAGGTGGGAAATCCCTGGCTTGATTGAGGAACGAGGGTCCAAACCGAGGATATTTAAATCGAGTCCCGATCGGCGATGGGGCAGAGAGACGGGGAAGGGATCCCCCTTCCCCCGATTTTTTTTTTAATTGTTAATATAATAATAATAAATTATATATACTTGAAACACGTTAGCTTCAACTATATTTTCGGTTTTTTTTAAAAAAGAAAAAATTAAAAATCTAATATAATAAAATTTAAATTTTGATTAATTTTATAATAAAAAAACATGTAATGTTTAATTTAAACAACTATATGTAACAATAATACTAATTTCCTATATAAAATTTTACAATTTTTAATATAAATATTAAATTTAGTTTAATTTTAAATAATAAAAATAATAAAATAATAAAATAAAAAGTTGGAGATTTTTCCCTACAGGGACCCGAATTCCCAAATGGGTATTCCCCACCCCAACCCTAACTCTCCAAAACGGAGAATGGGATGGGGATGGGAATTAAAAATCCCCATGGGACGAAGATGAGGAGTTCATCCCCGTCCCGGCTCAGTCCCATTGCAATCCCTACTTTAAAGGTAGAATGTTGAGTTTGAAGCTTAGAGACCTAGTTGTAATCTAATCCTAACAAAAAAAAAAAAAAAAAAATTGTAAAATTTGTTTTTCATAATAATATTTTTACACATAAAGTTGACAGACTATCTAATTTTATTTGGAAAGTAACAAGTAACTTACACAATAACTCATGATTTATTGTAGAATCATACTTGATGGCACCTAACTTGACTTCGTTGATGCACCTGACGTTGTCAACTAACTCACAAATTGGCACCTAGTAATTTCTTTTTTTTAAAAAAAAAATATTTCATCCTTGATAAGGGATGCATAGAGATGGATGCAACATGAGTACATCACAGATTACTCTATATTGCACCATACAATGATCCATTATTATGGATTTAAAATGTCAATATCAACTAAAGAAGACAATGTGTTTGACATTTTTTAATAGTAAATTAAATATGTGAAAGAAGAGTACTTGAAATTTACATATATTTTTTTAGTACAATAATTAAGAAAATGAGAGATCAAATCTCCAAATTTGGAAAAGAAAGTGCACGTAAATTATAGTTGAATTAATGTCATGTTTATCAATCTGCAATCAAACTTAGTATAATTGCAATGAGAATCAATTGATGGATTAATTGTAATGAGCCTCAATTGCAAGCGTACCTAGATACACATTTGCAAATGTAATCTAATTACGATTAAGACTTATTACTTTGTAGTGTCTTAATACCATGAGATTTTTTAATCATATTCATTCCCCTTCTTTAAATCCTTCCGTGTGGGGGCTTTAATCCCATTACTCCCACACCATATTTTCCTCTTCCAATAACATTTTCTCTTAGTGGATTTTTCTGAACTTGACTTCATTCCCAAGTCGTCGTATCAAATCCATTACAAAGCAGCTTCCAGATTAGACCATTCCAAACACAATTTTTTTTCGCTACTCTATTCTAGAATTTCCTCTAAAACTTCGATGGCTGCCATTAAAGTTTTACATCTTTCTCTCCCGTTGCTTCTTTGTTTTATTCACTGTTACGCCCAGACCGGCACAATTGAATTGGGTTCATCAATCCTTGCTGGGTCGCATAAAACTTGGGTATCATCCTCCGGCGAATTTGCTTTTGGGTTCCACCAAACTGTCGATGGCAAATATGTTGTTGGCATAGTATTCGACAAAATTCCTGAGAGAACTTTGGTTTGGTCCGCCAACAGAGACAACCCGGCACAGGCTGGTTCAAACATTAGTCCTCAGAGGCACCGGTGAATTTGTGCTGATTCATGAAAATGGTACTGAGGTTTCAATCTACAATGGGAAAGACACGAGCTCTGCTTTAGTGTCCGACAATGGCAACTTAATGCTGCGGAATTCCTCGTCCATTCCCATATGGCAGAGCTTCGATCATCCCACCGATACTCTATTGCCTGCACAGGTTTTTAAACTACTACACAACTAAAAGTTTAATGTATTTACTCTCTCTTAGCTAAATCTTGAAATTACTTCAAACTGCTATAGTTTGTTGTTCCACACAAAATTTAGTTCATATCAACCCTAATTTTTTTTTAAAATTAAATGCGATAAAAAAATTAACTCTAAATTATTAATTAAAATTAATTTTAAGATTTATTGAAAGTATACCTCCTAAATTTGAAATTGAAAATGTGTATAAAGCAAAATCGTACTTGAATTAAATTTAATAATTGAGTAAAATATGCTTTTTGTTTTTTGAATTGGAATTTCAGTTTCATTTTGTTCTTGTTTAACAATTTTGGTCTTCGGTCAGATTTAAATCTCATTTAGTAACCATTTGATTTATGATTTTTAGTTTTTGAAAATTAAGCTTATATTTTGTTATCTATTTTCTATTCATGTTTTAAAAAAGTAGGTCAATTTTTTATGACAAAATTCATGTATTTCCTTAAGAAAGGTGAAAACCATAATAGAAAAATGGATAGAAAATAAGCATAAATTTCAAAAATAGAAAATAAAAAACTTAAAATCTCATTTGTTAACTATTTGGTTCTTCAAAATTAAAACTATTTTCTCCCAATTTTTTACAATGAATTTGTATCTTTCCTAAATATAAGAGTTGAATTCTTAGTTAAATTCCAAAATAAAAACAAGTTTTTAAAAACAAAATTATACTTGGATCTTTAAAATATTGGTAAAAAATAAATAACAAAATTAAAACTTTAGACATGGAATGATGGTTTATAGGCCTAATTTTCAAAAACTAAAAACTAAAAACTGAAATCTCGTTTGATAACTATTTTGTTTTTTGTTTTTGTTTTTGAAAATTAAGCTTATGTACACTACTTTCACCCTCAAATATCTTCCTTTATTATCTACTTTTCACCCGTGGTTTAAAAAACCAAATCAAATTTTGAGAACTAAAAAAAGTAACTTTTAAAAAGTTATTTTTATTTTCAAAATTTGACTAAGAATTCAAGCATTTAATTAAGATGCAAATTATTATAAAAAATGTGGATAAAATGGGCTTAATTTTCAAAAACAAAAACAAAAAATCAAATGATTACCAAACGAAACCTAAATTGTTACTAAATGAAGCCTAAATTGCTACCTAATGGAGCCTTGGTCATTAAAATTTAAATATAATTTCTAATTAGTCTCTCAATATAAAAACTACAAGAAAAAGCTCTAAACTCATTTGAAAAAATGCATAACAAATCCAAGTTGAAAGATGAGTAACCCAAAATTATTTTATCCATAATCTTTTGTATGGCCCATATAACTTTATAGATTTAATCTTTTATATAAATACTGTTAATACAGGTCCTTCGCATTGGCCATCAACTGTACTCGAGTGCCAACAGAACAAGAAATGACTATTCAACGGGCCGATTCATGTTGGATGTTGCTAAAGATGGTAATGTCCTATTGACTGCTTTTCGAAATGGTGATCCTGCTTATAACTATACTGGCACGTCTGGAGACACCACGGCCATTGTCTTCAACCAAACGACAGTTCTATTATATGTTGTTAATGCCACGGCAATTACATATCCTATGACGACCAAATTGCCAGTCCCAGTAAAAGACTATTACCACAGATCAATTCTCGATGATCAGGGCAACTTCCGACAGTTGTATCGGATTAAGAATGGGGGCAAAAACGAGTGGATTACGACATGGAAGTTGATTGAAAGGCCTTGTATGGTGAGTAACATTTGTGGGGTGTTTGGATTTTGTTCAAATGGCAATGAAACTGCGATTTGTGAGTGTTTGGAAGGGTATGTGCCGATCGATCCAAACATACCCTCTAAAGGGTGTTATCCAAATCCAAATATGGTCATGGACTTTTGTTCATTGAATAATGCAAATGAGAGCTTCAAAATTGTTAAGCTTGACGATTCTGATTTCCCATTTCTTTTGGACTCTGACGTGTCCATGGTTGGACCAACAGATGAGAGCAGGTGCGAGGAAGCTGTGAGGAAGGACTGTTTTTGCTCAGCAGCCGTTTATTTTGGAGGTAATTGCTACAAGAAGAGGATGCCGTTGTTAAACGCTAGAAAAAGCATTCCTGACACCAGTAATCTAGTGGCTTTCCTGAAAGTTCCCATAATCATTAATGGCAAAAGATCCCTTTCTAACGAGGCCCTGCTAGCAATATTTGTCGTGTGTTCAACATTCGCATTGTCTTTTGCAGTTGTGTCTGTCTATTATCAACCCTTTATTACAAAGGATTTCTTAAAAGGGAAGAAACCTGCAAAGCTGAAGCCATTGGAGGTGAATTTGAAGGCATTTTCATTCAATGAATTGAAAGAAGCAACAAATGGTTTCGATAACCTACTTGGCAGAGGATCTTTTGGTGCAGTTTATAAAGGAGTTTTGACTTTGAGAGATCAAGAAGTGGAGGTTGCTGTGAAGCAATTAGAGAAGAAGGTGGTTGAACAAGGAGAAAAGTTCTTAACAGAAGTCCAAGTAATTGGTTTGACTCATCATAGAAACTTACTTCAATTGTTGGGATTCTGCAACGAAGAAGAGCATCGGTTATTGGTTTATGAGCTCATGAAAAATGGTCCTTCGTCAAATTTCCTGTTTGGAGAGAAGGAAAATCAGAAGCCTAAATGGGAAAGCAGAGCAAAAATGGTATTGGAAATTGCAAATGGGTTGTTATATTTGCACGAAGAGTGTGAAACTCAGATCATCCACTGCGATATAAAGCCACAAAACATTCTTCTTGACGATAATTACCGAGCAAAAATCTCAGATTTTGGGTTAGCCAAGTTGATGAAGAAAAACCAAACACGGACAGCCACGGTGATAAAAGGAACAAGGGGATATATGGCGCCAGAATGGCTCAAGACAGCACCTGTTACAACAAAAGCCGACGTTTACAGCTTTGGAGTCATGTTGTTAGAGATCATATTTTGCAGAAGGCATTATGAAGAAGAAACACAAGGCAATGATGGAATAATACTGGTGGATTGGGTTGTAAGTAGTGTGAGAGCAGAAAGATTGAGAGACATAATAAGGCATGATTGTGAAGCAATGAATGACTATGAAAAGTTTAAGAGGATGACAATGGTGGGAGTGTGGTGCATCTCTTCAGATCCTGTATGTCGGCCATCCATGAAAGAAGTTGTACGGATGCTAGAAGGAAGCAGTGACGTGAGAATCCCTCCTTTGCTTGAACGAATGAGATATGCATATTTTGTGTGGTTGTTTATGTTTCATGTGTTTTTGTATAATTGACTAAGGTCATGTTTGAATTGGCTCTCTCTTTTTAAAGCCTTTTGAAAATTCATTTCAAATATGCCGTAAAGAGATCCCGAGTAATTTGTTTACTTTTGTATGTTTTGAAGCAATTGGTCTTTTAATGAATGCACTAGAAAAAGAAGGCTCTTGCTATCATTTAAAAAATTGATGTGTACAAAGATGTCAAGTTCTAATATAATGTGTGAGTGTAAGAGAGATTTATCCTTTGGGTTGGTGTTCTAGTTCACTTAAGTACCACAAAGACTAATGCTATTTTATGTAGAGACTGACATGGAACTAATGATTGAATTAAAGCTAATGAAAACTAAACCGAGTGAGAAAACCAATAAGAAATGTGTCTTTAGGGAATTGATTTCACCAATTAGATTTATGAATTAACTAATTTAATGCACAAAACAAACATGCAATAATTTCATAAGTCGAGAAATAAAAAAAACTGTATATCTCGACCACAATTAACTCTTCTACAAAATAAGAAAACCAATGTCCCTATCTAGTTTCGATAACATGCAAGGCTTTAAAGTTTATTTCTTTTAGCAACTTCTAAAGCAATCACAAATCTTCCGATCTTAAAACTACCTTAATCATGCATTTAAGTTCTAATGTAAGTTCTAATATAAGGCTCCTCTCTCAAAAATCAAAAAACAACAATTACTCTATGCCAGTAGGTTAAAGGCATTAAAGTGGTCAATGCATGAATGGAAGTAAGCACTAAATAGTGCATTCAATTAAATAACTCCCAAAGATCCCTAGGCTACACTAGTCCCCAGGGCAGGGAGTTTAGCCATGCATAATCATAGAACAAAAAAATAATTCCATACTAAAATCCATAATAAAGCTACAAAATAGAAAAGGAAAGAAGACAAACCAGGTTCAGTGCAGCAATCTCCTATTGCCGGTACGACCTCTAGCATTAAAAATCTCTTTCCTCAACTTCAACATCATCCTTCGGGCCTCGCAATTTACTTGATTTTTTCAATAATTCTTTCAAATGCTTTGTTTTTTCATTAATTCTATAAAAAAAATGTTAGTGAAAATGATCGATTGATTTAACAAAAGATAAAAATTCATTAAAAAAAATTGTATAAATTTTGAGTTCAATGAAATGAAACCATACCTAAAAATTTGCAACTTTGTTTTCCTCTTTTAATGGTCTACCGTACTCATTCTGGATGACAAATTCGCACATATAACATCACGTCACACCAAGACTTTAGAAAGACCTTTTTTGGCTCAAAGAATCATCAATCTTCTCTGAATTGAATCCTTCCGTGTGGGGCCTTCATCCCATTACACCCACACCATATTTTCCTTTTCCAATAACTTTTTCTCTTCGTTGATTTCTTAACTTGACTTGACTCCCAACTCCCAAGTCAATTTTCGTCGTATCAAATCCATTACAAAGCAGCTTCCCGATCAGACCATTTCAAACACACAAATTTGTCACTACATGTTCTGAAATTTCTCCAAAAACTTCAATCGGCTCCATCATGGCCAACAATATCACAGTGCCACTCCTCATACTTCTTTCTTTTCTTCTTCTAAACTTCTATCAGTGTTTAGCTCAAAATGGCTCCAACGTAACCAGGGGTTCTTCCATAACTGCAGGATCTAACCAACCTTGGCTTTCTCCATCTGGGGATTTTGCCTTTGGTTTTTACCCTCTTCCAAATGTTCTCTACCTTGTGGGAATTTGGTTCGATAAAATCCCAAACAAGGCTGACCAGACCTTGGTTTGGTCGGCTAACCGGGACACTCCCGCGCCGGTAAATTCCAAAATAAGCTTGAACACCACCGGCCAGTTTGTGCTTTTGTTCCCAGATGGCGCGATTCAAACAATTATATCCACACAAACGCCTGCAGATTCTGGCCAAATGCAGGACGACGGCAACTTTGTGTTGAAAGACTCCAATTCTGCACCCATCGGACAAAGCTTTGATTCGCCAACAGACACGCTCCTTCCTGGACAGATTTTAGGGGTCAACAAAAAAATGTTCTCTGCAAAAAACATCTCGGATTTCTCAACTGGGAATTTCATGCTGCAAATGCAAAACGATGGAAATCTGGTGCTCTCCAATTACCACTTCTCCAATATTGGGTATTGGTTCACAGTCAAAACTGATATTAACAATACTGTCTTAGTGTTCGATAATTCCTCTGCTTTAATGTACACCAGTGGAACTGCCCCAATTGAACAGATATTTCACAATTTGACTGTCAATGTTCCAGCTCCAGTTGGGGATTACTACCACAGAGCAACAATTAGTGTCCATGGCGATTTCCGACAATATGCTTACCCCAAAACTAAAGGCAGTGGATGGATAAGAGGTTGGGGAGCCATGAGCGACCCTTGTCTTGTGAACACCGTTTGTGGCTTAAATGGGCTCTGCAAATCATCCGACAACGATACAGTAACCTGTGAATGCTTGCCGGGTTTTGTTCAATTGGATCCGACCAATGCTGTGAAGGGATGTCGGCTACAAACTCCGATCAATTACTGTACTGAAAAATCTAGGAAGAATTTCGAGGTCCAGGAGATGGATGATGTCGTTATTGACTTCCCCCCAGACCTGGTCAATTTTTAGAATTGGCTTCTACGGACGGGGCTGATGTTGAGAGGTGCAAAGAGGCAATCCTCGGAGATTGTTACACCATGGCTGCAACTTTGAATGGTACAAGATGCGTTAGGAAAAGGACGCCATTAATGAATGCTAGAAATACTTTCAATACAAAAGGATTAAAAACTCTGATCAAAGTGCCTGTCCCATCAGCGAACACGGGGGTTTTAACCAGCAAAACTAAAGACAAATCGAAATACCGAAAATTCCTCGAGATTGGCAATATAATTGCTGGAGTTCTGGCAATTTGCTTCGGCGCTGTTGCCCTCTTCTCTCATCCCATGACTGGAAGATTGATGAGAAGGAAGCAATTTTCAAGTGCAAGTGCCATCGGAATCAATTTCCGGGAATTCACTTTCCAGGAATTGTTCGATGCAACCAATGGATTCGACAGAATCCTCGGCCAAGGAGCTTCTGGCAAAGTATTCCGTGGAAGTTTACACATAGACGGAGTCGATGTGGAAATTGCAGTGAAACGGCTCGACAAAAGGACTGAAATTGCCGAGAAGGAATTCGTGACGGAGGCCACAATCATTGGGCGAACATATCACAAGAATTTGGTCAGATTGTTAGGTTACTGCGTCGAAAACGAGAAGAATCAGCTTCTTCTAGTGTACGAGCTAATGCCTAATGGAGCACTATCAACTTTCCTCTTTGGAAGTGGCGAAAACCCTAATTGGACACACAGAGTAGAAATTGCAATAGGAATAGCGAGAGGATTAGCGTACTTACACGAAGGGTGCGAGGCGCAGATCATCCATTGTGACGTGAAGCCCCAAATGTACTGCTCGATTCAAATTACACAGCGAAGATAGCAGATTTTGGAATATAGAAGCCGTTGAAGAAGGACCAAACGAGAACGAAAACGGTGGTGAGAGGGACATACGGGTACATGGCGCCGGAGTGGCTGAGGGGAGCTCCTGTGACGGCGAAGGTTGACGTGTACAGCTATGGGATAATGTTGCTGGAGATCATTTGCTGTAGAAGGTCAATTAAGCTGCATCGAATCGAAGAATAAAGTGAGGAGGAGGATTTGGTTCTGTCGAATTGGGTTCTGTGTCGGGTGGCGGCCGGGAATCTGGAGGCGGTGATCGCAGATAAACCGGAAATTTTGAAGGATTTCGAAAGGTTTAAACGAATGGCAATGGTGGGACTGTGGTGCATTCATCCAGATGCGTCTGAAAGACCGTCGATGAAGGTCACCCAAATGTTAGAAGGCACCGCCGAAGTTGGAACCCCTCCCTCTCCTTCGCTAATCTAAATAAATTATTGTTTCGTGTTCAGTTAAAAATTATTATTATTATTTGTTGAGAAGACAATTTAGGTTAAAATTGGTTTAATAGTAATAAATCTTCGTGTGTCAATTCGATTGTAATGGGGAATTGGATTTCTTATGTAATTAAAAAAAAACTTTTTTGATCACTAGATTTTTGGATTCGTTGTCTTTATATTTCAAAATGTTATACATTTAATTTTTAGTTTGGTTTCAATTTTGTTTTGTGCTTCAAAATGTTACTATTTTACCTTTGACATTTGACATTTGACTTTAGTTTCAATTAGAGCTTTAGATTTCAAGATTTACATTTTTAATGTCAATTTTCATTAAATACTCACTATTCATCTTTAATTTCAATTTATGTTAACAAATTTAAAATAACCAAACAGATTACTATTAATTAAGTTCCACTACTTTTCATCTTTTAAAATTAAATTAAAATTTTACTTCATAATTATTTTAAACTAATTAGTAGACATTGACATCAATGATTGAAATGAGTATTTAATAAAATATGGAAGTTAAAAATATAAAATCTTGAAACCTAGAGATGAAAAAAAAAAAAAAAGAGAAAAAATCCCAAATTTCAAGAATAAAATTGTAATGTTTTGAAATCCAGGGATCAAATAAAAACTAGACCAAAAATCTAAGAAAAATGTATTTTTACCTAAAACATTTACCAAACTTCCAAATGTCCATGGTTTCAGACTTTCGAATAACCTTTTTAGACATTCAAGCGTCATCATCTTATAATTCATTGTCCATACGTCGGTCGTTTATTATTTGTTTAATATTTGGTAATTTTGGTATTTTAATTTCTAATTATGTGTTCAATTTTTCCTTTCACCCTTCATTATTATATTGTTTTGTGTGTTGTTAAGTTGTATGTCCTAAAACTCGCAGTTTGTAATACTTAAACATATTCGATTTGCAATAAAATTGTTATTGAGATTTATTAAATAAAGTTGTTATTGAACGTGTAAATTGCACTTGTAATAGCCTAAATCTAATAAACTAACAAACCTCTGGCTATAGCATGAATACTTAAACTTTTATGTAGAGACATAAAAGTAGATCAAGTTTGAGTATATAACCAAAACGATATATAAGTATAAAGATAAGGTTACCTTATCCTAGGAACAATATGGATGTGACTCGTTTTGTATTTGATACAAACAATGTGATTCTAAAAATCGTTCATGTGGAGACATGCGAGTGGAGGCATTCTATGTAAAATAAAAAATATTTGCATAAGATTGGACCACGAAATAATTACTTTTGTTCATAACATCTTTTACTGTTGAACTGACTATTTCAACTCGATGGCCTAAGGTAACTCGATCTCAATCCTGAGATAACTATGAACTCTTGTTTATTCGGGATTATCCTTTAATTTGGAATGGTAAGAGTGACTCAACATCACCGCTCAATAAACCTCTCATTTTAGGGTAAGACCGGGTAGATAGTTGGCGACATAGTCCTACAAGATGGAACTCACTCCTACCCGATTTCAGGATTGGCAGATAGGTTGTTCTCTTAAGTATTGACTCTTAATCCTGAACAAGGGGCCCCGCCCTCTATATGACTGAGAGAGACTCGGTTTATTGGTAGGACCATAAACCAATTGTTCATTAATGGATCAGTGGAGATTTAAAGAGCAAGATTGATCGGTGCAAAATAGGTATCGTTAATTCTATCTTACCCGAGAAAATGAAATTTATAAGGCTCTAACAACTACCAAAACTAACGTGTAGTTATAGTGTAAGTAAGAGGTCGATCCCAAGGAAACCTCTATTAATTGGTCAAAAATAGTCTTTGAATTAAAAATAATAATAATAATTAGGGGGAGAGAGGTTGTTTGTAAAGAAATTAAAAGTTAACTAAAATGAAGATAAATACAAATTGTAACACAAACTCACGATTTTTGTTAGAAGAAAGTTGATAGAAAAAGATTATTGGGAATTCTTGTACTAGGTTTAATCCTATCATTATTCTTGAATAATTGCTTGAAAACTCAACATCCCACAATCCAATAAGGAAAAACCCTTAAGGATCCATATAGTTAATTAACGAGAATCACATCAATTAGCCCTAATCTAAGTCAAAGACACTTTCATATAGCATTTATCATGTTCTTTTCTTAGATTGCTTTAAAGACATGGGTTATCAAGATTGTGATATTCAAGAAACATACCGGAGTAAGATTCAAGAATGATTGAATGAATGTTCTAATTAAGAATTTCAAGAGTTAAATTCGGAAAAAGTCCTAATTAACACAAGAAAACTTAATTTTGTAACCTATCTCACCATTATGCAATAGTACCAAGCAAGAATTACATACAAGAATTCAATGGAATCAAAGCATCAATTATTATCCATTAATTTCCATTCAAAATCAGCCCAAGAACATTCAAGGGTGAGGGCAATTCAAGAAAATATAAAAAAGAACTCAAGAATTAAACCTAGAATTTAAAATTCCCAAGAAAAAGAATTACCTAGCCATGGAGATAAGAAACCTTGATGAAGTTCTTGAAAGTATGATGAATTCCATCAATCAATTCACCAGGGAACTGTAAAAGTTACAAGAATCTCTCATACAAAACACAAAGTTGGGTAATTTTCTCTCTAATTTCATTCTAAGTTCTTTATCAATTGAAAGAATGAATTTTCTCTTTCTCCTCTTCGCTGAAAATGAAACCACTTATTTTATATCTACCGGTGTAGCGTCGCGATGCTGAGGCTAGCTTTGTAATGTTAAATCGTAAAAAAGCCAAGAAGTGTTAGGCTTGAGTCGTGACGCTGGGTTACGCAAGGCGGGCACACGCACGCAGACAGTCCTGTCAAAATCCGGAGCGTTGCGACCTTGGGTGAAACGTTGCCATGCTGCCCTGTTTTTGCAACAAATAGATGTATTTTATCTTCAAGCATTAAGCTAGCGTCAGGCTCAGTGTTGTGAGGAGCATTACGACACTGCAAGCATTGTCGAAATGTGTTGAATTGTTCCTCTTGAGGGGCAAAGTGGTAATTTGTCATAGATCTTCTTGTTAAGTGGTTCTTTGGTGTCGTTTGGCTCGAATTAGCTCCAAATCCTTTGAAATAACTTCGTTTGAGTCGGGATTGGAATTTACCTACAAAAATAGACATTTTAAGTAAATAATTGAATTAAAATTGAGAGAATTGGTACTAATAAGATAGCTCTTTACGAGACCTATCAAAGATATATTACAGGGATAAAACGGTAATTTTGACCCAACTATTAATACGAATAATCTGTGAATGATTGACTTATTAATCATGGTTAAATCAAGTGGACAGAAATATATCGGAGAGTGCAGCTACTAAGCTTTAGTGGAGTGACTCGGTAGTTAATGAATGTTGGTTGATTCTCGCATCGTTGGAGCTCATGATCTGTAGGTCCATTAGGTTTCCTTACTAGCTCATAAACGGACTAAACCTTAGAATAGTGTGATGAGAGAATTTGAAACGTTCAAATTTGAATTAAGGAAATTGTTAAGTATATACAATATAATTAAATGTTTAATTATCGAATTAAACCAAATTGGAGAGTTAAAAATTATTTAAATATGATTTAAATATTAAAGCATGAATAGGGATTCATGTTAAGAAATTGGTGCTTTAAATGATTTAATATTTGATATTAAATTTTTAATTAAATTGTTTAATTAATTATTTAAAATCAAATCAATTAAATAATTTTATATAAAAATAATAATTTGATTTTATTAGAAATCAAATTTTGCTTAAAATGATTTAAGAGTAAAAATCATTTTTATTTGAAAAAATCACACTAATTTGTTAGTGGATTTTTCCAATTTAATCCCGCTATATTTCAACTTACATAATGCATGTTTTGGGTCAAATTAAAGGGCAATCTGATTGCATGTAATATAAGATTTAAAAAAGGAATTTCAATTAGCTGAAGGAAGCTCATGCAAAAATTAAAATTATATGAAGAATTGGTTCTTCATCTCATAGTCACCAAAAGCACTCATAGAATTTCCCTCAAATTAACTCTTATTTTGGATCCCACCATCCAATCTAAGGTCAGAAAATAGTAGAGAAGACATTTGTAGTGGTCTACAAGCCATTGAAGAGGAGAATCAAGCTAAAGATTGAAGCTAAGTTAGAGTTCTTCAAAAGGTATTTTACTGAAACCCTATTCTTAAGTTTTGAACATGCATGCTTTGAATCTCAAATTAATGTAATTAGAGTACTTAAAATCCTAATTACTTTCATCTATTGGAATGTCACACCATCATGTGTATATTACTGTTTCGGTATCATTACTTTGCTAGGTTTGATCTCGTATACGATATCAATATTTGAAGCAAGTATTGATACTAGTAATCATGTTTATCGGTATCAATAAACAACAATGATTGTTATTAGCTCTACATGATTAAAATAATAGAAAGTGTCACACTATTAACGGGTAGAAATGCACGTTATCATAGTGCTAAGTTCTTAAACAATGTTGGCTTCCGTTGATAATGTGTTAGATTGCGTCCAAAAAGCATTAAGTTTATTACATTGCGGTCGCATGCATTCATCGCATAGGAACAGTTGATTTTTGTATTTTTATGTAGAATATGCGTTCACGCAAGACGAAAATTGCGATCATAGGAAATCATTGATCGAGCACAGCATTACTACAAGGCTTTGCGGTGATTGTGTTCGCAAACATTTGCTCAAGAAGGATTGCCGCAACTTGGTCGGTGTAACTTGGTGGGCGCATCTGGATGAAAGGCATAATTAATCATGATGGGATAGAAAGCTGATGACCGTCGAATCCGAATTAAGTTGACAGCTGTTAACGATAACAAGTACATTTAGCTTTTCAGTGACAAATATTCGGCGCATCAGTCAGGGAATTAAAGCCATCCCATCTGTGCAATCATAAGAGAGAAGCCGCCTTTCACCCTGGAAGCACTATAAATATCAAAGGCATCCTTCAGAAAAGGGGTTTGAAAAATTCATAAGTTCGGATCAGTTAGCTCAGCATGTCTTTGTCCATAGTTTTCCTTTTTATTTTAAGGCGGAGCAAGAGAAGAGTAGAGATGTCGGAGATCACTCAGGGCAACTCGAGAGAGAACCCTAAGGCATAGAAGCAGAGAGCGGGCCGACTCTCGTGAGAGTGAGATTATCTTTTGAACATGAGTAAAAAGATAGTGTAAAAGCCTAAGAAGCAAGAGATTGCTACTAGACTCTTTATTCTATTCTTGTATTGTTGTTTTATACTTCATCTTTATATTTATATACTGAAAGTTCTTATTCTACATCTGTTCACTCTCTTAGTACGTATGAGTAGTTAAACTAGTCAAATGGGTTGAGAAGAACTAAGCTAACATGACCTAGGACTTTCATTGCTTACGATTATCTTGTTTTATGCTGTGCCCAACACCCCTTTAGAGCTACTCGAGAGCGAGTCTAAAGAAAGAACCTAAGACTCGAGAGAGCTAGGTTAGAATCTAGACTCGAGAGAGCAAGATTAGAACTGCATAAGCAAGAGATAGGGACTTAGAGATAAGCTCTGTTTGCCAACCTCATGTTTCCTCCATAATTTCACTTCATAAGATAACGCATCAAGTTTTCGGCGCCGTTGCCGGGGACTTCGGCAAAATAGTGTGCTAACGGTAATTTTTCTGATTTTTTTATAGACTCTCAATCTCTGACGAATTAAGACCCGGAGATTGAGAAGATGTTTAGACGGAGATTAAGAGACCACTAACAACAACAGTTAGATAAATAAGAGATGGCATATCTCTGCCGAAGAAGTTCGATTAACTTTGTTTCTATTTTCTCTTTGTGATCAGGTAAGAAAATGGGCGTATTCCCTCGAGCCGGGAGAGATCACTTCTTGGGAATAGGTCGTAGAGAAGTTTATGAAGAAATATTTTCCACCTACTGAGAATGCTAGATGAAGAAAACTCATAACAAATTTTGAACAAGACATGGACGAAACGGTCAGCGATGCCTGGGCGAGGTTTAAGAGGTTGGTCTGGGACTGTCCACACAATGGATTGCCAGACTGTCTTCAAATGAAAATCTTTTATCATGGTTTAAATCCCGCTTTGCAGACTGCTGCCAATGCGGCAGCCGTTGGTGGTCTGCTAGACAAGACGTATGATGAAGCTAAAAATATCTTGGATCGCATCTCTAAAACCACGAGGATTGGAGAGAAAGTGATAAGAGATTGAGAACCAAGGATATCGATGCAAGTAATGGTGCTATTGCTTCACTACAGAATCAGATGACCGTAATAATGAACTTAATTCAAGGAATTACGATCAACAGCCCAAGACCGCAAAATGGACAAGTCAATGCAATTAGTCAAAACACCGTAAGGTGTGCGAATTGCGGTGATGTGCATGCAATGGAAGAATGCCCGCAGAATCTACAGTTTGTTTACTTTGTAAAAAATAATCCCTTTTCGAATACCTACAACCCCGGGTGGAGAAACCACCCCAAATTTGCATGGAAGAATCAACAGCAAAGTTTCCAATCCGTGGTGCAGAAAGAAGGGCCACCTGGATTCTTCCCGCGCAATAACGGTCAAACAAGCAATCAAGCCAGTAGCTCGCAACCACCACAATCATCCTCCTTAGAAAGCCTGTTGAAGCAATACATAGAGAAAAACAAAACTGTGCTTCAAAGTCAGGCTACGTCCATCTGAAATCTAGAATTACAGATGGGTCAAATTGCAAGTGAGCTAAAGAACAGACCGCAAGGAGCTCTGTTGAGTTCAACAGAACTCCCATGCAACCCGGGGGGATCAGGTAAAGAGCAATGTCAAGTCGTGACATTGCGAAGTGGAAAAACTGTGGAGAGAGAAAGAAAGAAGCCCAGCCGGATTACTCCCATTGCGGCGAAACTTGAAATTGCGGTAACACAAGAAGAAGAAGGAGGAAAAGAAGCAATAGAGCCAGAAGTTGCATCGACTTCAAAGCTAACTGAGAAGAGGACCGTGAAAGTGCAGTTACCACCTTTCCCGCAGAGACTTAGAAGGAAAAAGAATGAAGAGGTACAGTACCAACGCTTCCTGTCTATGTTAAAACGATTACATATTAATATTCCATTCAGTGAAGCGATTGAGGAGATGCCTACATACACGAAGTTTCTGAAGGAAATGGTAACCAAGAAGAGGGGCACTGGTAAGTTTGCAACGGTGGCATTAACGCAGAGTTCAAAATCAATGATTCCACTGAAGATGAGTGATCCTAGGAACTTTACCCTACCTTACTCCATAGGAGGACTGTACATTAGGCAAGCCTTGTGTGACCTTGGAGCCAGCATCAATTCGATGCCTCTATCGATCTTTAAACAGCTGAATGTGGGGCAACTTTCGCCCACTACCATGACTCTCCAACTGGCTGATAGATCTCTGATGCATCTAGAAGGAAAGGTGAAGGATGTGTTGATCACCATAGACAAATTTATCCTACTAGCCGACTTCATCATCTTGGATTACGAGGACGACAAAGATGTGCCCATCATTCTAGGGCGACCATTTTTATCAACAAGTCGTGCCCAGATTGATGTGAATAAAGGGAAGATCACTTTGAGCATAAATGGATAGAAGCTCAAGTTCAACATCATCCGTGCCATGAAGTTTCCTGACGAAGAAGACCTGCATGACTCAGACGATGACCAGAATTTGATTGAAGAAGAAAAGTATGATAAAGAGAATGAAGAAGAGGATGCAAGCGCATCCATTGTTGCCTGCAATGTGCTTATAACAAAAACAAGCAAGGAAGAAGAGATGATCGCACACCAAGAAGAAGAGCCAATAGAAAAAGAAGAAAGAAAAACAACGCAACCGTCCCTAGTAGAACCACCAACACTGGAATTAAAGATCCTGCCAAACCATTTAAAATACGCATTTTTGGGGCAAAATGAGAAGCTGCCAGTAATATTTCCTCAAAACTTAATGAAGGCCAGGAGAATGCGTAGATGAGCATTCTGAGGAAACACGTGCGAGTAATTGGCTGGACGCTCGCTGACATTCGAGGAATCAACCTAGCGTACTGTATGTACCGCATTCGTCTAGAAGAAGACCGCAAGGCAACGATTGAACATCAGCGCAGGCTCAACCCTTTAATGAAAGAGGTCGTTAAAAAAGAGATCATTAAATGGTTAGATGCGGGTATTATCTATCCTATAGCAGATAGCATGTGGGTTAGCCCCATGCAGTGTGTGCCGAAAAAGAGAGGCATGACGGTAGTCCCAAATGAAAACAACGAATTAATACCGCAAAGGACCGTCATCGGGTGGCGCATTTGCATGGACTACCACAAGCTGAATGCGGCCACAAAGAAAGATCATTTTCCCTTACCGTTCATTGATCAAATGCTAGACCGTCTAGCTAAAAATGACTTTTACTGCTTTCTAGATGGTTATGCCGGGTATAACCAAATTATGATAGCTCCAGAAGACCAAGACAAAACCACATTCACCTGCCCATATGGGACCTTTGCTTTTCGCCGCATGTCGTTCTGCCTCTGCAATGCGCCAAGCACGTTCCAAAGGTGCATGATGGCCATCTTTTCAGACTATCTTGAGGACTCTGTTGAAATCTTCATGGATGAATTCTCTGTCTATGGGCACACTTATGAAGTCTGTCTAGCCAACCTGGAGAAGATATTGAAGAGATGCGAAGAGATGAATTTGGTGCTTAACTGGGAAAAATGCCATTTTATGGTAAAGAAGGGCATCGTGTTGGGGCACAAGGTTTTCCGGGGTGGGTTGGAGGTAGATAAAGCAAAAATAGAAGCAATTGAAAAACTTCTACCTCCAATAAGCGTGAAGCCTGTACGAAGTTTCTTGAGGCATGCTGGATTCTACAGATGCTTTGTCAAAGACTTTTCGAAAATAACACGACCACTGAGTGCATTGTTGGAGGCTGATAGAAAATTTGATTTTGACAACAATTGCCTCAATGCATTCAGAGTTTTAAAGAATGCACTGATTACTGCACTCATGTTAATTGTACTTAATTAGACACTGCTTTTTGAATTAATGTACAATGCAAGCAGGTATGCGATGGGAGTAGCTTTGGCACTGAAGAGAAAAACAATCTTACTTCCCATCGCATATGCGGGTAAGACATTAAATCCTGCTCAGACCAATTATACCACCATAGAGAAAGAGATTCTTATAGTAATTTTTGCGTTGGAAAAATTTAGAGCATATATGCTAGGAAGAAAGGTACTCATCCATACTGATCATTCGACAATAAAGTACTTAATGACAAAGAAGGACACAAAGCCATGGTTGATCATATGGGTTCTCCTCCTTCAAGAATTTGACATAGAAATAATTGACCGAAAGGGGACGGAGGACCAAGTTGCGGATCACTTGTCCAGATTGGAAAATCTTGAGGTTGACCGCAATGAGTCAGAGGTGGGTGTAGTGTTCCCGGATGAGCAGCTGTTCCATATTGAAGAATTTCCTTGGTACGCTGACATAGTCAATTATCTGGTTTGCGGACAATTTCCTGAAGATTATACCTATCACCAACAGAGGAAGCTCAAACATGAATGCAAATATTATTACTGGGATGAGCCGAATCTGTATAAAAAGGGGGCAGACTAGATTCTGCGACTATGCGTACCAAATGCTGCTCAATAAGGCATATTATCACAATGTCATGACTCACCATATGGTGGGCACTTTGGAGGATAGCGCACTACAGCTAAGGTTTTATAGAGTGGATTCTTCTGTCCAACATTGTTTAAGGATGCAGCTGACTATGCCATGAAGTGTGATCAGTGCCAATGCACAGATAACATTTCATAGAAACATGCAATGCCGATGAACATCATCTGGAGCTTGAGTTGTTCGACGTATGGGGTATTGACTTCATGGGACCATTCCCTCCCTCAAATGGTAAACATTACATTTTATTAGCCGTCGATTATGTATCTAAGTTGGTAAAGGCAGTGGCATGCGCTGCAAGCAATGCGGCGGTAGGCTCCCAATTCCTGAAGAAAAACATTTTCACTCGTTTTGGCACTCCATGTGCCATCATAAGTGATGAAGGGTCCCACTTTGTCAATCATACTGTCAAAGAGCTGCTGCTAAATATAACATTCTCCACAAAGTGGCCACCGCATACCATCCGCAGACGAATGATCAGGCCGAGGTGTCCAATCGAGAGATCAAGCTGATACTTAAGAAGGTGGTAAGGCCTTCGTGAAAGGATTGGGCAATAAAGCTCGACGATGCGTTGTGGGCATACCGAGCTGCATTTAAAACACCCATAGGTATGTCCCCGTATGCGTTGGTATTTGGTAAGACATGTCATTTGCCTCTGGAGCTAGAATACAAGGCAATGTGGGCGGTGAAGAAACTGAATTTTGATTTGAAGAAAGTAGGAGAAGCGAGAAAACTTCAACTGGTCTAGAGGAATGGAGGATTAACGCATATGAGAACGCAAAAATTTACAAGGAGCGCACCAAGCGCTGGCACGACAAACACATATGCAGCAAGAACCTCCAAGTCGGGCAGAGGGTCTTACTATTCAACTCACGACTACGACTCTTCCCTGGAAAATTAAAGTCACGTTGGTCCAGACCATTCATAGTTAGACAGGTATTTCTGCATGGCGCGATTGAATTATCAAATGATGACAGAACCAACATATTCAAAGTTAATGGGCAACGAGTAAAAGCGTATCATAGAGAAGGCTGGCATCACCAAGTCGACTCCGTGGAACTAAGGAACTTTGAATAAAGAAGGAAGTAGGTGGTCCCTACGTTATCAGACGATCGAAATTCATCAGGGACGCAAGTTTTAGGAATCATGGAATCTTCAATTCTTCTTTACTACTAAGAATTTTCAGTTCACTATATCTTTTCAGTCTTTATCTATTCTTACTCTTCTTATTCAAAAAAAAAAAAAAAAAAAAAAGTGGTAAAAGAATTCTGTTTTGTTTAAAATTATTTGACCCTCTCTCTATTTTTCTTGTAACGATTGAGGCGCTGGATTGCGGAGATGTTACATGAAGAAACAACTTATCTTATTCCATCACCACAATCCAAAGAAGATAGATCACCGCAAAGAAGGATGCATCAATACACAATGCAGGCGACATTGCAAATTTGGGGGTTGTATTCTTCCTTCCCTTTATTTCAAATTTTGCACTATCACATCACATTTTAGTTTTAAAAATTTTATCACCACATCCTCTTTGATTACCGCAATCATTTGACATGGATAAATTTAGTAAGTTACTGTATGCTGTCTCTTTGCCAATTATGATTTCAATGATGTAATACATGCTTCTATTTCTTTCGTATAGACTAGAGTCAACTTAAATTTAAGATAGTCACCTCATGAAATATTTCTAGAAGTTAGGAGTCTGCTAGCTTTCTTTCAAACTCTCTTTACGAAGCTTTCTAAGAACATCGCATGACTTCTTTCAATCTTTTGGCAATGGGGACATTGCTGCATTTTAAATTTGGGGGTGAGGTATTTATTTTCGACCTTGCTTATTCTATAAAAAAAACAGAGAAAAGAAGAAAAGAGGAAAATAACAACTCCACTGTCAATGCAATGGGGAAACCCATGTTGATAAAAGTTAAGTTGTGAAGGGCACTTACCCGTAGTTGGATGTCTGCATGACACATGTGGGGGCAAGCCAAAACGAAAGTAGGTCACAAGGATCAACGCATAAAAATAATGATAGCAACTCTGCTGCCAAGTAGGTATGAGTTTAGTCTGAGAAAAGTGCATTACTCGTGGTTGGATATCTGCATGACACACGTAGGGGAAAGCCAAAATGAAGGCAAGACACTTGGGTCAACACAAGGTCAGAGAAAAAAAAATAATAATGTCAAGAAATATGCAAGGATAAAATCATTTAACACCCTAGTGGTAAAGTTTTCTTTTTGAAATAAATCATGCGACGTCCCGAAAGTTAGTAAAGTCCTTTTGAAGGTTAAGTTTGCGGTCCCTAGGTCTTAGAAATATTTTAAGAAGAGACTTGAATAAGACTTAAAGAAATTTTGGTATATAAGAGCTGAATGAGGCATCCTTGAGAAATCTAGGAAAAGAATATTGCGGTCGACTTGCTAAAGGAAATCTTTAGCTTATGCTTGAGGACAAGCATTGTTTAAATTTGGGGTGTGATAACAGGCAGAAATGCATGTTATCATAGTACTAAGTTCTTAAACAATATTGGTTTGCGTTGATAAAATGTGTTCGATTGAGTCCAAAAAGCATTAAGTTTATTACATTGCGGTCGCATGCGTTCATCGCATAGAAACAGTTGATTTTTGTATTTTTATGCAGAATATGCGTTGACACAAGGCAGAAATTGTGATCATAGGACATCATTGGTCGAACGCAGCATTACCGCAAGGCTTTGCGGTGATTGTGTTCGTAAACATTTGCTCAAGAAGAATTGCCGCAACTTGGTGAGCGCATCTAGGTGAAAGGTATAATTAATCACGATGGGATAGAAAGCTGATGACGGTTGAATCCGAATTAAGTTGACAGCCACTAACGATAACAAGTACATTCAGCTTTTCAATGACAAATATTCGGCGCATCAGTCA
This sequence comes from Benincasa hispida, assembly GCF_009727055.1. Classification (NCBI taxonomy): domain Eukaryota; kingdom Viridiplantae; phylum Streptophyta; class Magnoliopsida; order Cucurbitales; family Cucurbitaceae; genus Benincasa; species Benincasa hispida. The sequence goes on from NC_052349.1 coordinate 15,405,432, forward strand.
AGGAATTAAAGCCATCTCATCTGTGCAATCATAAGAGAGAAGTCGCCTTTCACCCCGGAAGCACTACAAATACCAAAGGCATCCTTCAGAAAAGGGGTTCGAAAAATTCATAAGTTCGGATCAGTTAGCTCAGCACGTCTTTGTCCACAGTTTTCCTTTTTATTTTAAGGCGGAGTAAGAGAAGAGTACAGACGCTGGTGATCGCTCAGGGCAACTCGAGAGAAAACTCTGAGGCGTAGAAGCAGAGAGCGGGCTGACTTTCAGAGAGCAAGATTATCTTTTGAACACGAGTAGAAATACAATGTAAAAGCCTGGGAAGCAAGAGATTGCTACCAGACTCTTTATTCTATTCTTGCATTGTTATTTTGTACTTCATCTTTATATTTATACAATGAAAGTTCTTATTCTACATTTGTTCACTCTCTTATTACGCATGAGTAGCTAAACTAGTCGAATGGATTGAGAAGAACTAAGCTAACATGACCTAGGACTTTCATTGCTTGCGATTATCTTGTTTTATGCTGTGCCCAACACCCCTTTAGAGCTACTCGAGAGAGAGTCTAAAGAAAGAACCTAAGACTCGAGAGAGTTAGGTTAGAATCTAGACTCGAGAGAGCAAGATTAGAACTGCATAAGCAAGAGATAGGGATTAGAGATAAGCTCCGTTTGCCAACCTGCATCGCATGCACCCTGGAGATAGGTACGATATTATGTGGTCGCCTTGTTTGTGTGTGTGTCATTTCGTCATCGCATAAATAAGAATAGAGACTTATGTGTAGGTCCTATAGACTTATCGCATATATCGCATGCGTTCTAGCATTAGAAGCTATTGCATTCGCATCGAGAGATGGTTTACTATTGTATGTGTGTTACATGATCGCAAAGCATGAACGCATCCTAGGAAGTGTTAGCCGAAACCATTCTCAACCAAACTCCGCCACATTTCTTTATTTTTATTACCGCAAACAACCTTAACAACTATTGATTTATTTGGTTACCGCAAAGTTTTCTTAAAAAATTGCCACCGTAACCTATTTTCCCAAGTCCCTGAGTTTGACCTTGGACTTACCAGGAACTCAGTGGGGTTTACACTTGGATTCCACTGAGAAAACTTGAGTACTCAATGCATTTTTCACCATCACGTTTCCCCTATAATTTCACTTCATAAGATAACGCCTCACACACCCCCTCCCAGAATCCCTTTCTATCCTAAGAGAAGAAGTGAAGACAGCAGATGCCAACCCTCTTATGACATCTACTACTCATCTTAACTTTCATAACCTACTCTTTATAGCGTTAAACACTTGATAAGCATTTATAAACATTAATTTCCTCAAACATTACACATCCAGAACAATTAAAACGGGTGCACAAACTTATACATACATAACATAATGTTTACACATATACAGAACAGTGGGTCCCATCTCCAAACTATCTTTAGTCCCTAATATGTACATGATGAACAACTCTTAAGCAAGACAAACTTAACAACTAAACTTCTCTTCCTCTTCCTTTCCATTCAAAACTTACACTTTGAGTGGCAGACTAGCAGAACAGCTATCCTTTGAGGAGTTGACCGCTACCTGGGAGAAAAAGAAAACATTGAAAAAAGTAAGCTACTAGCCCAGTGAGTGACTTACTTTTAAAACATTCTCATTTAGCATTAAATATAACATCAATTTCAGAAATAGGATGCACCTTTAAAATTCAGGGTTTAAAAACAATTAAAATCATAAGTATGTAAAACATGTAAAATCCTGAAAACTCAAATATCAACATTTTCATTGAAAATCATCATCATCCAGTCTTAGTTTAGAGAGACTCTGCTCGATCGCTCAACGTCGAATGCTTAGTCGATGTAGTGTAATCTCAATACAATCAACGTCAATATTATAGTACATACGTGCACGTGGTAATGCTCTAGACATCGTCCTAACTAGGTATCAGGGGATTCAAATACCTTCATACCTTAAGTATCAAATTTCCTCATTATATCATCATAAAACTTCATTTGGATAAGAATCTCAACTTTTGAAACATCAAGCATTCCAGTAAAAATAAGTCATAAGCATATTCATCATGAGAAAATAACATAACTTAAGGAATGCTAGCTAACGCATGCTTGCACTCATCAAAACTTAAGTATGCTTCATAAATCTCAATGCTTTGGAAAAGATTGGACTATGCATCCACACATCAATCTTCAAACTAAAGCATGCGTTGGAGTAATACTTAAAGAAATCATGCTTCACAATGGAAAATTCATCACAAGGCTAATAGCTCATGCATGGAACATTGTTAAGAAAGCATCCTTAAAACTTATGAATTCAATTGTAAATCATTCTTTGAAACCACTTAAAAGAAAACATTTATAAACTTTGTCACTCACTATTTTAGGCTACTTCCTCAAAGGATGATAGGCTTCCCCTATTTGCATTTACCCTATGACGTCAATAAATATCTTTGGTTAATACCACTAGCTCCCTTTTGAGCTTAACTTAAACATTAAAACTTAACACCAAACTTAAACATCCTTCACAACTCTTCATCGCATAGCCCAACTCAATGCGACTCAATACTTAGCCAAAATTTACCTTGCACTCAGCTGGCAAGTGCCAACGCGCTCATAACTCTCACTTAGGCGCCAAGACACGTTCATCGTGTCTACACGTTGAGCACTTGCCTACATTTCCCTTAGCGTGCCTTGACCAATAGCCTCTTCCTCCGCGCAACCTTGCGCTCACCTTGCACACACCACAACTAGCCTTGCACTTATCCTTGCAAGTCTTTGCACGCTTGCCCTCGCACAACCTCAACCATTAGCTGCTTGTTTGTCCTTCGGATGTAGTTGTCTGCTTATTCATCCACATTTTCATATTCAACTTTCAGCCTTAATAAGTTAAATTCCAAACATTATCTCATAAAATTTCCTCCTAAGAACTTGCTTCTAAACATCTTAACTCTCTTATCTTAAAATTTGAGCCTCTGATTTCTCTTACTAAGCTAAAAATTCATTAATCTTCTTAACCTGCCCGAGCAATCTGAGAGCTTGTATCACTTATGGAAATTTTCAATTCATGGCTCCAATAATACAAGATGGAATAACCTCATTCCTCATTGAGAGTAAGTAGATGAGTATTCCCTTAAGTGGTATCTCCGGAACTTGAACAAAAGACCCTACCCTCTCATTGGTCTGAAAGGGATTTATGTTTATTGGTTAGACTATAAACAGATTGTTTATTAGAGGAGCATTGGTACTTAAGGAGCCAGAGGTAATCCAATGGCAAAACGATAATTTGACTCAATTGAAATTATGAACACTCATGAAGAACTAACTTGCTGATATTAGTTTATATTCGTGGACACAAAAATATATCTTTAGTGAGAAGAGTGCAGTTGGGTCTTTAGTGGAGTGTACCCATAGTTAACGAATATTGATTAACTTGGTTAATGAGTTTAACCAATTAATATCATATCGTTGGAGCTTCTGATCGAGGGAACATTATTCAAGATGTGAACTATAGTCTCTACTGCATACCCCCAAAACGAGTTAGGTAATTGAGCATTGTTAGAGTATATTAACGTGTAGCGGAGGAAAAGCAGAATCAATAAGCACTCTAATCGTATTTAATTTGAATTTAAAAATGCTTCAAAGTAACCTTTATAGAAGAGAGTTTGCTGAACACAATACCTTTGAAGTATCCTTTTCAAATCTTGTTGAAATCCACGTGAAAGAGCTTCAACCTTCAAGTAAACAACCACCAAGATCTTCTCTACTATTCTCTTGCATGGATTGTGTGGTGGAAACACTAAATTGAGCTAGAAGTATATAAGATATGAAGAGGGATTGGTGATTTCTGCAGAGTTTCTATTGAAGTTCTTAATAAGCATGAATCATAATTCATTTCAACACTTTAATTTATACAGCTTACACCATGCAAATACATGGTTTGCATGAAGGGCAGCTCCTACTTGATTGAGAAATGGAGAAATGAATAAGGTAGTTGAAGACTTGGTGGAGATTTCCAACATTTTGGAAATCTCCACTTTGAAAATCAATTTTCAAAAGGTTTTCCAAAAAATGATTTCCAAAATCAATTTTGTAAATTAAACTTATTGAATTAGTTTTATAAAATTAATTCAATTAAATTAAAACTAATTAATTAAACATTTTAATTAAAATTAATTTAATATCTAATATTAAATAATAAAAACCAGTTCCATCCAAACGAAACTAATTTAATTAATATTTAAATCATATTTAAACATTAATCATTTCTCCAATTTCCTTTAATTTCAATAAAATTAAACTTTTAATTGTATCGAATACAATAAATAGAAACCCTAATTGAATTTGAACATTTCAAATTCTAAACCCTAATTTCAAATCTTATCAAGATTAATCAATTTACTAATCTAAATTACGAGCTAGTAGAGGGACCTTATAGGCCTACAGATCATGAGCTCCAACGACTTATAATTAATTGGTTAAACTCTTTAAACCGAATTAATCACTATTCATTAACTACCAAGACATTCTACTATAGCCCGATAGTTGCACTATTTTCACTGTAGATATATTTCTGTCAATTTTAACCATGATCGATAAGTCAATCCCTCACAAGTTGTTCGTATTTATAACTGGGTCAAAGATTACCGTTTTACCCCTGGAAATATATATTGCTTCTTAAGCTCCCACTGATCCTCCATTGAACAATTGATTTATAGTCTAACTTATAAATCATAACCCTCTCTTCCAAGAGAGGGTGGGCCCCGTTGTTCAAGACAAGACATTAGCACTTAAGAGAACAACCCATATGCTAATCCTAAGTCAGGTAGGAGTGAATTCCATATTGCAAGTCTATGTCCTTAGCTATCTATCCGGTCTTATCCCCAAAATGGGAGGCTTGTTGAGTAGTGCTGTTGGACTACTTTTGCCTATGCAAATCAAAGGATAATCCCAAATAAATAGGAGTTCATAGTTAGCTCAGGATTAAGATCGAGTTACCCTAGGTCATTCAGTTTGAGATAGTCAATTTTAACAGTAAACAGTTGTTATAAAGAAAAGTGACTATTTCGAGGTCCGGTCTTATGCAAACACATTACTAGGATGTCCTCACTCACATGTCTCTACATGAATGAATTTTGGATCACATTATCTATATCATTATACAAAATGAGTTGCATCCAATAGTGTCACCAGGATGAGGTACCCAATCTCACCCGTATACTTATAGGCCATTTAGGCTACATACTAAAACTTGATCCACTAATATGTCACCATATGAAGCTAAAGTATTCATGTTATAGCCATGGATTCGTTTATTGGATTTTCATAGAAGGATGCAATATCAATAAAAAAACTCAACAACATTATATTGATGAATAGAATATGTTAACAACATTTACGAACTGCGAGTTTAGGCCATTCCCAAAAATGAGCATAGCTTTGTTGAATTTTATATCCTAAAACTCGTGGTTTGTAAACGATAAACTTATTCTATAAATCAATAAAGTTATTATTAAAGTTTAATTCAATAAAGTTATTATTGAATATATGAATCGTTTATTTCATTTTAGAAATAAATCCAATACACTAAAAGATCCATGAGTATTATATGAGTACTTAAACTTTATGTGGAGACATAAGAGTAGATCAGGTTCGAGTAAATAGTCAAAATGATCTATAGTATACGAATAAGGTTGGGTACCTTATTTTGGTAACACAATTGGATGTGGCCCACTCTGTAGTTATTACGATTTGTTGTAAAGTGCTACAAAAAAAAGTGATCTTAATTCTTTCATGTGGTGATATGAGGAGTGGGGGCGTCCTATGCAATGAGTTTGTATAAGATTGGACCAAGAAATAAGTCACTCTTACTTTATAATGCTGTTTACTGTTTAAAGTTGACTATTTCAAAACGATGACCTAGGTAACGTAACCTTAATCTTGAGCTAACTATGAACCCCTGTTTATTCGAGATTATCCTTATATTTGCATGGGTGAGGGTTGACTTAACAGCATCGGCTCAATAAGCCCCCCATTTCAGAGGTAAGAATGGGTAGATAGCTGGGGACACAGGATGCAAGATGGAATTCGCTCCTACCCGCTTTTAAGGCTAGTGAGAGAGGTTGTTCCTTTAAGTGCTAACTCCGGGACTTGACTAGGGCCCCACCCTCTCATTGGCCTGAAAGGTACTTGGTTTGATGATTGGATCTCAAATCATTTGTTCATTAGATGATTGGTGAAACTTAAGGAACAAGAGGTAATCTCGGAGGTAAAACAGTTATTGACCTAGTCGTTATTACGAACAACCTGTGAAGGTTAACTTACTAATCATAGTATATCGATGGACACAATATATCTATAGTGAGGGGAGTGCAACTACTGGACTTTAGTGGAGTGACCGGTAGTTAACGAATGACGGTTAATTAGGTTAAAAAGTTTAGTCGGTTAATCTCGGATCGTTGGAACCATGATCTATAGATCCATTTGATCCCCCTACTAGCTCACAAACGGAATAAACCTATAATAGTATGATGAGTATTTGAAACGTTCAAATTCTAATTAAGGGAATAGTAATTATATGTGATATAATTGCATGTTTAATTATGGAATTAAACGAAATTCGAGAATAAGTTGTATTTAAATTCGATTTAATATCAAAATTACATGAATAGAGATTCATGGTAATGGAATTAGTATTTAATTAATTTAATTAATTTAATATTTGATATTAAATTAATAAAATTAATTAAATTGTTTAATTAATTAAATCAATTAAATTTAAAATTGAAATTTTGGATTTTGTGAAAATTCAAAATTAGAAAATCAATTTTTTCTAATTTAATTTTTTGGAAAATTAAATTGAAATTGAGAGAAAACTCAAATAATTTATTTTAAATCAACTTTAAAAGAATTGATTTTTGAGAATTTGAAAAAATTTAAAATTTGATTTAATTGAAAATTGGAAAAAAAAATCCATTTAGTGGGTTTTTACAATTTTTGATTCTTTGACTCATCATCCGCTCCAATTTCCACCAATTTGCTGAAGTAGAAGTTGCAACTTATGCAATCTGATTGCATGAGTGTTCTATTTAAGACACAAAATTTTCAGCTAAAAAGAATAGACATGCAAAGTGAAATTAAAGGCTGAAAAAACTGAAGAAGAGTTCTTAGTTTTTCTCCTCATTGTTCATCTTCTCTCCTCAAATTCCCTCTAAATCTCATCTCATTTTGAGTCCCACAACTCAATCTAAGGTCCTAGAGGATAGTGGGGAAGATCTTATTGTAGTTCACAACCAGTAGAAGAGAAGATTGCAGCTGAATTCGTAGATTAAAGAAAGTCTTCAAAGGTATTGTTGAAACCCTCTTTTATTTTCAAGAACATGCTTAATTTAAAGCTAAAATTGATGAATTAGAGTGCTTAAAGATTTTGATTTCTTCCACTACATGCTTGTTGAAACTAACATGCTCATCATAGAACGAACCTAGTATTTATTTCTCCTTTCTAATACATCATTTTGCTGAGGTGTACCAGGTGATGAGAGTTGGGATTGAATTCCATATTCTATCATATAGTCCTGGAATTCTAAATCTATGTATTTTCCACCTAATAGGTTTTCAACTTCAAACTTATACTCTTTAAACTTTACAAAGGCTTCAGACTTATATTCCATTTGGTATAAGCAACCATACCTTGAATAATCATCTATGAAAGATATAAAGTATTTGTATCCTCCTCTAACCTTTACGTTCATTGGACCACAATGATCCGAATGTATGAACTCTAAATGTTCTTTGGCTCTATAACCTTTTCCACTAAAAGGTCTTTTAGTCATTTTTCCTTCGAGACAAGATTCACATAGAGGTAATGAATCATCTTCTAACTTGCTTAGAAGTCCATTCTTTACCAATCTCCTGATCTTATCGAGATTTATGTGGCCTAATCCCAATTGCCAAAGATACATATCATTGTTACTTAGAGAAATTCTTCGTCTTTTTGTTTGAGTATTAGCAGTTTTGAACATCTTATGATTCAAAAGTGCTTTTGATTCATTTGGTCTTAACACATATAAGTTGTTTTCTAGTTTAGCTAAATACATAATCACACCTTTTTTCATAATGAACGCTTCATTTGAATTAAAAGAAACAAAGTATGATTGTTCAATTAAATAAGAAATAGAAACAAGGTTCCTCCTCATTTTGGGAACAATGTATAAGTTTTCTATAAATAGAAATCTACTTCCAAAAAACAACTTAGTAGCTCCCACTGCATGAGCTAAAATGGCGTCTTCCGTTCCAACCTTGAGCATCATTTCACCCTGTTCGAGCTGGAAGGAACTAATTCCCTGTAAAGAAGAACAAACTTGATTAGTGGCTCCTGATCAAGTATCCAGGCATCATGGTAATTCTCCACTAAACAAGTTTCCATAACAAAGTAAATCATATTTACATTCTTTCTCTTTCTTCTTCTCAGCAAGGTACTTGGGGCAATTGCGTTTCCAGTGACCATCCACATTATAGTGGAAGCATTTTCCCTTGTCAGCCTTAGCTTTGCCCTTGCCTTTCTCATTAGCGGAAGCCTTCCTTTTCCTTTCTTTCCTTTTCTGGATCTTTTTAGAACTAGAGGTTGAAGGAACAGACTTAGTTCCAGAGGATGAACCCTTATGAAACTTCTTGGAATGGGCAAAATTTGCTCTCCTTCTATTGGTCCCTTACCTTTCATAAGGGGCTCAAAATTCTGTAACTCATTTAGAAGGGTAGTTGGATTGTATTATATTTTGTTCATAACCGCATTAATGCGGAACTGAAGAAAACTCTTCACCAGAGATTTTAAAATAAAGAACACCTAACTCTGCTCGTTGATGACCACACCATTCATTTCAGTGACATTGAGCTAGACCATTAGGTCCAGAACATGTTCTCTCACTGATTGGCTTTCTTTCATGCACACATTATAAATGTATTTGAGGGCCTCGTGTCGGATCTTAATGGATGGTTGTCCAAACATCTCCTTGAGGGACTCCATGATCTGATGTGCAGACATCATGGCCTCATGCTTCTTGGTAAGAATGTCAGATAGACTTGCCAAGATGTAGACTCAAGTCTTATCATTGGCCTTCGTCCAACGGTCATAAGCATCTTTCAACACTTGGGATGCATTTCGAGCAGGGACTGAAGGACATTCCCCTGCCAAGACAAACTGCAGATCATTAATTACTAGAATCATATTCAAGTTAGATTTTCACGTTGCATAGTTTTCACCGGTTAATTTCTCATTTTTAAGCAAAGATGTGATTGTGGAAGACATGTTAAAACATAAAACAATCAATTGACTGTATTTATATTTGTCATAACCCATTACTTAATTATCTAATCAACTTGGCAAAAACATATGTAATCATAGAACCTTAATTAAACTATTTATTTTTGTTATTGCAACGATACTTTAGAGGTTTAGAACAATAACCACCGAAGGGTGATCATCTACTCCTCCTTTGAACTAAAATAATCCCAACCAATCACCAAACTAGAATAACTCTTATTCCTATAGTTTTTAGCTTTCGTTGTTTCGGTCAAAGATTCATTATCTAACTTAATTCATCCCGTAAGTGTGACCCTCCCATTTTCGGATCTCAGAGGTACGCTTCAACAGGCTACCGAAGGGAAAGAAAACTATTGAAGATTAACTTAAGAAACCCTATCCATTGCTGGAGTTTGCATTGTTTTCACCCCTATAACCAGGCCCTCTAAAGGGATGGTCGCTCCAGAACGACACGTAGGTGGACCATAGGAATCTCACGACACAACCTAATGGAGGAGACCTTAGGATACGTTGACACACGTCTCTCTCCTACTTACTATTAACACATTTCACATTCACCTTGTTATTGACCCATGCAAACATTTTCGAAGGGAGGCCGTACCTAGGGCGACACGAACCAGAGCACAAATCTCACAGTGTGAACTCTTAGATATGTGAGATTTAAAATTTGATATATCACATATACCAATATCCTTCCACTAAAGTATAATAATATTTTTTAGGATTTTATTATACTTAGTTAAAACCCGACTAATGAGTTAATCCACATCCATTTAAATTTGCTCAATATAACATTTATATTAAATAATTTAACAATACTTGATTTCATTTATTGAACTCTTTCAACAAAATCAATGATTTATTGCATGCTTATTTACCTAATTCACCTTCCAGGTCGGTTACCAGGTGGAGGTGTTCCGTTTCTATAAGCTTAAATACCCCCTCCTAGATATCCTTAAACAAATGTCCTTCATGGGCAATTATTTTATAAATTTAATCTTTTAATTAAATTCATTTTAATCCTATTAAAACAAATTTAAAAAAATTAACATTTTTCTAATCCCATTAGAAAAAAAAAACATAAGTCGAGCTGGATTAATTTTAAACTATTTAAAATTAATTTGGACCTATGTTTGCATACAACTCTTGATTATAGATTTTAAACTATCTCATTAAAACTAGAACATTTATGTTTTAATGCTTTATTAAAACCTATAAGTTTGCATCTAAAAATATTGATTAAATACAACAATTATATTTATCTAAGTAATGTCATGCTCAATGCAAATTCCATTTTCATTTGATAAATATAACACTTGTATAAATCATACATGAAAAACAAACATTCACATACATCATTCCACTATTTATTATAATAATTTTAATATATAGTATGATGCATGGACATGCTTAGGTTAATCATATATCACTAACATAACACTTATATCATGATGCATGAGCATGCTAATTTTATCATGCATCTATAAATATAACCCTTTATATTTATTTATGATGCATGTACATGTTTATCCTAAGGTGGGTATTTTCGAATCATATTACATACAATATGTAATATGAATTCAAACATTAATCTAAACATTCATCCAATGCATAATTAAATTAATTTAAACAACAAAGATTAGACTGATTTTAAAGGGAATTAGGTCAAAAAAACTGCAGTCAAACCGTCCTCGCATGCGCCACCAGCACTCCATCGAAACTCGGAGCGTTGCAACACTACGATAGTAGCATTGCGACACTGAGCAGCAGAATGTTGCTGTTCACATCGTTTTCGGCTCCGAACTTGCCCCGAACACTTCCGTTTCATCTCGATCTCTTTAGAAACCATTGTTTTTTCGATCGACACGGATTTACAGACTCGAAGCAAGAATTAAATTTCCAAAATAATACAACGGACCATTACAATTTAATCAAATTAAAAGTAATCTACGTGCCAAAATCGAAAACATCAAATCTTGCAAACCGACATTTAAACATTCTAAATGCAGAATATTAAACCCACCTCTAAACTGATTTTGTTTCAAAAAATACGAAGAACGTGGATGTAAGAAATTGACTCTGATACCAATCGAAGAGATCGTATCCCACAACAGAAGCGTTAGAACGCCTTGCATCTTGCAATTTGATTTTTACATAAAAAAATTCATTATACTAAAACAGAATACAAACGTGTAAATTAGTATGCTTTGGGAAAAGATTAGAACCATTTTCACCTTTGTAAATTCCCAAGCTTTATGAATAATCCTCTCGAAGTTCCAACAAATGGCTCCTCCAACGATCTTGATCACGAACAATTTCTTGAACAATCTTGACCACTACCATGAGAGTAACCTCGTTATTCTCTATGATTTCAATAGAGGGATAGGTGGTATCCAACTATTGAGAGAGGGAGAGGAGAAAAGGGTCTTGGAGAGTAGAGAGGATTCTCTTTGTGGCTTAGAAAAAATTTTGCACAATAAAATTTATGTGTTCTGTATAGTCAGTGTCTACCAAAAGGGCCATAGGGAGGTCTTTAAGAGAAAAGTCAAACCCTTTTCCTAATCCTTTTCCTATTTTCCTTTTCCATAATTAATTAATTAATTATTACTTATTTAATTAATTAGCTCAATTAATTTAATAACACTTATTTAATTAATTAGCACAATTAAATAACACTTATTTAATTTAATTTGTATATTAATTAAACAACTATTTATTCATTAAATCCAATGGATTTAATGTATATATATTTAATTATCATAAACATCGTATGTATGTGCAATACCTATCTTTTAGTTAATTCTTTGTGAATCTAATTCACTTGAATCAATTAATTGAATCTTATTCAAATATTACTTTTCAATTTAATTTGAATTATAGATCATATCCATAATCAATTATATATTAATCACATTAATATATGGTTTCCTCAAACTAATTTGAACAATTCAGATCATCGCTCTTAAATATCCTCTAGTAGCTAACAAGAGGACCTGGTGGACCTATAGATCAGAAGCTCCAACGATATAAGATTAATTGGCTAAACTCATTAACCAAGTTAATCAATATTTGTTAATTGTGGGTACACTCCATTAAAGACCCACAACTGCACTATTCTCACTACATATATATTTCTGTGTCCACGGATATATACCAATAACATCATGTTAGTTCTTCATGAGTGTTCATAACTATAACAGGGTCAAATTACCTTTTTACCCTTGGGTTATCTCTGATTCCTCAAGTACTAGTGTTCCTCTAGTGAACAACCTGTTTATGGTCTAACCAATATACAAAAATCTCTTTCGGGCCAATGAGAGGGTAAGGCCCTTTGTTCAAGTCTTAGAGACACCACTTAAGGAAACACTCATCTACTTACTCTTAAGGGCGAAATGAGTGAATTCCATCTTGTATTATTATATCCTAGCTCTCCAGTCGGTCTTATCCTCAAAATGGTAGGCATATTGAGTCGACGAACTAGCCACCCTCACCCATACAAATTAAAGTACAATCCTTCGTGAACAGAGTTCATAATATACTCAGGATTAAGACTAAGTTGCCTAGGTCATCCTATTGAAATAGGAAGCTAACTAGTTAACGACGTTACATTTAGTGGTTACTATTTCGCGGTCCAGTCTTATGAAAACTCATTCCATAGAATACCTCCACTCACATGTCAACTACACGAACGTGTTGAATCATTTCATTTGTATCAAATACAAAGTGGGTTCTATCCATAGTGTTACCAGGATAAGGGACCTGGCCTTATCCCTATACTATAGACCGTTTAGGTTGTATCTTGAACATTGATCTTTGTATGTTTTCACATACAGTACAAGACTCATAAGGCAACCTTGGATGTTAGTTTATTGGATTTAGGGTTATCAAGACAAAAATAGACAAACAACACAGACAATAACATTTATTGAATTAACATTTATAATTCTTTATTGATGACGATCAATTAATAACATTTGTATTAGTTGTGGATAATGCTATACATTTTTGTAGCTTGGATTACCATAAGATGGCTCCCCATGAAAATGTAAACACATAACTTGAGATACACTTTCTGTTATCAAGATCATTTGCCATGTCTACATTAGTATAACTTTCAAGCGTAGGTTTGCTACCTCCATAACACAAACTCACTTTGAAGGTACGTAGCAATTATCTGAAGATCTACCTCACTGGCTGGATTAGATATAAAACGACTCACTAGACTAACTGCATGTGTAATATTAGGTATAGTACACACCATAGCATATATCAAAGAACCAACAACAAAAGAGTAAGGATTGGATGACATAACTTCTTTCTCATTCTCTGTTGTAGAGAAAGCTCTCTTACTTAGCTTAAAGTGAGTTGCTAGCAGTGTACTAACAGGCTTAGCATGTTTCGTATTGAACCTTTCCAGCACCAATTCAATATACTCTTCCTGGGATAACCACAATTTCCCAGCTTTCCTATCACGAGCAATCTCTATACCTAGGATTTGCTTTGCAAGACCCAAATCTTTCATGTCAAATGACTTGACAAATATTTATTCAAATTTTGAATCATATCTATATCTTGTCTATCTATCAACATATCATCTACATATAAAAGAAGAATGTTGAAGCTGCTTGTAAGGAACTTTCTAAAATACACACAAGAATCAGTTGTAGTTCGTTTATAATCATTATTTATCATAAACGAATCAAATTTATTATCCCATTGCCTTGGTGCATGTCTAAGGCCATAAAGACTCTTCTTCAACTTACAAACAAGTTTATCTTTCCCTTTTTCATCAAATCCTTCAGATTGCTCCATGTAGATCTCTTCATTTAAGTTGCCATATAAAAAAGTGGTTTTACATCAAGTAGCTCTATCTTAAGACCAAGACTTACTGCTAATCCCAACATTGTTCTGGTAAATGTCATTTTGACCACTGGAGAGAAGATCTCATCAAAGTCAATGCTTTTTTTCTGGTTGCATCCCTTAACCACTAGTCTAGCTTTGTATGTCGCTATCTTCTCACCATCCTTCTTGTACTTGAAAACCCATATGTTTTTCAATAATTTCTTGCCCTTTGGAGGCTTCACTAGCTCATAGGTTCCATTTTTTTCCAGGAAATTTATCTTCTCCTTCATTGCATCGAGCCACTGGTTTTTTTCATCATGAGACAAGACCTCTTAATAGTTCTCTAACTCTCCATCTTCACTAACTAGAATGAACTTTGAGCTTGGATACCTTGTTGAAGGTTTATGCACTCTGGTGGACTTTTGAGCTTGAGTATCCTCTACATGGGGAATAGGTTGCTCCCCTTGCTCATGAATTTCTCCATGAATCACTCCCTCAACTGCATCTTCCTCATGAATTTCTTCTTCAGACGAAGACTCATCAAGATCATCATTATCAACATGATCTGGTACATTACCATTAAGTTGTATCTCACCAACATCATCAGGTACATCATCAACATTCTCATTTGTCGGCTGAACAATAGAAAGAGTAAAAGTAGAATCATCAGAAGTATCTAAACACAACTCTGAAAAAGAAGCATACCTTGTACTAAGAAGATCTACACCCTTCTCGTGCTCAAAGAATACAACATCTCTGCTTCTCATTACTTTTTTTTTTTTTTGGATCTTAGAGCCCATAACTATACTCTTCATCCCCATACCCAACAAAAACATATGGATTGGTCTTCGAATCAAGCGCATATGCATATATGCCTTGCTGTGAAAGACTCTGGGATGCAAATAAGTGAGATCATGTCCCTTCCATGCTCTCTCTAGAATGTCTACATCAAGAGGAATTGATGGAGATCGATATACATGACATGTTGCACTGCTTCACCCCAAAATGTCTTAGGAAGATCATACATTCTAAGCATACACCTTACCTTCTCCACAATTGTTCTATTCATCCTCTCAGCAACTCCATTGTGTTGTGATGTGTCAAGCTCTATCTTATCATGTCTAATGCCATGTTGTGAACAATAATACTTGAACTCATTTGAAGTATACTCACCACCATAGTTAGATCGAAGACACGCCAATTTGCTTTTGGTCTCCCTTTCTACCATGACATGAAACTTCCTAAAAATCTCGAACATTTGGCTTTTTGTCTTCAACATATACACCCAAGTTCTTCAAGTAGCATCATCAATAAAAGTGACAAAATATTTATTGCCACCAAGTGCCTCCACCTCAATAGACCCACAAATATCAGAATGTATTAACTCTAATTTTCTTTGCTTTTTGGTGGACTTCCCATAAAGGAAATTCTATGTTGCTTTCTTGCCAAACAACAATCACAAGGGTCAAGAGTAACTGTTTTATTAACAGGGATAAGAGATTTACCTACCAACAATTTAATCCCCTTATCGCTTATTGAAGGATGTGTGAACACCTATAATGAAAAGGATTATGGAGCCTAATTTTAATTTTTATAGAAGCAAGCAATTTATAGAGGATGGAAACACAATATGCATTTTAATTAGGCATGTGATAGACAGAAAAAGAAGAGGAAGAAGAGATCCAAAGATCACTTACCCTTGAAGACCAATTCTTCGCGTTCCTCTCTAATTTGTGTTGTCTCTTCTCTTAATCTCACGAACACTGCAACCGAACACCACCATGGGGTCTTCCCCATTATTCATAGGGACGAGAATCATGTAGAGATGTGGGCTTGCACTCAACTTTGGCATGAGGGAAGGAGAAGATTGAGAGTTTATTTTTCTTTCAGACCTATTCTACAGAACTCAGAGAGAAGGAGAACCAGAGAGAGAGGGCACCGTCTCTCTCCACCCCATTTGTTACGTGAGAAGATGAGAGAATCAGGGAATGAATGGGTTGAGGGAGTTACAACTCCCTCCAATTTTTTTTAATTTCTAAAAAAACAAATTTCATAAATTTGAATTTTAAATTATAAACACATAGGTTACTTTGCATGAATGGGGAATGAATGGACATTGCATGCGGCCTGAAAATTGCATGAAGCATGACACATAGGTTACTTTATAAATATTATAAACACCTCGTTGTGCGCAATGGTTTTAGTTGTTTCTTTTTAAAAAGCTAAAGAGAAATTAGAACTAAAAGAAATAAGAAAGACATGCATGCTCACTTAGGTTTAATTCATGGTTTTAAAGTGTTTAAAACTTGGATCACATCGGCCTAAGATCATGGTTCTAATAGGATTAGCAACCCTAAGGCTTTAATCTTTTAATCAGTTTAATAGGATTAAATTGGCTAATAAAAGGTTAAAGTGTAGCAAATCTATCTATAAGGGACCTTTTGTCTAAGGCGAGTTCTGTCCAGGCTGGGGTATTTAAGTTGATGGAAACGTAACACCCCTACCTGGAAACTTACGTAGAAAGGTGAATTAGATAGATTTGATGCATGCATGTAAGTTAAGGACAGTCCATTAAAGTGTTTAAATGTGACTACTTCAACTTGTTCATATTTTATAGGCAAATGTTGTTTATGAGCAGAGTTTAAAAAGGCGACTTAGACTAAAATTAGTAGCCAGATTGTCTAGGTTAATGAACCTTAGGTAAAACATTCAGTGGGAGGTGCTTGGGGCATAAGATGCTTCACTTAAACCTTTCATGTTTCTCCTAAATAGTCCACACCGTGAGATCTACCATCGGCCTCATGGCACCTTTCGCGTGTCCCCCTAACGGATGGTGTTTGGGTAGTTCAATATCAAGATGGATGGAAAGAGTGTTCATAGTAAGTGGGAGCGGGAAGTGCGACAGCATATCCTTCGGTCTCCCTTGTTAGGCTGAATAAAGTTACTGCACATCGCCTCGAGGCACCCTGAGAGTGTCCCCCCTAAAAGATGGCAGTTTTGCGCATTTCTTTATTTGATCTCCTGTAAGAGGATAGGTAACTTAGTCTATTGTCCTAATTTTCTTTTTTCCTATAGTGGGCTCATTAGGGCGGGACTCTGGCACCGAAAGCGAGGGGTCATACTTACATGAAATTGTTAAAGGTTAACAGTTCTGGACCAAAAAATGGTGGCTGTTAGGTTCAGTTCCAAGAGTTGGTTCTGTCTAATGGTTGAAAATGTCTCATCCCAACGAAGGGGCAACTGATCACCCCACTGGTGATGTTTGTCCCGCCTCACTGAGGCATCATTACAAAATAAAAGTCTATATCTTATGGTACTTGAAACTGTTTTGCAAAACTGATTGGTTTTAAAAGTGGTTTAGCAAAATCTAATAAAGTTTTGTTCGTATTTTCAGCAATTTTTTCAAAATGGCAACATCCACGTTGGCATTACTAAGCGCCGAAAAACTTATTGGCAATAATTTCGCAACTTGGAAACACATGATCACGACAATCTTGATCATCGAGGATCTCATGTTCGTTTTCACGGAGGCTTGTCCTCTTATTCTAGTTTCTAATGCCGCTCGAAATGTTCGGGAGGCATATGAGTGATGGACAAGGGCGAATGAGAAGGCCCGAGCCTACATCTTGGCAAGTCTTTCTGAAGTCTTGGCTAAGAAACATGAGCCTATGGTCTCAGCGTGTGAGATCATGGAGTCCTTGCTGGGGATGTTTGGACAACTGTCTGAATAGCTTATGCATGAGACTCTTAAATACATATTCAACTCCAAAATGGAAGAAGGCACCTCTGTTCGTGAACATGTGCTTAACATGATGGTCCAGTTTAATGTGGCGGAGTTGAATGGGTCTACCATCGATGAGGGCAACCAGGTTAGCATAATTCTGCATTCTTTGTCGAAGAGCTTCCTGCACTTTATTAACAATGTGATTCTTAACAAAGTGAAATATAACCTTATAACTCTCCTCAACGAGTTGCAGACCTACCAATATTTACTAAAAATTAGGAGAGGAACAAAGGTGAGGCAAATGTTGCTTCATCCTCCAGGACGTTCCATAAAGGTTCGACCTCAAGAACGAAGTCGGCACCTTCTACTTCTAACTCTGCAAAGGGGAAGAAGAAGAAGGGTGGTAAGGGAAAAGGGAAGGCACCTGCTAACCCACCGCCTGTCGCACCAAGGAGGTGTCCACAGATTGCTAAGGGAAAGTGTTTCCACTGCAACCAAGATGGACACTAGAAGAGGATCTGTCCTCGATATCTAAAAGAGAAGAAAGTAGCCAAGGCTAAGGCTAAGGCCAATAAAGGTAAATGTGATTTACTTGTTCTTGAAACTTGTTTAGTGGAGAATGATGATTTTGCCTGGATAATTGATTGGGGCACCACTAACCATGTTTGTTCTTCTTTTCAGGGGATTAGATCTTGGTGACAGTTGGAGGCTGGTGAGATGACGACCAGACACGTCGTCTCAGCTGTGGTAGTGGGAGGACTCCAATTAGCTTTACAGAATAGGTTTCTTGTTTTAAAAGATGTATATATTGTTCCCGAACTAAAAAGGAACCTAATTTCTGTAAAGTGTTTATTGCAATGTAAATATACTATATCTTTTAATGTGGATAAAGCATTTATTCATAAAGATAGTGTTTTTATTTGTACAGCAAATCTGGAATCGAATTTATATGTGCTAAGGCAGTTAGCCATTAATTCCCTCCATAATACTAAAATGTTTAGCTGTCGTAACTCAATCAAAACGTCGACGTATTTTTCCAAAAGAAAATGCCCAACTTTGGCATCTTCGTTTAGGGCACATCAATCTCAATAGGATTGAGAAATTGGTGAAGAATGGACTTCTAAGTGAGTTAGAAGAAAATTCTTTACCAGTGTGCGAATCTTGCCTTGAGGGTAAGATGACTAAACGACCTTTTACTGGAAAAGATTATAGAGCCAAGGAGCCTCTTGAGTTAGTACATTCTGACCTTTATGGTCCTATGAATGTGCGAGCCCGAGGTGGCTATGAGTATTTTATCAGTTTTACTGATGATTACTCTAGGTATGGGTACGTTTATCTTATGCAACGGAAGTCTAAATCCTTTAAAAATTTCAAAGAGTTCAAGGTTGAAGTTGAAAACGCATAGGTAGGCGGATTAAAACACTTTGATCGGATCGAGGTGGAGAGTTTTTGGACTCGACATTCTAAGACTATTTGATAATACATGGAATCATTTCCTAACTCCCAGTATTGGGTACACCTCAGCAGAATGGTGTAGCAGAGAGGAGAAATAGAACCTTGTTAGACATGGTTCGCTCGATGATGATTTACGCTTCCTTATCAAACTCGTTTTGGGGTTTCACAGTGGAGACGACGATATACATACTCAACTGTGTTCCCTTCAAGAGTGTTGCAAGAATACCTCTGAAGTTGTGGAACGATTGTAAAGCTAGTTTACATCATTTTCGCATTTGGGGTTGCCTTGCACATGTGCTTGAGGCTAATCCCAAGAAGTTGGAACCACGGTCGAGGTTATGTCTCTTTGTAGGCTACCCGAAGGTACACAAGGGGGTTATTTTTATGATCTGATGGAAAATAGGGTGTTTGTTTCAACAAACACTACTTTCCTGGAGGAGGATCATATAAGGGAGCACAGACCATGAAGCAAAGTCTGTTGTGTGAGCTTTCCAATGAAACTACTGAAACTTCAACAAGAGTTGTTGAAGAGCCTACTACATTAGCAAGAGTTGTTGATGGGAGTTCATTTAGTAGGTCGGTTCCACCTCAAGAGTTGAGGGAACCTCGACGTAGTGGGAGGGTTGCAAACCCACCCATTCGCTATCTGGGTTTCACGGAAATCCTTGCTATGGTAGCAGATGGCGACGTTGAGGGTCCGTTGTCTTATCGGAAGGCAATGGAGGATGTTGATCGGGATGAATGGGTCAAGGCCATGGATCTCAAGATGGAGTCGATGTACTTAAACTCAGTATGGGATTTTGTAGATCAGCCTGATGGGGTAAGATCTATAGGTTGTAAATGGATCTACAAGCGTAAACGGGGTGCTGATGGGAAGATACAGACCTTCAAGGCTTGACATGTGGCAAAGGGTTATACCCAGGTAGAGGGAGTCGGTTATGAGGAGACTTTGTCACCTATTGCCATGTTAAAGTCGATCCTCATCCTTTTACCATTGCAGCTTATTATAATTATGAGATCTGACAAATGGACGTTAAGACGACCTTTCTGAATGGCAATATTGAGGAGACCATTTACATGGTGCAATCTGAGGGATTCATAGCCCAAGGTCAAGAGCAAAAGGTTTGCAAATTGAATCGATCCATTTATGAACTGAAACAAGCGTCTCGATCTTGGAACATACGGTTTGATACTGCGATCAAGTCGTATGGCTTTGACCAAAACGTTGATGAACCTTGTGCCTACAAGAAGCTCATCAATGCTTCAGTAGTCTTCTTAGTGTTGTACGTAGACGATATCCTATTCATTGAGCATGATGTAGGTCTACTGACTATAGTTAAGAACTGGCTAGCGACCCAATTCCAAATGAAATATTTGGGAGAGGCTCAGTTTGTTCTAGGTATACAGATCTTTCAGGATTGTAAGAACAAAGTGCTAGCATTGTCTCAGGCATCGTACATTGACAAGATATTGCTCAAGTACTCAATGCAGGACTCCAAGAGGGGCCTACTTCCGTTCAGGTATGGAGTCACTTTGTCTAAGGATATGTGTCCTAAGACGTGTCAAGAGGTTGAGGAGATGAGACGGGTCCCATATGCGTCTGCCATTGGCAGTTTGTTATACGCGATGCTCTGTACTCGTCCAGACATCTGCTACGCTGTGGGCATAGTCAGTAGGTATTAGTCTCACTCAGGCCATTTTAATGTTGTTGACCTGTTTACGAAGACTCTCACGGCTACAATGTTTGAGGGTCACTTACGGAGCATGGGTCTACAGGATTGCCCGTGGCTGGACTAGGGCAAGTGGGAAATTTTCTTGTACTGGGCTTTCATGCCCTAGTTTATTATTTTGTACTAGTTTATTGTACACCCCACTTCGCTTTAGGACAAGTGGGAGGTTGTTGGGGTTGATGTTCTAAAGTATCGTGTCCTGTAGTTTGTAAACAGTTTGTACGAACGTTTGTGTTGTATAATATATGATATTTACTTCACATCTTGTATTTTGCTCAGTTGCTTGTTTTATTTGCTTTACCACAAACCAATAAACATAATGTTACGAATGATACCTCTGTATGTAACTCAAGCATGTATGTGGTGGCATACAAGTGGATCATGTCTTGAGTGATAACCAAAATGGTCTATAGTATATGGATATAGGAGGGAAACCTTATCTTGGTAATGTTACAAATGCGACCCGCTTTGTGGAATGGTCACAAGTGTTGTGACTTGTCACAGATGGTTTGATCCTAATCATTTATGTTGGGGACATGCGAGCGGGGGTGTCTTATACAAAGAGTTTGTATAAGACCTGACCACAAAGTGTTAACGTCTCGTTATATAACACCGTTCATGACAGAGACTTCACTTCACTAGGATGACCATAGGTAACATGACCTCAATCCTAAGTGAGTTGGGAAC
>NC_052349.1:15430631-15436519 GCF_009727055.1 Benincasa hispida
CGAATAGTCTAAGCTAAAGATGCTTTTACCAATTGATCAAGTTGGCTTAAGCATTTGAAATGAAATTTTGCATGAAGTATAGATGCATCCAACATAAACAAGAAATAAACAATGGCAAAGTGTGATGGATCAAATATATGAATTTTATAAAGAAGCAGATTGTCTTTACAAAAGCAATATGAAAGTACGA
The DNA here is from genome assembly GCF_009727055.1 of Benincasa hispida. Lineage (NCBI taxonomy): Eukaryota > Viridiplantae > Streptophyta > Magnoliopsida > Cucurbitales > Cucurbitaceae > Benincasa > Benincasa hispida. Next base: position 15,430,822 of record NC_052349.1, read on the forward strand.
AAGTGATAAATGAGATGAAAGGAACTGAGTCAAGTCGCAGAGTACAATCTCTTGTATCTCTTTGGCTCAATTGTAGTTGTGTACAATCACTTGTATAGGAATTGGATGAAGTGTCTCTCTCAAGCTCGGCTTCCTTTGCTCCTTGACCAGCAGTGATGGTGGTTCTCTTCCCTTCTGCTCTTCTTGGCACTACAGCACAACTTCTAAAGATCTAAACTACGACTATGCTAATACTGAGAGTGAGAACTTCTAAAGATCTAAACTTCTAAAGATCTAAACTTTTAAAGAACTCTGGAGGGATTTCATCTATTTATAGGCGTTGGTCATCTCCAGCTTGGTGATGGGCAACATTAAAGTCCATGCCCTGGTCAGCCGCTTGACACTCGGAAGCTTTTCAGACTCTGCCTGCTGCAGGTGCCCATACTTGCAAGTGGTGATTTGACACAAATAGCCTGAATCAATGAATCTTCTTTGCGTTGAATCCCTTCGACACATGGCCCATGCGTTAGAATTTTGCCTGCGACACTTCTTAATCATGTGTTAGCTTCTTATTGAAATCCTGCAATATAATGCGTTAGTGCCACAACATTTAGTAATAAACATTCTTTTGCATGAGTTTGCTAATGTTTGAGTAATTCCATGCATTTCTTCTAAAAATGAGGAGATTTTATCATTAAAAACCTTAGTTGTTCCAACTTAAGAGCCAAAATAACTTGTATTTCTACAAGTTAGCACCACCCCCAAATTTGAATAATGCTTGTCCTCAAGCATTTCATAAATAATTCTTTGTTATCTCCCTTGTCTTTAGTGTGCAGAGTTCGCCTCTCATCATATTCAATTATAAGCTTGAGACAAGAGTTTAGAAAATGTAACGTAGATTGACTCTTTTCTAAAAGGAATAATGTTTAGTTTCAGGTACAATAAGCCTTTTATCAATAACTCCTTTCGTTTCTCAAAACATTCCCATTTTTTTGTAAACTAGCAATGCATTAGATGCTCTTTTTAAGATAGATGCCGGATAAAAAGAAAAAATATGAATTTTCAATTACCCATGCGTTGTTCCAAGTATCCCACTTCCGTTTTGGCTTGTCCCCACGAGTGTCATGCGAGCATCCAACTACGAGTGAGAACCCTTCACAACTAAACTCATATCTAATATTCATGCGTTTCAAGATACAACTTCTTTAGACTAGATAGAGGAGTTTTATGGTATGCATTGGTCTAGGAGACTTAACTTCGTTTTGGCTTGCCCCCACGGGTGTCATGCGAGCATCCAACTATGGCTAAGTGCCTGTTCCAACTTTTTAACTTATGCCGCTTTGAAGTTTTTCTTTTGAAGTAATGACAGAGGAGTTGCGTTTAACATTTTTCTATTTTGTTCCCTTTCTTTTTTATGTATTCAGTTAATGCGTCTAAACTCGGATTTTCCTCATCCCCAAATTTGGAGATGAGCTAAATCCTCATTGCTAAAAGAGATACAAAATTTCGAAAAGGCTTTGAGAATTCCGAAAGGAGTTTTGAATTAAAGCTTGCATGCGTTAGAAAGAAAACATGTAGTCTTTTTAGAGAAGTTCAGGCTTTGTTGATTTTTCTAACGCCTACTCTATACTTATAGATTTCATATTGTTGATATCATTGAGGTAAGGCAAAGCACAAGACTAGAAAATAGCTAAAGAACAAAAAAAGTATGCAAGGTCAAACGTAGGAAAAAAATGATAGAAATTTTTCATTCATTTTCATAGAATAACATGAAATAAACAGCAAGTCAAACAAATACAAAAGATCATCAAGTAAATTAAAATACAAAATAACCAACACCCCAAAAATTTATTGTGCTGGTGCGTCATCCCTGCGTTCTTCTGCATGGTCTTCATCCATAAAGCACAAAGGGTTTCTAAGATGAGCAGGTAGTAGAGGCAGGGCAAACATTTCAACCAAGACTTGATTAATGTACTACATTGTATAAACAAATTGGTCTTGCATCCTTCTTGTTTGCTGTCGTAAGTAATCTCTTAGAACCCTATTTTGTTGTTGAAGACCTTCAATGGACACGACCAATGGTCTGAGCTGATCATTGATGAAAGTTTTCAACTCTTCAATGTCAGTGCTGCGTTGAGGTGGTGCTGGCTCTTCACTTCTTTCAACTGGGTCTTCATTGCGTTACTCGACCCTAACCCAGTTGGTTCAAAAATGGTTGGAGGAGGCATAAAATTGGGAATTGGACTTGATGAGGGCAAAGAAAGGGGGCAAGGGATGTCTTGATCTATATCAGTAGGTTCTTGGTGCGTTGGATCAAGACTCCCTTCTGGCGGGGCCACTGGTGAGTTTTGGAGAGTAAAGTTTAGGGTTGGTCGTGCTTCTTCATCCGTAAGTTCAAGCTCTGCTTCGTAATCTTCGTGCTCTGAAGCTTCATCGCTATGTTTAATTATCCGGACACGTCTTCTTTTGGGGGTGCGTTTAGATGATCGAGGTCTAGCTGCCACTTTTTTGGGAGGTAAGGCAGGCTGATGTGGCGACCGCAAAGTAAACGCCTAATTAACTTGATGTACATCAGACCGTCGATCTCTTCATGATCATCCCCCAGAGGGATGCCTCCGCGCTCACACAGTGCGTTGATCAGCCATGGAAAATAAAGTTGTCCTTTTGGTTTGGTTTTGATGGTTTTGATCTGATCCCTTATTATTCTCCCAACATCTAAAGGGATGAACTGCATGATATAATGATAGCCAAGATGCGTTCTTTCGACAATGTTTCATCATGCGTTGTAAGCATGATGCTTCTCTTAATCAGATAATACCATAGATACGCGTCTGGGTTTAGGTTCCTGGAAACTAGCATCATTGCTCCATTTCTAGACGTTTACCATTTGCTTCCAGGCTTGGCTACCACTCTTAACGCATCTTCAAGTTGGCTCAGCGTTGGTCGTTCCAAGATGCGATTGCCTTCTGCGTCTAGATTACTCACGATTTTGAACACTTCATTGATCTTATCAGCTGAGAAGTGCACCAACACCCCATCAACAAATGTTGTATTCTTCTCAATTTCGAACTCACTGTTGTAGAACTGGCAGACAAGGTTGGGCCAAATTCTTGTATGCCCAACGCAGAACCAAAACCTAACCCATTGCATCTATGGTTTTAGTAATGTATGCTAGCAGCGAGTTGCGTTCGGGAAAGAAGCCTTTCTCTGCAAGAATATCATTGAATTGGCACTTCCTTCCCGTGGTCTTTTTAGGTAACGCGTCAGTTACCTTGCGCTTGCCCACCACATGTTCCTTGGCTTCCTACACCAGCTCTCTTAATTCGTTCTCCAATTTCCTTTGGAGAGCTGACTTCCTTCGCCCCTGCCTTACGGGCTGATAATCTTCCAATTCCTTCTCTAATGCGTATGCCTTAAGCAGTTCCCACGCATTGCATCCTCAGGACCAGATGCTGACTGCTCATCTTCTTCCCCCAAGATTAATTTTCTCTTTCTTGTCACTCTCTTTGCTTTTGAGTGCCCTTCATTCACGTCAGTTTGACGTGATTGCGACACGTCTGGACCAAATCCCTTTTCTTCATCTTCTTCTTCTAACTTTTCTTCGAGCATCATTGTGTAACGCTCCACTTCGTGTGTTAAGTGGGTCGGAACACATCACTTGCTCTTCTTCTTGGCCTTGATTCAGACTTGCTAAGATAGCTCCAAACACTTCTTGCTCATTCCGTCGAGCCAATTCCGCTAATTCTTCGAGGTTATGCTCTAACGCAGGACTGTTAGAGCTGGGCCTAGGTGAGGTAATTGGTGAGGTGCCTGATGGGGTATGCAGCGACCCAGGGGATGAGATGATAATGGGTGAATGCGCGGTTGGCTGGATGCATCTGCTTCAACTGAGCAAATGGTGGCCAAGGGTTGGATTGACAGTAGAAGAGGTGGACGCACGACTGACGATGGGGCGTTATAGAGGTAGACTGGGATGAGGTCATAGGTCGCACCCACCGAAGTGATGTTAATGAATGGTGGTAGGGCGGGCTTGGTATATGGCTTCTTGGCAGCCGTAGATGACGAAGGACCCTGCCTTAGTTTTGAAGGGGTTTTAGGTTTTTTTTGGTTAGGGGCGTGGTTTGGATATGTTTGTTTAAATGGAGTAAGTTTGGTGGACTGTGTCTTACAATTTTGGTGAAAGGAAAGGAAGTGGGTTCTTATGAATAAAGTGACTAGTGGATGGAGTAGTTTGGTTGGGCTTCCATGAGAACGATCGCAAGATAAATGAGATTGAGAACAAAAATTTTCTAACATATTCCATTTTTTCAAGTTGTGATGGAATCATCTACTCCGACAAGTCTATACACGTAGGTTTTTGCCTTGTTGTGAGAGCATCAACACATATTAGAGGTGGAGGGAATAGTAAAGGCTGTTGGAGATGGTTGTGGAGAGTAACCCATTGCTCCAACATCACGTATCCGTGAAATAAGCGTACGAAAGAGCTTGAAGGCCAAGTCTATGATCGTTAACTTCCAATCAAAGCATATTTTTAGAATTTGTGATATTATATATTATTCAAAGATCCGCACATATTGTAGAATAGTGAACATTAAGAGTGTGATATAGAATAGTATGGCCTGAGGATATAAGATTAATTATGATATATATGTAATAGTGCCAGCTCGCTTAGGTTTGAGTGATAATCACTCACATAGATAATATAGATACTTATGAGGTGTTATATTCTGTTTTCTTATTATCTTTTATTTATTCTATCTATTTTTACATAAGTGGGGAATGATCTCGAGTGTGCTAATGACACAAAATATGTACAATAATATAAAATTAAGATATTTCTGTTATAACTCGAATTATTTTATATAAAAGTCTCTAGGTTGCGCCGAGATAATTAGAGATCTATAGGTGCATGTATTAGTTATATTCGAGCGATACATTATATTGTACGTTAGCAAGCTTGATATGTTACTTAATTTACATATAATCAGTTTGCAGTATATTTCATACAGTGGATGGTATATTCATAGTGGTTACTCAAGACACCACCTAAGTTGCATACAACAGATAGTGCTTGGTGTGTGAGACGATTATATATTTATTTTGTGAGAGTACACGCGATGGCGGTTTTTGATCTTGGTGGACACAAGTTTCAACTTCACAGAGCCATAAGTTCTTGAGAGAAAAGGAGCTGTTATCTTCTCACTTTATAGGTGAATTCTCTATCACAGATATAATCTCCGAGAAAGCTGTTTCGAATCTCATTTGTTTTAAAAAAAGAAAACAAATTGTAAAAACTATATTATGAGAAAATATTATTATTAACTAGCATAGATTAGTAGGCTGTTAAAATTTTAATAATGAACAACATATCAATGTTCAAAAGCGTCTATAACTCATCATACAAAATATAATATTTGGTGAATTCCTAAGCCAGCTAGACAAGTATTTAAAATCTCCTCGCTCTGAAAAGGTGAGATATGAATGCGTATCAATGTAGAAGAAGCAATAATAGAAGTCTGTGCCTTGCTGGATTTGAGATGTTTTTCGATCTATATATCTAGTGAGGAAGTGATGTCTACGAACAGTACAGTCCTGCACAGATATGAGCTTCAAGTAACGTAACAGGATACATTATTGAGCGTACGGATGAAGTTTTACAGTTCTAGTTTATGCCAACGTCTATCACGAAAGAAGAGTAAATGAAGGCTTACAACAAATT
>NC_052349.1:15436544-15622021 GCF_009727055.1 Benincasa hispida
GAGGGCAATGAAGAAGAAGAAAATGAAGGGTCTCGATTTTTATAAGCTGGGGAGAGAGACAGGGGTGATGTTAGGCGGCGCTTGACATCTGCTATTAATGCAAAGTCAAAGGGATGTTTCATGGGTTTCCAAGCACTCGAGTGCTTTGCATTTTTGAGACGCGTCCTTTTGACTTGGGCCATGCGTTAGACTTAAGTCTAACGTGTTCGTTTATTCCTATCCCGATTATACACAACTTTTTTTTTAAAAAAAATTTAAAACTAGAAAATCTCTAACTATGAAGGTAATAATAATGAACAATCAATCTTAAAACGCAGACAAACAAATAAAGTAAATTCAAACGCAACAATAAAATGCGCAATGCAAAAGGAATTAAGGAAGAGGAAGCGTCCCTGGAATATGTGTCGATGCAAACGTAGGGATGCTTCAACGCAAGCCTCAGTTGGCTTCGTGTAGTACGAGGATGACTTTTGACGTTCTATGCCATCTTCAAAGTATGGCTTCACTATTTTGCCATTTACTTTGAATGCGTTTGTGCCATCCTCCTATGTTAATTCTACTGCTCCATGGGGAAAGACGGTTTTAATGATGAATGGTCATGACCACCTTGACTTTAACTTCCCTGGGAACAAACACAATTGTGAATTGAATAATAAAACTTTTTGGCCAACAACAAACTATTTCTTACTAATGCGTTGGTCGTGGCAATGTTTGGTTTTCTCCTTGTAGAGCTTGTTGTTCTCGTATGCGTTCAACCGCCAGTCCTCAAGCTCATTAAGCTGAAGATTGCGTTGATCGCCCATGGCGTCCAAGTTTAAATTTAGCTTTTTTACTACCCAGAAAGCTTTGTGCTCCAACTCTAGGGGTAAGTGATAAGCTTTTCCAAATACTAAAGAGTATGGAGACATACTTATGGGGGTCTTGTAGGCAGTTCTGTAGGCCTAGAGTGCTTCATCCAGCCTCTATGCCCAGTCTTTCTACGATGCGTTGACAACTTTTTTCAGGATAGATTTTATTTCCCAATTGGATACCTCAGCTTGACCGTTCATTTATGGGTGGTAGGCGGTAGCGATCTTGTGCCTAACATTATATTTGGCAAGTAATTTAGAAATGATGTGATTAATGAAATGCGTACCTTCGTCACTTATCAATGCTCTTGGCGTTCCAAAGCGTGTGAAGATGTTCCTAGTAAGAAACTTAGAAATAGTGGACGCATCATTTCTGGCACAAGCTACTACTTCTACCCACTTTGATACATAGTCAACTGCAAGCAGGATATAGTTGGCCACAAGACAGGGAAAAAGGTCCCATAAAATCAATGCCCCAAACATTAAATAATTCAACTTCAAGAATATTGTTCAAGGGCATTGCGTCCCTTGATGAGATATTCTCGATGCGTTAGCAGGGATCACATTTACGAACATACTTCCTCCCGTCTTTGAAGAGGGTGGGTCAGAAGTATCCGCTTTGAAGGACCTTCGCAACGGTTCTTTGCCCACCAAAATGCCCTCTGTAAGCAGAGTCATAAAACTCAGCCAAAATGCATTGTGTTTCTTCCTCCGGAACGCATCGACGTATTATAGAGTCGGGGCCTTGTTTATAGAGAAACGGTTCATCCCAAAAATAAAATTTGTTGTCATGTACTAACCGTTTCTTTTGGTGAGAATTGAAATTCCCAGGGAATTGCTTGGTAGTTAAGTAATTAACTATGTCCGCGTACCAAGGTTCCCTGCCTTCAACTCTTAACAAGCTTTCATCAGGAAATGAATCTTTGATTTCATTTTCTTGATCTTGCATTTCCAGATTTTCTAATCTGGATATGTGGTCAGCCACCTGGTTCTCAGTCCCCTTTCTGTCCTGAATATTAATGTCAAATTCCTGTAATAGCAGCACCCATCTTATTAATCTTGGTTTTGCGTCCTTTTTACTCATCAGGAACTTTATGGCTGAGTGATCTGTATAGATGGTGGTTGATGCACCAACTAAATAAGATCTAAACTTCTTGATGCCAAACACTACAACCAACATTTATTTTCCCGTGGTTTTGTAGTGTTCCTGAGAGTCATTCAGTGTTTTGGACACGTAAGAGATGGGATGTATCAAATTTCTTTTCTTCTGCCCCAACATGGTGCCTATTGCAACATCACTCGCATCGCACATGAGGATAAAACATTGTGTCCAATCCGGTGCTATTAGTACCAGAGCTGTAGTCAACACATATTTCAATGTTTCAAATGCGTCATAACAGTCGTCATTGAAATCGTAGGACTGGTTCGCTTCTAGTAATGCACTCAGAGGTTGCGCAATTTGAGAAAATCCTCTAACGAACCTTCGATAGAAGCCAGCATGTCCTAGAAAACTTCGTAGAGCTTTAACATTTGATGGTGGTGGAAGTTTAGCTATGACATCTATCTTGGCTTCATCAACTTCCAACCCAGCTTTAGATAATTTGTGGCCTAAGACAATTCCTTCAGTCACCATGAAGTGACATTTTTCCCAATTCAGCACAAGGTTCGTTTCCTCACATCGAGCAAGGATGGCCTCCAAATTATCTAAGCATGATTGGAATGAGTCTCCAAAGACTCAGAAATCGTCCATGAAGACTTCAACGGTCTTCTCCAAGAAGTTAGAGAAAATTGCCATCATACACCTTTGGAATGTTCCAGGTGCGTTGTATAGCCTAAAGGGCATGCGTCCGAACGCAAATTTTCCAAAGGGACAGGTGAATGTTGTCTTTTCCTGATCTTCTGGGTCAATCAAAATTTGGTTATAACCAGAGTATCCATCGAGAAAACAATAAAATTCTTTTCTAGCAAGTCTATCAAGAATTTGGCCAATGAAAGAAAGGGGGAAGTGGTCTTTCTTGGTTGCCACGTTGAGCTTCCTATAGTCTATACAGATACGCCAGCCCGTGACAGTTCTTGAAGGAATGAGTTCATTATTGCTATTGACTATCACAGTTGTTCCCCCTTTCTTGGGAACGTATTGGACTGGGCTTACCCAGCTACTGTCAGATATAGGATAGATCACTCCTGCGTCCAACCATTTTAAGATTTCTTTCTTGACCACTTCTTGCATTATAGGGTTCAGCCTTTTTTAAGGCTCAATTGATCCTGACTGCCCTTCTTCAAGCCTGATTTTATGCATGCAATAAGATGAGCTGATGCCACAGATATCCGCTAGCGTCCGACCTATTGCACGCATGTGCTTTTGCAACATTTGCAAAAGAGAATGTTTGTTAGGCTCAATAAGATTCGCAGAAATAATTACAGGTAAAGTTTTGTTTGTTCCAAGGAAGGCATATTTCAGGTGACTAGGTAACGGTTTCAACTCAAGTTCTGGTGGTTTCTCTAGTGATGGACGTGTTGGTTTCATCCGCCGCTCACTCATACTTGGCGGCTCTGGTTCTTTCATTTCTCCTCCAACGCAAGGACCTCGCACACTTGGGTCACTTCTTCTTTAGGAAACTCTATACTATTCAGTTGACAATCTTCACTATCCGGGAATTTTAATGCGTTTAACACATTAAACTTCACCTCTTGATTGTCTACGCGCATAGTCAATTCTCCTTTATGCACATCTATTAAAACTTTCCCAGTGGCTAGGAAGGGGCGTCCAAGGATAATTGGTACATTCCTGTCCGCTTCATAGTCTAAGATGATAAAATCTGCTGGGAATATGAAGTTGTCAACTTTTACCAGAACATCTTCAATCCTTTCTTCAGGGTACTTGATCGTTCTGTCAGCGAGTTGAAGAGTAACAGAAGTGGTTTGTGCTTCACATATTCCCAATTTCTTGAAGATTGAGAGTGGCATGAGATTAATGCTTGCTCCCAAATCGCACAACACATGTCCCACATCCAACCCTCCTATCGAGCACATAATTGTAAAGCTCCCAGGGTCCTTCTGTTTCTTGGGTAGACTGTTGCTTACTAATGCATTGCACTCCTGCGTTAGCACAATTACCTCCGTCTCGCTGACTCTCATTTTCTTTGTCAAAATGTCCTTAAAAAATTTGACATATTTTGGCATTTGCTCCAAAGCTTCTACAAGTGGAATAATGATATGCAATTGCCTGAGGAGCTCAAGAAAATGCTTAAATTTTTGTTAATCATTCTTCTTCATCAAACGTCTAGGAAATGGTGCGTTCAGCGGCACCGCAGGTTTTCCCGTGTTAGATGTGCTTGGCTCTGAATGACTTGTGGTTTCAGGCGTTCTTTCTTCTTGATCTTCTACTGCCATTGAACGTGTATTGTGTTCTTTTGAAGGACTGTTGTTTCTTGGATTCATTCTTCTTTCTTCAAGAGCTTTTCCACTTCGCAACGTCATCGCGTGACATTGCACCTTTCCATTGTTGTTCCTAGGAGTTTTAGTGTTTCTAGGCAAAACTCCAGGCTACCTATTCTTCAACTCGCTCGCTATCTGCCCTACTTGTATCTGTAGGTTTCTGATAGACGATGCCTGGCTTTTCAGCAAAGCATCATTTTGGGCGATGTACTCCTTCAATAGGTTCTCAAGTGGAGATCTTGAACTTGACAACTGACCTCCTCTATTAAAGGAATGTTGGTGTTGCTGATGCATTGGTTGGAATGCAGGCGACGATCCTTGCCTTTGTTGTTGGTTTGCCCCTGGGTGGTGCTCCTGTTGGTTTTCTGTCCAAGAAAAATTTGGATGGTTCCTCTATCCGGGATTATATGTATTGGAAAATGGGTTGTTTTTAATGAGGCATACTGATTTTGAGTTTTGTGGGCAATCAATATAGGAATGAGGATCTCCACAGCCCACACAACTAACCATGGGCTGCCTGAATGCTTCTAACTGATTCACCTTCTACTGGTTTGATGCGTTCCCTAGCGATATGTTCTGCAAAAGGATGGTCATCGTAGCCACTTGTGCAGATAGTTTGGCTATTACGTAATTAATAGAATGAACATTCTGAGATCTCTTCTTCTTGTCAGCTCTTGCGTTATACGAATCGTCCACCCATTCCATGTTGTGCTCAGCAATGTGGTCTAATATCTTCTTAGCCTCAGTGTAAGATTTATCCATAATTCCAATAGTTACAGCCGCGTCGGCTGCCATCTGCGATGCTCTATTCAATCTACCATAAAAAGTCTCCATCTGGATAGTTAGTTGTAGTCCATGATTCGGGCAATTTTTTACCAATCCCTTAAAACGCTCCCATGCAGCGCTTAAGGTTTCAACTTCTTCTTGCTCAAAATTCATAATCTCTCGATGCCTTCTTGCATTAGTGGTGGGTGGGAAGTATTTTTGCATAAATTTCTCCACTAACTTCTTCCAGGTTGTGATTTCACTAGGCTCCAATGAGCTTACCCATTGTTTTGCATCATTACGCAAAGAATAGGGAAACAAAGATAGCCTGATCGCTTCTGGGGTGATTCCAGGAATCACGAATGAGTTACAAATTTCCAAGAAATGTTTCATGTGTTTTGAGGATCTTCTCCACGACCACCCCCAAATTGTCCAGCAGTCTAGAGCATTTGAAGCATTACAGATTTCATCTCAAATCTCGTCCCATCTGGCATTGGGTATATGATTCCTGGGGAGAAATCATACAATACAGGAGACACATACTTCCTCATGGGACGCGTGCTACTGTTCGCCATTAGGATCGGATTTTGCGCAGCATGAGCTAGTTGTTGAGCTAAGTTCTAATTTGTCTGGTTGTCCGCCATTGCTTGTTGCCTGTTCTGTTGTCTAAGAAGTTGTTGCCTCAACCTTCGACGAAGATTAGATTGGTTTCTACGTCGGAAGGTCTTTTCAATCTCGGGGTCGTATATAAGTTTAGGAGTGATCTCCCTGCTCATAAACATTCACAAGCTTAGGCTTAGCTCATAATACTCCCTCGACTGAAGTGTTCCTACAAAAAATACAAACGAAGTTTCTGGTTAGTTTTGTTTCTGAATCCCCGGCAACGACGCCAAAAACTTATTCATTGCTATCGTGATTAAAGTTTGGAGTGTATTGTATAAAATAAATTGGAAGAATAAGTTCTAAGTATGAATGATGCATTGATGCTTTGATTTGTTTATGTATTTGTAACGCGTTGGTGCGTTAGAAATGTGCAACAGAAGGCACGACACTCCTCTTATTGACGTTCAAGTTTTCCTAAACCAGACCCAAGTATAAATCCAATTTAGGTTCCTGGTAAGTCTAGGGTCGAACTCAGGGATTCAGGTTAAGCTAACGCAGACCTTGCGTTGTAGTTGTTATAGGTGTTAGCTTTAGGGCTTCAATCAAACCAAGTATTTTGATGATAACAAACTCAGATTTTTTTACTAACATTTTCAGCGTTTCAGAGTTACTATCTTGTAGAGCTCGGAAAGACGATTCCAACGAAATTTGAATCACTCAAATCGGAGTTCAAACGAGAAAGTTATAAGCAAAAGAAGTCTGGAGAGGAAATCTAACATGGCAGTGACACGTGGCACCTTGCTGACGTGGCATCCGACGTGGTGGCTGACGTGGCACACAAACGGTCAATTTTGCTGATGTGGCACTCCAACGATCACTTTTGCTTGCGTGGCGATGATGTGGCACATGATGTGGTAGTGACGTGGCGACCGTGGACGAATAAGATAATGACAAGTGGCAGCTGATATTTAAAAAAAAAAGGAAAAGGAGGAGAAATCGTTAGTTGACGCGTGGATCAATAGTATGGTGACATGTGGCGTGGTTAAAGATTTTTCAGCCTTTTCAAATTTGATTTTATTTCTAAATTGTCATCCTTCAAATCCTTTTTTATTCTCCAAATCTCAATAATTCCATTTTTTCAATTCCTCTCTTAATTACAAATCCTTTCCTTTTCAATTCCTCTATTGATTACAAATCCTTTCCTTTTCTATTTTTATTCAATCTCCACCCTTCATTTGCAATCATATCAAATGGCCAAAATTTGTCCCCCTCGCCTATAAATTCAACTTGATTTTACTCTTCATTGACACACCAAAAGCTATCAAGTCTTAAGCTCTCACTTCTCTCTACACTCAAATTTTTGTCCTCTTTGCTCCTAAATTGGCCTAGAGTTATTTTTGTGAGTTTTTTTTAGTGTTCAACTTATGTATTTAGCCTTCAAGAGGTAATATTGTGAGGTTTTCTTTTAAGTTTTGGGAATTGTATTAAGGTGTGGGTACACCTTGGGTTGTGAGAAAAAGAAATTGGTTTAATCCTGAACCAGTAAAAAGGATATTGAGTTTCTTTTTAGCCTAAGAAAAAGAGGGCCGTATGTTGATTTGGTCCTCACCTGCAAGAGGATCACTTAGTGAAATACCTAAGAAGGAGTCTTGGAGAGTGGAGTAGGCAATTTGTCGAACCACTATAATTCCCGGTGTTTTCTCTTCCTATCTCTCTTTTATTTCTGGTTTTCAATTTTTTGCTTCTTGTCTTAGTTATTTTTTAATCTTTCCTAATTGCATGATTTAATTTTTAGTGTGTTATTTAAATTTATCCTTGATTAATTGTCTTTAAATTTGAAGTTATCATAGCTTGCATGATTTAAGTTTTGTCTTGCATAAATTTTCTTTAATCAAATTAGTGGGTTAACTTTATTGAGCATTGTTTAAAGATAAAATTATTTTTTAAAAATTGGTAGTCAACCCTATTCACTCCCCCTCTAGTGTTGCCTTTAGATCCTACAGTAGGGATTTCCTAAATGTATGAAGGAATGTGTTATTTACACTAAGGTGTTGTGCTTGTGCAAGAAGATACAAAAGAGTTGAGTAGAGAATGATGGGTCGTGTGGAAATGGATTTTAGTGCAAGTGGTATGCGTCGATCTAAGATGAGTGTACACGAACTAGAATGTGATGAATGAGATGATTTATTTATCTTTGTTTATGCGTTAGAATTTATTCAACACTTCTCAATGCGAATAACATACAAAACCTATCTCTAGGATGCATGCGTCAAACAGAGGATGCAATAAAAACCAGTAACTCTATCTCTAGATTTACTAGGCGTTCCACTTGATGCGGGCTTATTTATTCTCTCGAATATTCTAAGCTAAAGATGCTTTTACCACTTGATCAAGTTGGCTTAAGCTTTTGAAATGAAATTTTGCATGAAGTATAGATGCATCCAACATAAACAAGAAATAAACAATGGCAAAGTGTGATGGATCAAATATATGAATTTTATAAAGAAGCAGATTGTCTTTACAAAATCAATATGAAAGTACGAAAGTGATAAATGAGATGAAAGGAACTGAGTCAAGCCGCAGAGTACAATCTCTTGTATTTCTTTGGCTCAATTCTATTTGTGTACAATCACTTGTATAGGAATTGGATGAAGTGTCTCTCTCCAGCTTGGCTTCCTTCGCTCCTTGACCGACAGTGATGGTGGTTCTCTTCCCTTCCGCTCTTCTTGGCACCACAGTACAGCTTCTATAAACTACGACTATGCTAATACCGAGAGTGAGAACTTGAAAATTTCTGAACTTCGAACTCTGGAGGGATTTCATCTATTTATCATCTCCAGCTTAATGATGGGTAGCATTAAAGTCCATCTCTGGTCAACCGCCTGACACTCGGAAGCTTTTCAGACTCCGCCTGCTGCAGGTGCCCATACTTGCAAGTGGTGATTTGACACAAACAGCCTGAATCAATGAATCTTCTTTGCATTGAATCCCTCTGACGCATGGCCCATGCATTAGAACTTTGCCTGCAACACTTCCCAATCATGAAATCCTGCACTATAACGCGTTAGTGCCGCAGTATTTAGTAATAAACATTCTTTTGCACGAGTTTGCTAATGTTTGAGTAATTCCATGCTTTTCTTCTAAAAATGAGGAGATTTTATCATTCAAAACCTTAGTTGTTTCAGCTTAAGAGCCAAAATAACTTGTATTTCTACAAGTTATCAACAATCGTATAGTATGCCAAGTTTGCTAAACGATCGTATACCATTTTCTAAATGATCGTTCAGTAAAATCTACACGATCGTGTAGTTTCTCCTAAACGATAAATATTTTGCTATACGATAGCATCTTTTCCTCTCCCACTTGTACGCCTACACTATCCATGCTTCCTCCTTCCTCTACCAAATTCACCAAAGACAACGCTTTGGGTTGTTACTCCGAGAATACCTGGGGCTCTTTTCTGGTGGTGTCGTCCCCGCGGTGTTTGTGTTCGTGCGATTGTTGATCGGGTAGATATTTCCGCTGCTTTAAGTTTTGAAAGTTTTGAAAGAATGTCTTCAAACTGGTATGGAATCTCTCCTCGTTTATTTTTGGTTCAAAGCATGCCTTTAATTGACTGTTCGTATTGCATATCTGTGCGATTGAATGTATATTGTGTATTTCGGTCACTGTGAAATGGAGTGATCCGAATGCGCTCATGGAACTCTTAAGTTAAAAGATCCTTTATATATATTAACTAACTAATATATATAAATATTAAACTATATTTATATCACATGTAACATATAGGGGCATGTTTGGCTCACCAACATGAGTTGAGTTGATATCAGATATACCAATTCATTGTTTAGCCCCACCACTTTTAATGTTGGTGGAGTTGAGTTGGTAAATTTTACCAACTCACCATAACTTACCCCAACTCTTCCTTCTTCTTATGTTTTCAATGGCTCTACCCATTGGCCACCGTCACACTTCAAAAACTAACTTCGGGCTTTGACAACCACCTCCGATGACAACTATGATGATCAACTCCAGGCTTTGACAACCACCTCCGATGATAATTCCAACGACGAAATTTTGAACTTTGACAACCACTCTCAATGATAGCTCTGGCGATCAAACTCCGAGCTCCGACAACCTTCATGCAACCAACTCCAACAACCAATTCTGGCCTCCGACAATCACCTCCGGTGACCCAACTTCGGCGACCACCTTTGCGCTACCAACTCCAACGACCATTTGGCTTCGACAACAAACTCCGATGACCAACTCTAACTATAAACTTTGATGAAAATCACCTTCGATGATCACCTTTGAGCGAACAACTCCAACGACCAACTCGGGGCTTTGACAACCTTCTTCGATGATCAACTTTGACGATCACTTTCGCTTATCCAACTCCGAGATTCGAAAACCACCCCCGATGATAAACTTTGACAACCAACTCAAAAATACCTTCATGTAATCAACTCTAGGCTCCGACAACCATCTTCAACTACAAACTCTAGCAAAAATCATCTTCGATAATCAACATTGTCTGGTAAGCCTGTAGCTCATTGAGTAGAGTAGTCAAATTTTATTCATTAATGCATTCAAAATTTGCAGAAAACTCTTCAGAAGAGATTCTAGAATAAAACCAACTTGACTTCTCTCATCCATGGCAGTACTGTTTACTTCTGCCATATGAAAGTGGACCATCATATCCAGGACATGTTTATAAATATAGGTCCCCATTTTGATGCGACTATTGTAAACGTACTTAATGGCATCCCTCGCAGAGATTCCATAATCTCTTTGGCAGTACTCTTATCCTCATGCTTCTTTTGTCAACACATTAGATAAGCTGGCGAGGATATAAGCACATGCTATATCATTAGCCTTGACCCATCTGTCATATACATCCCAAACATTTCGGTTTGTATTAGAGCTAGGAATGAGGATAGTCCTCAGTTAAGACAAACTGTAGATTGTCTATCACTAGTATCGTGTTCAAATTTTGATTTCTAATTCACATAATTATCTCCAATGAGTTTATCTGACGCCAACACTTGTATTATTGAACTTGTCATTCTGAAATTACATATCCAATCAAGTTTTAGCAATTTTAATAATTTACCCAAGATTATTCTTTTGCAACGATACTACATCAAAACATTCTTGACTAAATACTACCTCCAGAATAACTCATATTCTGATAGTCATTTAGGTACTGCTTTTGGTCAGACATTATTAACACTTAATAATTCTATAAATGTAGATCCGCCATTTTCGGATCTTATAGAATGGTATGAGTATCGCTCCAAAATGGAAAACAATACCCAAGACGGAACTATAAAACCCTATTCATTTTACTGAAGCCTGGGTTGTTCCGAATCCTATGTTACAACCTTCCGTGGAGATAGTCGTCATTAAACGACTAGCAAATGGTCGCTTAAAACTAACCAGCAGGTACAACATAAGAATCTCACGGTTCAGACTAATGAAAGAGACCGTAGGATATGTTGACACATTTCCTTCACCCATTTACTATGAACTACTTCCTCCGCTCACCTTATTATTGACGCATACATCCGCTCTCCGTAGGGAGGTCACTCCCAGGGTGACATGAAGCGTCATATGAATCTCACGGTGTGAACTATATGGAGACATGGCAGTTAAAATCGTACATTGGATTTCTGTTCGAACAACTTCCTCTTATTCACCAAAGTCTAAATTTAAGCTAAAAATACTCTCCATAGGGAGGTCACTCCCAGGGTGACACGAAGCACTACTTAAATTCAGACTGTGAACTCTTGGGAATGCAAGAGCTAAGAATAACATACCGAGTAGGTCATTAATTTCCCGCTGAAGTTTTCTAATAACTCTATCATATAGAAGTTATTCATTACCACTGAAGTGTTCTAACGTTTGGGTAACCTTATACTTAGGTTCTTTTCCGTTTAAATAAAAATAACCCTAAGTATATGTGGTTTATCCATGTATAACTCTTATAAATGGACTTAAACCTACGATGTCTAGGTGATAAACCCTTTTATTACCTCGTATCGCTCACGAATACTCATAAAACTGGTTACCAACACTCAATTATTCAACCATAATCCCCAGGTAGGAGGTGTTCCATAGACCGTCAACTTAAATACCCCCAACCTTCGACATGATTATATACCGATTGAGTTTGTAACCCTAGTTTTACAAGTTTAACGACCTATTTTAACTAATTAAAATAAGTGGTTAACCTACGTGAGCATGCAACTGTTCTTTGTTATGGATTTTAAATGTCTAACCCAATTTTATAATAGCTTATAAAACATTAGACATGCTAAACATCCACAACATACAGGCATTCAATATCTAATATAACACTTATATTAAATACAGGAAACCCTAACATGCATACTATATATTATAACAAATTATAACATACTTTCAATGCATGTTGCATGCTTCCTATGGTGGGATTTTAAATCTAAATGGCATACTATATGCACATACGAGATTTATTTAATTATAACATATATCCAAACATAAATAATTAAACACGTACTGATATGGTTTTAGTTTTGGCAAAAACAAGCAAACAAAAGCCTAACTATTACAAAAACAACTTCAACACTGCTCAAATCACTCCAAAACCGTTGAACTGGACCAACAGAGTCTGAGCCAGACCAACCACAAACCATTTGAAGGTGAACTGGACCAAACCTCAAGAGAACCGGTCGAACCGACTGATCTTGCTCTTGCCTAAAATCTCGCTAAGTCAGATCGTTATAGCATTGACGACCATCGTCATGCATTTGGCTTGATCGTTTAGCAACCAACACCTATCGTTTAAAAAAGCTACACGATCATATAGTTTTCGCCTTCTATCGTATAGTGTCATCGTCTAGTGCCGGAAGATGCTGCCTGATCGCTTAATGTCAAATACTATTGCATAGCTCCATCGTTTAGCACCGTGTCTTGATCGTTTAGCGCGTGCCTGAGGTAAGCAATCGCCTAGTGCTATTGCATAGAAATTGACGTATCGCTCAGCTGCCGTTCATAGGTAAACGATCATGTAAGCGATTGCTCAACGTTATTGCATAGCTCTTCGCCGCATCGCTTAGCTCCCGAACAAAGGTAAACGATCGCTCAGTGCCATCGCATAGCTCTTCCCTCATCGCTTAGCTCCCGATCAAAGGTAAATGATTGTGTAAACGATCGCTCAGCGTCATCGCATAGCGATTCGCCTCATCGCTTAGCTCCCACTTGAAGCTACACAATCGTATAGTGCCATCGCATAGCAAAACAACGCATCATTTAGCTCCTGAGGTAGACGATCGTCTAGCGCACAACACCTAAACGATTAATGCCTGAAGCTAGACGATCGTTTAGATTTTCCTTCATATCGTCTAACGCATGAAGCTAAACGATCGTTTAGCTACTGAAGCTTAATGACGATATGAACAGAGGCTGATCGTCTAGAATCTGTAACTTGGCCCCTTCGTTTGTTTCTTCGAATTATAGCTTAATTTCAACTCTAATGACTTTAAATAAATTACAGACTCTTGGGAAGACATTAAAGCTCATCAAGCAAGAGCCAATTACAAATTTAAACTGGAAATCAAAGAGAAATTAAAGGCCAAAACTAAAAAAACCATATCATTACAGTAGGTTTATATTTTCATACAAAACACCCACCAAACCAAAATTAATCCGAATTGAATGCTTATAAGATGCTCTGATACCAATTGTTGAATCGACACCAGCACGCAGCGGAAGAAATCAGGATCCATAAGCACTCTAATTCGTTAATTTTGGTTGAAAAGAAACATGCTAAAAACAGAGTTTAATGTGTTTCAAGAACATACCTTTGCCGAACCAATGAAATCTCCATTTCCAGCTGCAAAATCCTCTGAATCTTTGTATAGACCACCACAAGATCTTCCCTACTATCCTCTTG
Source organism: Benincasa hispida (assembly GCF_009727055.1). Classification (NCBI taxonomy): domain Eukaryota; kingdom Viridiplantae; phylum Streptophyta; class Magnoliopsida; order Cucurbitales; family Cucurbitaceae; genus Benincasa; species Benincasa hispida. Next base: position 15,450,138 of record NC_052349.1, read on the forward strand.
TGCTCTAGATTGAGTTGTGGGACTCAAAATAAGCTGGAATCAAAGAGAATATGGAGAAACCTCACTAAACCAACCCATTAAAGAACACCTTCTTCATCCGATTTTTTCAGCAAAAATTTAGTCCTTTTTTTTTTCTTTTCTTCACTCCAATATCTCCAATATATTGAAAACTATCATGCAAAGAGATGTGCTGCATGAGATGCAGCTCATACTTGGAGTAAACTAAAGGAGAAGGTGGGTTCCTTGTAAGCTAGTTGAAGATGAAATGAAAAACCCATTTTTCAAGTTTTGTGTAATTTTTTCATTTTCCAAAAATCCAAAATTGATTTTAAAATCATATTTTATTTCTAAAATCAAAATTTATTAATTTTAAAAATTAATTTTCTAATAAAATTAATAAATAATTATTTAAACAATTTAAATAATTCTAATTAATTTAATATCCAATATTAAATTAATTTTTACACAAATTCACCTTCATAGATTTAAATCATATTTAAATATATTTTTCTCCAATTCCATTTGATTCTAATTTGAACATTTCAAATTAACTTATCACGCTACTCTAGAGCTAATCCATTTTCGAGCTAGTAGGGGGACCTCATGGACCTACAGATCATGGGCTCCAATGATCCGAGATTAATTGGCTAAACTCATTAGACTGATCTAATCCTCATTCATAACTAATGGGTCACTCCACTAAAGCCCATAGTTGAAATCCCCTCACTGTATATATATTATATCCACTCGATATAATCATGATTAGTAAGTTAACCCTTCACAGGTTGTTCGTAATAATGGCTAGGTCAAATCTCTGTTTTACCTCCGAAATTACCTCTTGTTCCTTAAGTCCTCACTAATCCCCTAATGAACAATTGTTTTGTGATCCAATCACAAAAACGAGTCCCTTTCAAGCCAAATGAGAGGGCGGGATCCTTTGTTCAAGCTCTAGAATCAACACTTAAGGGAACAACCTCTCTACTATCTCTAAAGCGGGTAGGAGTGAATTCCTTCTTCCACTCTATGTCCCCAGCTATCTATCCAGTCTTACCCCTGAAATGGCATTCATATTGAGCCGGCTCTGTTGAGCCAACCTCACCTATGCAAATCTAAGGACAATCCCAGATAAACAGAAGTTCATAGTTAGCTCAGGATTAAGGTCAAGTTACCTAGGTTATCATTTTGAAATAGTCAGTCTTAAACAGTAAACAACGTTATAAAGTAAGAGTGATTCATTTCGTGGTCCGATCTTGTACAAACTTTTTTGCACAAGGACACCCCCACTTCTCATGTCCAACATGAACGAATTAGGATCACCTCATTTGTAGCACTTTACAACTCCTTATAACAACTACAGAGCAAGTTGTATCCAATAGTGTTACCAGAATAAGGTACCCAACCTTATCCATGTACTATAGATCATTTTGACTATTTACTCGAACCTGATCCACCTTTATGTCTCCATATAAATTTCAAGTACTCATCCAATAGTCAAGGGACTTTTAGATTTATTGGATTTCTATTCAAGCAATAGATTTATTCAATAACACCTTTATTGAATTATCAGAATAAGCTCCATTGTTTACATACCACGAGTTTTAAGACATAAAACCCAACACTTTGCACCTCAAACATAGACATATGAACTCAAACCAAATAACTCTACACTCCAAACATAGACATATGAACTCCACAGATATATGAACTCCACAGATATATGAACTCCATAGACATATGAACTCCAGAAATAACTCTGCACCCCAAACACAGATATATGAACTCCACAGACATATGGACCTGTAGATTTAAACTCTAATGATACGAGACTAATTGGTTAAACTCTTTAATCAAATTAACCAACATTCATTAATTGCCGGTCACTCCATTAAAGACTGACAACTGCGTTCTTCACACTACAGAAATATTTTTTTTATGTTCGTTGGATATAACCGGTCAATAATATGTCGACTCTTCACTAATTGCCCGTAAGTACAGCTGGATCAAATTACCATTTTACCTCTATAGTTACATTTAACTTCTTAAGTACCACTGATCCCTCTAATGAACAATTAGTCATAGTTCAACTATAACTGAACTCCTCTTTGGCCAAGATAGGGTAAGGTGCTTCATTGTTCAAGCCTTGGAATCATCCTTTAAGGGAGCAATTTATCTTCTTACCCTAACTATAGGGAAGGAGTGAATTCCTTCTTGTGTAGCTATGTTCCCAGCTCCTCAATCAGACGAATCCCCAAAATGGTAGGTAAATTGAGTCGATGAACCTAGCCACTGATGGGCCCAAAACTTACGTCGTTAATAAGCTTCAAACTTTATCAAAAGAAAATTTGTATATATCGAACTACTCTTATTACTACTAAAATGTAGCAACAGTGGTAAGTCCGTGTCGATCCACAGGGAAGCGAGACTTATAAACATTAAGTTAATTCTTTAACTAGAGCGGTGAATGGGAGGTTTTAGTGTCAAAAAGATAAACGCGTGAAACTAAAATAAAATGGGTAAATGTAATCTAAAATAGGAGTCTATCTAATTTCTAGAGCAAGAGAGTTTTTCCTATGCAATTTCTTTCATTAGGCATCATTTAATTACACAAATTTGTCAACCCCTCAACCTATTAGAAAATCTAATAGTCTAATTAGCCAAATTCGATATTAAACCAAATTAGCCCTAATTCAATTTACAACTCTTCCTTTTTAGCGACATACAAGTTAAAATTGAATTGCATTACAAAAAGGTTCAATTTTTTAGACATGCTACAAGCCGGAATATCCATATCTTATAACATGATTTATTCGGAAAAGATTACATTAGGTCATACATGCATTTGGTCAGAAAAAGTCTGGACTTTACACATGCAATTCTAATATGTGCAACTCAATCAATCAATATATACATAGACTATGACAATTTTACAAACAAGAATTTCAATAAACTAATTTGTCATATCAATTTATAAAAATTCCATTAAGATTCAATCAAATCATGCTAAAAAGTTCACAACAATTCAGTTAAATTAACTAGAAATCCTTCAAAAAATTAAACATAGGGCCTTGCTCAAAGAAATTAGATAGGAGTTACCTCTTAATTCATAGACAAATCCGACATACTCATCCAATCCATCAATTACAACCCAAAATAAAAAGAAAAGCTAACCTAAAGATACTAAAATCTGAAGGGATAGGAAGAAGATTGAAGTTCAACTTCGGCTCCGTCAATTTAGCCTCCAAAATTCAGCATATTTTGACCTAAGGAAGAAGGGAGTTATTTATAGAAATCATCGTAGCATTACAACACTAGGAAGAGCATTGCAACGCTGACGTTGCTGTCAACTCGGAGCGTTGCAATAGGGAACAGAAAACCTCCCCTGAAAACATAGTCGCGCATGGATAATGGTGGTAGTAAGTTAGCCTCTTTAAAAAGATGTTTTCTCTTCTAGGTTGTCCCTACAAAAACAAAAACAAAAAAGAAAGCTAATCTAGAAAACAAAATAAAGAAAGATTTTTCACCTGGCTCCCTCCAGGAAAGAGAAATTTTTTAACATCGATTGCTCGATGTGACCTGTCACCTGTCAAGGCCACAAAGAAATTCTTGGCACTTCTCTGATCCCTTTCTAGATGATTCAATGCCGGATAAGATTTTAAGGCTCTTCATCTTTTGAAGAGAACCAAACAGGTCGAATTTGGGTATTTTCGTATTAGTCAATAATATAAAAAGAAAGAATCAAAAAAGACTCAAGGATTGACTCTTCAGAAAATAAAGACTCTAACTCAACTAACTCTTGATAATAAGAAGAAACAAAACTAAAAAAATACGATATACCAGACGACAGAATAAGGCGAGGTTTTTCAATCTCTAACTCTATCAACTAGAAAATCAATTGGGTTATAGGCTCAGATTCTCCATAGTTCTCACAAACTGGTCCTAAACATGGCATGCTATCCTCTAACTCATCCTCAATGTCACATAGATTACCTCATCGCTGCATGCCTCAGTGATGTCATAATATGTTGTTAACAGGGGTTCCCATCCTCTCTCATGCATCAGAAGATTGAGTGATTGAGTCTCTCAAACTTTGAAGATCAGTTCAACCTCAGTTCCTAAATTAAAGCTCTCATGGAGGCCTGCAGATCTCCTGCTAAAAAACAATATTTGTTAATAGCAAGTTGTCTAATCACATCTTCTAGTGACATACCTGAGTCGGCGGTGTGAGCATGCATCGTCACGTCAGATGTGGCAGGGTTGAATCATAATGGAATTGGTCCCATCTTAGGTTTCCATAGCCATAAGACTCCTCCCATCTAGGCCGATGAAAAATCGTCATCCATATAACTAGGATACCCTCCCATGGAGTAGTGGATTAGGTCCATCCTAGGTTTTCCATAGCCATAAACTCCTTCCATCTAGGCCGATGGAAAATCGTCATCCATATAATAGGATACCTCCCATGGAGTAGTCTCGTGGCATAGGGCTCCATTGCAAACTTGGGCAATGCTTTGCTCAGGGTGATCAATCCTACATGTCTGCATCTACTGTGGGTTACTACAACCAAATAACTAACCAAAGAAGTTAACTCAGCAAGTTGACCTCTCGGAGGTCATGAACCTCGTCACTAAGCCGAGATGCTCCACTCGATTGTCCCTATCCTTGTTGATGATATCTGTCCATGGCTTAAAACACTAACACAGAAAGGGAAAAAAATAAAAAACAAAAGAATACTCTAATTAGAAATATAACTAACGAAACGTCAATGGCTTCCCCGACAACAGTGCCATTTTTTTACAGGCACGAAGCCCTCAGTATTCTCGAAGTAAGAATCCAAAGGGTGGACTTTGATGGAATTGATAGAGGGGAGGAGGAAAAGAGATTGTGTAAAACGAACAAGCAAGTGGGAGATAGTAAAAGACTATCGTATAGTCGGGTGCTTGTCATTTAGGTCGGGATTCACGATTGTGTAGGTTTAGCTAAGTGATCGTCTATCAAATGGTAAGTGATTGTTTAGTTCCACTCTGCGCGCTAAGCAATCGTGTAGTAAACTTAAGCGATCGTTTAAAAATCGTGGGCGATCGTTTAGTACGTGGGTGTGTGATCTTTTAGGAAGATGGGCACTATCATATAGGCTCTCGACGCTATGCTATCGTATACTTTCACACTGTGAGTAATTTTTCAGATCTTTTTCGTGTATCTTTCAAAAGTGAAAACTATTTTCATTTTTATTCTTCAGTTACAAGAACTGAATCGAACTTCCCACTTTCGCACGAATTTGGAGAAAAACTCGGCCAATTATCACATAATCGCCTAATTAATTAATATAATCATATTATATTCTTAACCTATAGTTTAATATCATATATCAACTATAGTGTTTTCTTCTCTACTTGATATAAATCATATATCCAATTTCCTCCAAAATAATGTATCTCATACATTTAGTCAATTATATCATATATAATTAACCAGTTCAATTATATCATATATAATCGAACTCCCTCTTGTCAATTTGAACATTTCAAACTGACCCAAAAACTGTTTATCTAAGTTACCAAGGGGACCCTATAGACATATGGCTCGAAACTCCGACAGTACGTGAATAGCTGACTAAACTCTTTAGCCACGAGATCCACCATCCATTCACTGCCAGACATTCCATTAAAGACCGACAGTTGAACTCTTCTTAACACAGATATATTTCTGGTCCATCGCATATAACTAAGCATGAGTACGATAACCCTTCACAAATGCTCATAAGTACAACTTGGTCAATTTACCATTTTGTCCCTGTAGTTACATCTCACTCCTTAAGTACCATTGATCCCTCTAATGAACAATACAACATAGTCCAACTATGTGTGAACACCTCTTGGGCCAAAAGAATGTGTGTGGCGCCACATCATTCAAGCCCTGGAATCAGTCCTTAAGGGAACTATCTATCTACTTACCCCTGCATCAAGGAAGGAGTGAATTTCATCTTGTGTAGCTGAGTTCCCAGCTCCCAAATCAGACGAATCCCTAAAGTGGTAGGTTTGAGTTGGCGGCCTGGCCACTCACATCCATACAAATCAAAGAACCGCCCTCAATGGCAGGAGTTCCCAACTCACTCAAGATTGAGGTCATGTTACCTATGGTCATCCTAGTAAAGTGAAGTCTCTGTCATGAACGATGTTGTATAACGAGATGTTAACACTTTGTGGTCAGGTCTTATACAAACTCTTTGTATAGGACGCCCCCGCTCGCATGTCCCATACACAAATGATCAGGATCAGACCATTTGTGACAAGTCACAACACTTTTAACTATTCCACAAAGCGGGCCGCATCCGTAGTGTTACCAAGATAAGGTCTCCCTCCTATATCCATATACTACAAACCATTTTAGTTATCACTTAAGACATGATCCACTTGTATGTCATCATATACATGCTTAAGCTACATACAGACAATCAGGGATTTTAGGTTTATTGGTTTGTGGTAAAGCAAATAAAACATTCAACTGAGCAAAATCAAGAAGTGAAGTAAAATATCATATATTATACATCACAAGCGTTCGTACAAACTATTTACAAACTACAGGACACGAGACTATAGGGCATCAGGACATACCACACTTGCAAAAAAAAGAGGGCAACGCTAAGACAAGGGTGCCTAAACACACACACACAAAATATAAAGGCCATTTATTTTACCTAGAAGGCTAGCTTTCACACCCCACTACCGGGAATCTATCATTCTTTTCTTGCAGATCCTAACTAGACATGACGAAGGTAGCTCTTTTCACCTCTATCCATGTGCGTGCACACACTATTTTTTGCAGGCACGTTGACAAAAACCTCATTTTTTTTTCAACTGACTCTTTTTTTTGTTTGTTTTTTTTAACTCACTGTAAGCCCTATTTTATCCACTTTGTCTGGTTTTACTCTACAACAAGTCCTTTTGGGGTGACAACATAAATACAAACCAGATAACCCAATTCTAAGCATGCAAGGCTTAATTTTGCAAAACAATGACTTAAAGATGCATGAGAGAGATTTTTTTAAAAAAAATTGGGCTTAAAAATCATGATCATGCTTTCCTAAGGTTCTTTCATACAAATTTTATCACAAAAATGCGTCATAAACTATCATGATAACAACAGAGCAAACAAGCTGGCAAGGCAATCAAGCACACAACATTGTCCGAGCATAACGCTCAAGAACCCCAACCTAAAATAAAAAAACTACCAACCAAGTACCCACCCCTAGCTTAAAACAATACATTGTCGCCAATGTATCTAAAGTTTAATGAAAATAAAGACAAGGGAACAGAAAACCTCCCCTGAAAACATAGTCGCGCATGGGATAATGGTGGTAGTAAGTTAGCCTCTTAAAAAGATGCTTTTCTCTTCTAGGTTGTCCCTACAAAACAAAAACAAAAAGAAAGCTAATCTAGAAAACAAATAAAGAAAGATTTTTCACCTGGCTCCCTCCAGGAAGAGAAATTTTTTAACATCGATTGCTCGATGTGACCTGTCACCTGTCAAGGCACAAAGAAATTCTTGCACTTCTCTGATCCCTTTCTAGATGATTCAATGCCGATAAGATTTTAAGGCTCTTCATCTTTTGAAGAGAACCAAACAGGTCGAATTTGGTATTTTTCGTATTAGTCAATAATATAAAAAGAAAGAATCAAAAGACTCAAGGATTGACTCTTCAGAAAATAAAGACTCTAACTCAACTAACTCTTGATAATAAGAAGAACAAAACTAAAAAATATACGATATACCAGACGACAGAATAAGGCGAGGTTTTTCAATCTCTAACTCTATCAACTAGAAATCAATGGGTTTAGGCTCAGATTCTCCATAGTTCTCACAAACTGGTCCTAAACATGGCATGCTATCCTCTAACTCATCCTCAATGTCAACATAGATTACCTCATCGCTGCATGCCTCAGTGATGTCATAATATGTGTGTAACAGGGGTTCCCATCCTCTCTCAACTGCATCAGAAGATTGAGTGATTGAGTCTCTCAAACTTTGAAGATCAGTTCCAACCTCAGTTCCTAAATTAAAGCTCTCATGGAGGCCGCAGATCTCCTGCTAAAAAACAATATTGTTAATAGCAAGTTGTCTAATCACATCTTCTAGTGACATACCTGAGTCGGCGGTGTGAGCATGCATCGTCACGTCAGATGTGGCAGGGTTGAATCATAATGGAATTGGTCCCATCTTAGGTTTCCATAGCCATAAGACTCCTCCCATCTAGGCCGATGAAAATCGTCATCCATATAACTAGGATACCCTCCCATGGAGTAGTGGAATTGGTCCCATCCTAGGTTTCCATAGCCATAAGACTCCTTCCATCTAGGCCGATGGAAATCGTCATCCATATAACTAGGATACCCTCCCATGGAGTAGTCTCGTGGCATAGGCTCCATTGCAAACTTGGGCATGCTTGCTCAGGGTGATCAATCCTACATGTCTGCATCTACTGTGGGTTACCTACAACCAAATAACTAACCAAAGAAGTTAACTCAGCAAGTTGACCTCGGAGGTCATGAACCTCGTCACTAAGCCGAGATGCTCCACTCGATTGTCCCTATCCTTGTTGATGATATCTGTCCATGCTTAAAACACTAACACAGAAAGGGAAAACAAATAAAAAACAAAAGAATACTCTAATTAGAAATATAACTAACGAAACGTCAATGGCTTCCCCGACAACAGTGCCATTTTTTACAGGCCCGAAACTTATGTCGTTAATAAGCTTCAAACTTGATCAAAAGAAAATTTGTATATATTGAATTACTCCTATTACTACTAAAATGTAGCAACAGTGGTAAGTCCATGTCGATCCACAGGGAAGCGAGACTTATTTCGTTAAGTTAAATCTCTAACTAGAGCGGTGAATGAGGAGTTTTGGTGTCAAAAAGATAAATGCGTGAAATTAAAATAAAATGGGTAAATGTAATCCAAAATAGGAGTCTATCTAATTTCTAGAGCAAGAGAGAGTTTCCTATGCAATTTCTTTCATTAGGCATCAATTAATTACACTGAATCTATCAACTCCTCAACCTATTAGAAAATCTAATAGCCCAATTAGCCAAATTCGATATTAAACCAAATTAACCCTAATTCAATTTACAACTCTTCCTTCTTAGCAATATACAAGTTAAAATTGAATTGCATTACGAAAGGGTTTAATTGTTGAGACATGCTACAAGCCGAAAAAGCCATATCTTATAACATGATTTATTTGGAAAAAATTACATTAGGGCATATATGAATTTGGTCAGAAAAAGTCTAGACTTTACACATGTGATCCTAATATGCACAACTAAATCAATCAATATATGAATAGGCTATGATGATTTTGCAAACAAGAATTTCAATAAACTAATTTGTCAGATCAATTTATAAAAAGTCTATGAAGATTCAATCAAATTATCCCAAAGAATTCACAACAATTCAGTTTAACTAAAAATCCTTCAAGAAATTAAACATAGGGCTCTTGCCCAAAGAAATTAGATAGGAGTTACCTCTTAATTCATAGAAAAATCTGAGATACACATCCAATCCGCGATTACAACCCAAAATAAAAAGAAAAACTAATCTAAAGATACTAAAATCTTAAGAGAAAGGAAGAAGATTGGAGTTTAACTTCGGCTTCCATCAGTTCAGCCCCCAAAATTCAGCATATTTTGATCTTAGGACGAAGGGAGGTATTTATAGAAATCATCTCAGCGTCGCAATGCTAGGAAGAGCGTTGCTATGCTGGCATTGCTGCCAACTTGGAGCGTTGCAACACTAGGAGTAGCGTTGCAATACTCCCCTGCACATCAGGCTATTGCCTTGCAGCGTCAGCCGAGCATCGGGGCTTCGTATAAGGTGAGCATTGTGACGCTGAAGCAGGGACATTTTGGTCTTTTTGACTCATTTGAAGCCCAGATGCTCAAATCACCTCCAAATTGCTTCAAATTAAAACCCATTAGCTTCAAATTGCCAATTCTACCTCTTGGTTGTTCAATACCTACAAAATAGGAAAATAAACACGTAAAATCTGATTACGAGCCTAAATTAAGCGAGGAATAATAGCTCATTTTGAGAGTTATCAGCCATTCTCACCCATACCAATCAAAAGACCTCCCTCATAGGTAAGAGTTTACAACTCACTCAAGATTAAGGTCAAGTCACCTATGGTCATTCTGGTGAAAAATGAATCTCTTCTAGTAACAGTGTTATGAAAAGAGACTCAACATTTTGTGGTCCGGTCTTATACAAATACTTTGTATAAGATACCTTGCTCACATATCTCGATATGAATGATTAGGATTAGATCATTTGTAACACGTTACAACAATTGTAATATTTACAAAAACAGGTCGTATCAATAATGTTACTAGGATAAGGCATCCAACCTTATTCATATACTACAGACCATTTAGGTTATCGCTTAACATGATCCACATGTATGTCCACATACGTGTTTAAGTTACATCAGATAACCTTGGATATTAGTTTAATGGATTATTGAATAAAACCCTAATTCAACTAACATATAACTACAAGGCTTTAGGGTATACAGCCCAACAATCTCCCACTTGCACTAAAGGCAAGGAAAAGTAAGCCGGTAAGACATGTAACCTAAGGCTGACTTTATACCCTACATACTCTCCCACTTTCCCTAGCACACTAGAGACCTATCTCGTAGTCCTAGACACTCTAGAAGATTCTCTCACACTTTAGCCTAAAGAATCCTTTTATATAATACAAATAGTTATGTCAATAGAACCACTGGTCACTAACAAGATGTTTTGCTCATTCCTACAACTTAGTGCATACCTATGTTCTCAAACTCAATCCTTTCAACACATTATCTCATAAGTCGACAAACCAAGTTACATCTGAAATAGTTTTCAAATATAAATATATATATATATATACTTGAGATATGCAAATCATTGCTTCATAAGCATAACATTGTTTTATCATACAATATACACCAACTAGGATAAGACACAGACTTCTTTAAATCCAACATGAAATAACGTATCCCGTAAATGATCAAATCTTATACTATATACACCAACGTTTCATTATTCATAGGTTTTAATTTTCAAAACTCAATGGTCATACCATCGATTTTACCAATTTAACTAACCAATTGTATATTAAATGTTAATAAAGTCTCATGTAAAATTTACATCCCCTCAACATTTGAGGTGTCTTAGAAAACTTTTTCCTTAGACATTTCAACTTTATTATAGAATGGTATATTACCATTCCATTTGAAGTAATTGCATCGAACAGAAAACAACTCCTTTATAAACGTAAGATGCATGAGACAAATTTAACATCATGTTCTAAACATCCATATGTGGACATTTGATATATGAAAATGTTCAAATCAAATAATTGAAATTGGTTTAACAGTCAAACTTGTATATCGGTTTCTACTTCATTCATAATGAACATATATCAACATAAAACAAATAAATACCCACATTTCATTTTCTTGTTGTACAAGAACAACGTCATCATTCAAAGTCATTGGTGATGATACTATATCAAAACCTTATTCTCAAATATCCCAATTGTGAAATTTATTTCTCATATTAACATCACAATTTTGCAAACATTTTTGCAATTCAATCTTTGAAAATTCTCTTAACATTGTGTAGAAGCACTAAACTCCCTTTCATAAAAGAAGTTATTCATTCTTACATATCTCATATACAACAATAAATCAAGAAATGCATAAAGACTATGTTATAGAAACTAGTCAGAAAATTAACTCATAGTCTATCTTCACCCAATAGTTCTAGTATTTGTTTTCACCTAACGGCACAAATCTTACTTTGAAGATCTCTATCTTCAAGTGTCATAATTTAAAGTATCCCCTTTTTGTAAATCTATTCATATCCTTTGAGGCTGCCCCCATCAATGAAAATCACAAAACTAATTGAGAATAAGTACATTACTACATCTCAAATTCATGAATTCAACAAGATTTCTCTTTGTCAACTTTCTTCAACTCTTGTAATTTAGCATAACAAATTTGACTTCCAATAAGTCACAAATTAAGAGGAGTCATTGCATAACTCTCCCACTATTGAAAGTGAAGGAACAAACACGAGATTCCATGAGCAACGAAAAATAGATCATTCCAAATTACAATCATGTATGAACATTACAAATTATAGTCGTAAACAAAACAAATAGTTATGCAATCAATACAGAAATTACAGTATGAAACAACAACTGAACAAGGAGAAAAGCTACGAACATTTGTCGACTCGTATCCACGCTCCTTGGTCACGAATGCTCGAACATAGCAACCTCGAACGCTCGAACAATACGACCGCTCTGCAGCACGAACACCGCGTACTGGCACTCTGCGATCGCCTTGGTCACGATCTCCCTAACAACTGTCTCTTATACACATCTAGATGTGTATAAGAGACAGTGTGTACACAATTGGGCAAGTGGGAGAAGACATCTATCATACAGGTCAATGCCCAATCGTTTAGCAAAAGCTAAGCGATCGTTTAGCTCATTGTTTAACTGCGTGTCTGTCGCTTACAAAACACTACACGATTGTTTACTAAAACAAGTTGTCGCTTAATAAATTTATATTTACTTGACAAGCCCCGTGAGTTTCTTTTTCCGAGAGAGAAATCTCAAAAACAATTTTGTTAAAAACTTACTAAAATTAGGAAAAAAATTTCCCTTTATGTCACGGTTACCATGAACCACCAATAACCTTCCACTCAATTGGTTATTAGAGAAAAAGAATTAATTATCCAATAATTAATATTATTATAAATATAAATGATAACCAACTTATCATACTATATTTATAACCTATAGTTTTAATATTTCATCTCATGAAACATATAAACCATAGTTCTTTTTCTATTCCATGGTACTTAATATAAATCCTGTCTCTTATACACATCTAGATGTGTATAAGAGACAGCAACTGAATCCATTGAGCTACCAAGGGGACCTTATGAACCTGCAGCTCGAAGCTCCAACGGTACGTGAATAACTGACTAAACTCTTTAGTCACGGGATCCACCATCCGTTAACTGCCAGACATTCCACTAAAGACCGACAGTTGAACTCTCTTTACCACAGATATATTATGTATTCATCTTAACCAATTAGAAGTGCGACAACCTTCATAGATCGCTCATAAGTATATCTGGGCCAATAACCGTTTTGTCCCTGTAGTTACATCTAACTTCTTAAGTACCACTGATCCTTCTAATGAACATAAGTCATAATTCTACTATGACTGAGCCCTCTCTTCCAAAGAGAAGCTGTGGCCACTATGTTCAAGCCCCAGAATCAGCCCGTAAGGGAGCAATCTCTCTACTTATCTCTGCTTCGGGAAAGAATTGAATTCCATCTTGTGGATTAAGTTCCTAGCTCCTAAATCAGACATGTCCCAAAAAAGGTAGGCATGTTGAGTTGGATATCTGGCCACTTTCACCCATACTAATCAAAGAACCGCCCTCAAAGGAAGGAGTTCCTAAAACATTCAGGATTGAGGTCGTGTCACCTATGATCGTTTAGGTGAGATGTAAGTCTAGTATCAACGACATTATATACAGAGTCTAGTCATCTCGTGGTCCAGGTCTTATACAAACTCTTTGTATAGGACATCGCTCGTACTTCTCCATATGAATAGTCAGGATCTACCATCTGTAGTAGTTTATAACATTTGCAAACATCTACAAAGCGGGTCGTATCCGTAGTATCACCAGGATCAGGTATCCCACTTCAATTCTTATACTACAGACCTATTTAGGTTATCACTTAAGGCATGATCCACGTGTATATCACATATACATGCTTAAGTTCACATAAGATAACCAAGTAGCTTTGTTTAATAGATATGAGTAAATGTCAGAATTAAATAACATTTATTTTATTCATCAAACAATGTGTATCTTTACAAAACAACGAGACTTCAGGAGAATTATGACATCAATCCCAACAGAAAGGATTATAAGTTTTCATCTTATTATCTTGTATAACAACGAAGACTTCAAGTAAGCCTTAGCAAATGTTGAGTTATCTCATAACTCTCCCACTACGATGAAGACTTATTTGTTTGACAATTTGAAAATGAAATTCAAATGAAAAAGAATGGTTAATAACACTTATTAATTATCATGTGGTTTTACTTTATACTACTTCCCCAACAAAACACAACACTTATAGGTCTGTAACCTTTAACATTCCAAATAAATCAGTATTTGTCAAACAAATATATCATTTTACTTTGGAATGTTCAAAAAGCCATTTACAAAATCTTCATGGACTACCTACAACTAGGCATACTTTTGAACATTAATTTCATCAAGGATTTTTTTTGACACAAGCGTGTCAACTTACCCAAAACTGAAATGTCATAACTAGTTTTACAATAGTTCCATAACCAACAATGTTTCGTAAACATTTTGGAGCAAATAACGTTCAAACAATGCAATCTCTATTGAATTTCTTTAGCAGAGTCAAACATCAGTGTAATTCTAAAAGATTAGGACTTTTTTTTAACAAAGTACTTAAAATGGACAAAGTCAATAAGGCCATATTTCTCCTACTTTAGCCCAATTTCAACCAAATTGTACCTAATGCTCGAAGTTGAGATCTCATCTTATTTCTATCAATTAGGCTTAGTACAACAAAATGTTAGAGTTAGCATGCAATTAGTGGAAGAAATCAGGATCATTAAGCACTCTAATTCATCAATTTTAGTAATTAAGACAACATGCTCAAGAACAAGTAATAGGGTTTCAACAACATACCTTTGAAGAACTCTCTTCAAATCCGAATTCACCTTTAATCTTCCATTGAAATGTGTTGTAGACCACAACTTGATATTCTCTACTATTCTCTTGGAACTTAGATTAAATTGTGGGATTCAAAATGAATTAGAATTTAGGGAATTTTTATGGAGGAAGATACCGATTTTAGCTGAAGTTGAAGAAGCCTTTCTTCAACCAAACCTCAGCCTAAATCCCCTTTTGCATGTCCTTCAACCAGCTAAATTCAATTGGTTTTTATTACTCCCAATCATGCAAGCTGATTTCCTCATAACAAGCCACCACATACTTGATCAATTAGGTGGAATTTGGTGTTGTCTAAAGTGGGAAAAACCTACTTTGTTCAAAATTTTCCAATTTCTTTCTTTAATTTAAAATCAATTTCTTAAAATAAAATCCAATTTTCAATTTAATTGATTTTAAATAAAAAATCATTTGAAATGAAATTTCAAAATTGGAAGAATGTAAAATTAATTTTTAACCAAAATTAATTCCAAGAATTAATTTTTAATAAAATTAATTTAATATCAAATATTAAATTTATTAAACACCAATTCCTCAATCATGAATCCGTATTCATGTAACTTAATATTTAAATCGAATGTAAATATTATCCAATTCTCCAATTTCGTTTGATTCCATAATTAAATGTGTAATTATATCGCATATAATTACTAATTCCCTAAATTCGAATTTGAACCTTTCAAATTTACTCATCACTCTATTCTAAGGCTTAATTCGTTTGTGAGCTAGGGGGACTTAATGGACCTACAGATCATGGGCTCCAATGATCTGAGATTAACCGGCTAAACTCTTTAAATCGAATTAATTAACATTTGTTAACTACCCAGACACTCCACTAAAGCCCAGTAGTTGCACTCCCTTCACTGTAGTATATTTTTGTCCACTTGATTTAACCGTAATCAGTAAGTCGATCTTTCATAGGTTGTTCATAATAACGGTTGGGTCAAATGTTGTTTTACCCTCGAGATTACATCTTGTTCCTTAAGTCCCACTGATCATCTAATGAACAATTGGTTTATGATTCAATTACCAATTGAGTCCCTCTCGGACTAATGAGAGGGTGGAGCCCTTTGTTTAAGACTTAGAATCAGTATTTAAGAGCACAATCACTCTTTTAATCCTAAAAGAGGGTAGGAGTGAATTCTATCTTGCACCCTATGTCCCTAGCTATCTACTCGATCTTACCACTGAAATAGAAGGCTTATTGAGCTGGCGCTGTTGAGCCAACCCTCACCTATGCAAATCTAAGGTTAATTCCGAATAAACAGGAGTTCATAGTTAGTTCAGGATTAAGGTCGAGTTATCTAAGTCATCAATTTGAAATAGCCAGTTTTAAACAGTAAACAGTGTTATAAAGTAAAAGTGACTTATTTTTTGGTCCTGGTCTTATACAAACTCTTTGTATAGGATGTCTCCACTCGCATGTCTCCACATGAGCAATTCAGGATCACATCGTTTGTATTAGATATTGAAGGATCTCATTGAAAAGAACCTTGAGCGGAAGCGGGATCGTCCCAATTCCAATTTCTCATAGAATGTAATTTTTACTGAAAAGAAAAAACAAATTATACATTTACATAACAAATTATACATTTACATAAATTAAAACATGCTTTAAAAAAACAGGTTTTAGAAACCCTTACCTTTGAAGAAAAATTTTCAAGAATCCCTCGAACTAAAAATAGGTTTTAGAAACCCTTACCTTTAAAAAAATAGGTTTTAGAAACCCTTACCTTTGAAAAGAACTTTCTTTCTTGCAATCTGATGAAAGGCGACTCCCTTCTATCTAATACCCATAAAACATCAACCACTCACTTACGCGGGTGGAGAGATACTAACTCCCTCCCTAATTCAAATAAATTAATTTTAATATATAAAATCATAAAATTAACTTAATATATAAATATGATAAGTAACTTATCATGATATATATATTAAACTACATGTTATATCGAATATAACTTATAACCTATAGTTTTAATATTGTATCATATACAATATATCCCATAGTTTCTTTTCTCTATCATATGTCATTTAATATAAATCACATTTATATTAAAATTAAAAATTATCAATTCAATTCATATAATTAATATTTGAATCTTATTCAAATATTTATTTCTTCTCTCAGATGTTATAATGTATCAAATACATTATAATAATTATATCATATATAATTAAAATAACTTAAATTATATCTTATTAAATCCCTCAATTAATTTAAACATTAAAATTAATCCAAAAATTGATTCTCATTTAATCCTGTTGAGCTACCAAGGGGACCTCATGGACCTGTAGTTTGAAGTTCCAATGGTACATGAATTATTAATCAAATTCTTTAATTAAATTATTCGCCATCAATTATCTATCGGGCACTCCACTAAAGACTGAAAGTTGTACTCTTCGCACCATAGATATATTTTTGTATCCATTTGATATAACCAATCAACAGTACGATGACCCTTCAAAAATTGCTCATAAGTATAGTTGGGCCAAAATTATCGTTTTGCCCCTGTAGTTACATCTAACTCTTTAAGTACCATTGATCCCTCTAATGAACAATAGATCATAGTCCAACTATGACTAAACCCCTCTCGGGCCAGGAGAGGGTGTGGCACGACATTGTTCAAGCCCCAGAATCAGCCCTTAAGAGAGAAATTTATCTACTTATCCCGACCTCAGGGAAGAAATGAATTTCTTCTTGTGTAGCTGTATTCCCAGCTCCTCAATCAGATGAATCCCCAAATGGTAGGCTTATTGAGTCGACGATCTGACCACTCTCACCCATACAAATCAAAGGACCACCCTCATAGGCAGGAATTCACAACTCACTTAGGATTTAGGTCATGTTACCTATGGTCATTCTGGTGAAATGTAAGTCTATATTATGAACGACATTATATAATAAGACTAAACATTTCATGGTCCTGTCTTATACAAACACCTTTGTATAGAATATCCCCGCTCACATGTCTATACATGAATGATCAGGATCAGATCATTTGTAGCACTTTACAACAATTATAACACCTACAAAGCAGGTCATACTCGTAGTGTCACAAGGATAAGGTACCCAGCTTTATCCATCTACTACAGACCATTTAGGTTATCACTTAAACATGATCCATCCGTATGTCTCTACATACATGTTTAAGCTACAAGATAACTTTGGATGTTAGTTTATTGGTTTGTGATTAATGACACTAAAATATGGAATAAAATATTATATATTTTATTAAATAAATAATGACTTTTTTCAAATCATTTACAAACTATAGAAGCCGAAAAAATTTAGGGCATGAATCCCAACAATCTCCCACTTGACCAAAAGCTAGTGGGGTATACAATATATTCAAAATATAAAGTACACAAATAATAAACTAGGACATAATAAAACACGTGCCCAGTACAAATATCTCACTTGTCCTAGTCTAGACGTGGCCTGCCCCATAGACCCATACTCTGCAGGTGACCCTCAAACACCTTAGCCCTGAGGGCCTTTGTAAACGGATCAGCAACGTTGTACTCTGAAGCTATCTATGTGATGATCACGTCCCCTCGATGTACAATCTCTTAAATGAGATGATACTTCTGCTCTATATGCTTCCCGTACTTGTGACTCCTAGGCTCTCGAGAATTAGCCACAACACCACTATTATCACAAAAAAGTATGATGGGCTTTGACATGTCTGGAACGACTTTCAGATTAGTCAAGAATTTTCTGAGCCAAATAGCTTCCTTAGCAGCTTCACAAGCCGCTACATACTCAGTCTCCATGCTGGAGTCAGCGATGCACCCTTACTTGGTGCTTTTCCAAACTACTGCCTCTCCATTAAGAGTAAACACTGACCCTGATGTGAATTTCCTAGAATCCTTATTAGTCTGAAAATCAGAGTTCGTGTATCCTGTAAGGATCAAATCCTTAGAACCATCACTAACATGCAGTCCCTTATTCTCTGTAGATACTTGAGGATGTTTTTAACGATAGTCCAGCGATCTAATCCTAGATTAGATTTATATCTACTGATTATCCCTACTGCATAGTAGATGTCAGATCTAGTATATAACATCGCATACATCAGGTTGCCAACAACCGATGCATAAGGGATTTGTCTCATTACTTCAACCTCTTAAGGTGTCTTAGGACACTGTTCCTTAGACAATGTAACTTCATATCTGAAAGGCAATAAGCCCCTCTTGGAGTTCTGCATCGAATATTTGACAAGCATTTTGTCAATATACGATGCTTGAGACAGAGCTAGCATTTTGTTCTTTCGAGCTCCAAAGATCTGAATACCCAGAAAAAACTGAGCCTCTTCCAAATCTTTCATTTGGAATTGGGTCGCTAGCCAGTTTTTAACCCCAGTCAGTAAACCTACATCATTCCCAATGAGTAGGATATCATCTACATATAATACTAGAAAAACTACTGAAGTGTTGATGATCTTCTTGTATACACAAGTCTCATCAACGTTTTGATCAAAGCTATAAGATTTGATCACAGTATCAAACTTTATGTTCCAAGACCGAGACGCTTGCTTCAATCCATAAATTGACCAATTAATTTTGCAAACCTTTTGCTCTTGACCTTGGGTTATGAATCCCTCGGGCTGCTCCACGTAAATGTCAAGATTGTCATTCAGAATGGAAGTCTTAACGTCCATCTGCCAAATCTCATAGTCATAATATGAGACAATGGACAAGAGTATTCTGATAGATTTAAGCATGGCAACAGATGAGAAAGTCTTCTCATAGTTAACTTTCTCAACCTGGGTATAACCCTTTGCCACTAATCTAGCCTTGAAGGTTTGCACCTTCCAATCAACACCCTATTTCCTCTTGTAGATCCATTTACAACCTATAGGTTTAACCTTATCAGGTTGATCTACAAGATCCCACACGGAATTGAAGTACATAGACTTCATTTCGAGATCCATCGCTTTGATCCACTCATCTTTCTCAATATCCTTCATTGCCTTATTGTAAGACAATGGATATTCAACTTCACCATCAGCTACCATAGCCAGGATTTCTATCAAACCCATATAGCGAATAGGTGGGTTCACAACCCTCCAACTACATCGAGGTTCCCTCAACACTTGAGGTGGATTCGACCTACTGGATTATCCTACTTTAACAATTATTGTTGAAGAGTAGTTTCTTTGAAAATTTCTTTCAACACAATCTTACTTCAGGGATTGTGCTCCTTTATGTGGTATTCTTCAGGAAAAGTAGTATTTATCGATAAAAACACTTTGTTTTCTTTAAGATCGAATAAATAACCACTTCTTATTCCTTTGGGGTAGCCTACAAATAAGCACAATTTCGAACGTGGTTCCAATTTCTTAAGACTAACCTCAAGCACATGTGTTGGGCAACCTCAAATTCTGAAATGGCATAAACTAGCTTTACGACCATTTCATAATTCCAAAGGTGTTCTAGCAACACTCTTGGATGGAACACAGTTCAGGATGTACACTGTAGCCTCTACTACATAGCCTCAAAACGAGTCAAGTAAGGAAGCGTAACTCATCATTGACCGAACCATGTCCAACAGGGTTCGATTTCTCTTTTCTGATATACCATTCTGCTGAGGTGTACCAGATGCTGAAAGTTGGGATACTATTCCATATTCTATCAAATAGTTATGGAATTTCAAATCCATGAACTCTCCACCTCGATCAGATCGAAATGTTTTAATCGTTATGCTTAATGCATTTTCAACTCCAACCTTGAATTCTTTGAACTTTTCAAAATATTTAGATTTATGTTGCATTAAATAAACGTACCCATATCTTGAATAATCATTAGTAAAGGTGATGAAATATTCATAACCTTCCCTTGCTTTGACATTCATCGGACCACAGAGATCTGAATGTATTAGCTCTACAAATTGTTTGGCCCTGTGACCCTTTCCAGTAAAAGATCTTTTAGTCATTTTGCCTTCAAGGCAAGACTCACACACATGTAAAGAATTTTCTTCTAACTTATTTAGAAGTCCATTCTTTATTAATCTCTCAATCCTATTGAGATTGATGTGTCCTAGCCTCAGGTGCCAAAGTTGGACATTTTCTTTAGGAGAAATTTTAAGCCTTTTATGATGAGTTACTACAATCTTAAACATTTTTGTGTTATGGAGGGTGTTAGTTGCTAACGGTCTTAGCACATAAAGATTGTTTTCCAGTTTTGTCAAACAAATATCAACATCATTCTTAGAAATAAACACTTTATTTAAAAGAAAGTTGATAGTATAAAATTGTTCTATCAAACACTTTACAAAAACAAGGTTCATTTTTAAATCAGGAACTACATATACATTTTCTAAAATAAGAAATTTGTTCTTTAAAGTCAACCGGAGACCTCTCACTGCCACAACCAAGAAGACGTGCTCAGTTTCAACCCACATCGTCATTTCACCAGCATTTAGTTGCCACTAGGAAATAATTCCCTGAAATGAAGAACAATTGTGGTTAGCTGCCCCAAAATCTATAATCCAGTAGAATCATTCTTTACTAAGCAAGTTTCCAATCCAAGTAAATCATATTTACTTTGCTTAGTCTTCTTCTTTTCTATTAAGTATTTGGGGCAGCTTCTCTTCCAATGCCCATTTTGGTTGCAATGGAAATAGATTCCATTTATAGCCTTGATCGGTCTTCTACCTCTTTAAGCAGCAACTATAGGGTTAGCTTTCCCCTTTCCACCCTTCTTTTTCTTCTTCCACTTTTTGGTGCTGGAGGAAGAAAGTAAAAATTTACTCCCAGAGGTCAAACCTCTGTGGAACTTCTTAAAAGATGAAGCAACATTTGCTTCACCCTTCTGTTCCTTGCTTTTTATCAAGGATTGGAAGGTCTGTAGCTCATTGAGCAGAGTGGTCAGGTTATAGTCAATCCTGTTCAAAACAACATTGCTACGAAAGTAGAGGAAACTTTCAGTTAAAGATTCCAAGATAAAACAAACCTGACTGGCTTCATCAATGCTTGACCCATTCATCTCTGCCACGTTGATGTGGACCATAATGTTGAAAACATGTTCTCGGACAGATGCCCCTTCTTGCATACGAGCATTGAAGATGTGTTTCAGAGCGTCATGCCTGAGCTGTGCGAACGGTTGTCCGAACATTAATTCCCCTCAAGGACTCCATGATCTCACGGGCTATGAGCATGAGCTCATGCTTCTTAGCCAAGACTTCGTTAAGACTTGTCAAGATATACGCTCGGTCCTTATCATTTTCTTATGTCTAATGCTCGTAAGCTTCTCGAACCTTTCGAAGAGCATTGGGAGTTGGAATAGGAAGAAAATCCTCCATGAGGACAAAATGAAGATCATCGATGATCAATATTGTGTTAATTTTGTTTTTTCAACTATTGTAATTTTCTCCCGTTAATTTATCCACAGTGAGAAAGTTTTATGTAACGGTAATCATAATAAAATAATTGCTGAAAAAGAACAAAACTATTTAAAATTAATTGACTTTACATTAAACCATTAAACAACCAATCAGTTTTAGCAAAATTTTAATGTACTCTAAGTGACATCGAATTTTGCAATGATGTTTCAATGAGGTAGGAAAAAAATCACCGTAGGGTGATCAAGTATCCCTTTCACTGAAATGAGACATTATCAACCATTAAACAGAAACAACACCTTGTTATTGTGACTAACAGTCACCATTGTTATGTCCAGAATCTGTTAAATTGCTTAACAATTCTTGTAAGTGAAATCCCTCATTTTAGGTTCTAGAGTTCCACCCCAATGAGCCAACTGTAGGGAAAAATCGATTGGGACATGAAACTAAAGCAACCCTATCCATTTCTGGAGATTGAATAAAGTGTCATGCAATACTTCCATCCTTTAGGGGGACACCCACAATGCCACGAGGCGATGAATGAAAACTTTATTTAACCTAATGAGAGAGACCAAGGGATGTGTTGTCACACGTCCTGCTCCCACTTACTATAAACACTATCTTCATTCACCTTGTTATTGACCTACCCAAATGCCACCCATAGGAGGACACCCATGGTGCCTCAAGGCCGGGTGTAGATCTCACAGTGTGAATTTACAAGGAGAAACGTGTAGAGGATAAAATGAAGTATCAAATACCCAATTTTTATCCCACTGAGTGTTTTACCTAGGGTTTATTAAACTTAGAAAAAAAACTCGACTATTGATTTTAACTAAGTGAATGCTTAATTGTTAAAAAACAAAACTTGTCTTTGATGATCAAACAATTTCGATTGAAGTCTCATTAAACTCTTTAATAGACTTTAATCAAACTTGCATGCATGTAACAAATCTATCTAATTCACCTTTCCAAATAGGTTCCCAGGTAGGGGTGCGACGTTTCTGTCATCTTAAGTACCCCAGCCTAGCCAGAACCCACCTTAGACAAAAGGTCCCTTATAGATACATTTGTTACATATTTAATCTTTTATTAAGAATCAATTTAATCCTATTAAACCAATTAAAAGATTAAACTAAGATTTCTAATCTCATTAGAAATATGATCTTAGGTCTATCTCAATCATGTATTAAAACAATTTAAAAAATGATTATAACCTAAGGTTTGCATGCAACTCTTAATTATTGATTTTAATTCTAATTTCATTTCATTATAATGATTATAAATAAATGAAACAAATAAAATATTCATCGCATGCTTGACATACTTTAGTTGATCGTAACATTTATAAATTAACCTAAGGTAGTGTCATGTTTCATGCAATCTCCATTCATTACTAACATATATAACAATTATGTAACAAGGTAATGAATCATACTATAGCATATTTCCATACATCCATTCATCCATATATTATAACGATTATAATATAAATGATGCATGGATATGCTATAAATGCATGCATACATATACTATAAAATTTATACTATATGATGCATGTGCATGCTATATAATTTAAATCATGCATATATGTATATTATAACACTTATAATATAAAATGATGCATGAATATAAATGCATAACCTATGATGAGTTTTAAATCTATATGACATACAATATGACATATAAGAAAAAATATACATCATATGTATATTTAAAACTAATAGTTAATGGATCGGGATAGGACACCTAAAAGGAACATAAAGGCTAATTATTACAAGAATAAGAGCCAACTGGTTCGAAACAAGTGAACCAGGCCTTGAATCGCTCAAATCGAACCGTCCACCATGGAGCTCTCTGCAATGATAGTGTAGCAAACATTACATGATCGAGTAGCAAAAACCACACGATCTTGTAACATAAGCTACACGATCATTTAGCAAAAGCTACACGATTATGGTAGAAATGCTTTCTTCCTTATTGAAGTAGTGCTTTGAAATTCCTCTTTGAAGCTCATTGGGAACAACACGAGCGACTCAAGACATTAAATACAAACTTTATTGCATAAAAATGCCCAAATTAGGGGCCTTTACAAACCAAAATTGTAAAAGAATAAAGCCTTAAAACTAAGTATCCTATCCCGAAATATCCATCAACAAAACCACATTCATCACAAAACCATTCGTCGTATGAATCATGAATAGAATGCAGAAAAAGTGATACCAACCATCATTGTAAAATTAATTCAATAAGAAATGGAATTTGGGATCAGTAAATCAATAACATGGCTCTAATACAAATTGAAGGATCTCATCGAAGAGAACCTTGAGTGGAAGTGGGATCGTCCAATTACCATTTCTCATAGAATGTAATTTTTACTGAAAAGAAAGAACAAATTATGCATTTACATAAACTACAACATGCTTAAAAAAAAAGGTTTTAGAAACACTTACCTTTGAAGACAGATCTTCAAGAATCCCTCGAACTAGAAGTGGGCACTACCACGATGGCGACCTTGGTATTCTCAAGTAGAGAACCCAATAGTGGTGGACTCTGACTATTTTGGAATGATGAGGAAAGGATTTGAGAGAAGAGAGGAGGGAAAGGAATTTCACAGAAACTTACAGAGAGAACTATTTTCTCTATTCAATAGCGTATATCTTTTGACTTAATTTCTTACAATCTGATGAAATGAGACTTTCTTCTATCTAATGGCCATAAAGCATCAACCACCCACTTATGTGGGTGGAGAGAAAAAAAGGGGGACGGAGCAACTCCCTCCCTAATGTAAATAAATTAATTTTAATATATAAAATAATAAAATCAATTTAATATATAAATATGATAACTAACTTATCATAATATATATATTAAACTACATGTTATATCGAATATAACTTATAACCTATAGTTTTAATATTGTATCATATACAATATAATTTATAGTGTCTTTTCTCTCTCATATGTCATTTAATATAAATCACATTTATATTAAAACTAACAATTATGAATCCAATTCATATAATTAATATTTGAATTTTATTCAAATATTTCTTTCCTCTCTCAAATGCTATAATGTATCAATTACATTATAATAATTATATCATATATAATTAAAATAACTTAATAATATCATATATAATTAAATCCCTCAATTAATTTGAACAAGTCAAATTAATCCAAAAATTGATTCTCATTTAATCCTATTGAGCTACCAAGAGGAACTCATGGACCTATAGTTTGAAGCTCCAACGGTACATGAATAATTAATCAAATTCTTTAATTAAATTTTCACCATTCGTTAACTGTCGGGCATTCAACTTAAGACTGACAGTTGCATTCTTCACACCACAGATATATTTCTGTGTCCATTGAAATATAACCAATAAATAGTACGATGACCCTTCACAAATTGCTCGTAAGTACAGTTGGGCCAAAATTACCGTTTTACCCCTATAGTTACATCTAACTCCTTAAGTACCACTGATCCCTTTAGTGAACAATAAATAATAGTCCAACTATGATTAAACCCCTCTCGAGCCAGGAGAGGGTGTGACGCCACATTGTTCAAGTCTCGAAATCAGCCCTTAAAAGAGCAATTTATCTACTTACCCTAACCTCGTGGAAGAAGTGAATTCCTTCTTGTGTAGTTGTGTTTCCAACTCCTCAACTAGACGAATCCCAAAAATGGTAGGCTTATTGAGTCGGCAATCTGGCCACTCTCACCCAAACAAATCAAAGAACCGCCCTCATATGCAAGAGTTCACAACTCATTCAGGATTCAGGTCATGCTACCTATGGTCATCTTGGTGAAATGTAAGTCTCTATTATAAACGACATTATATAATGAGTCTAAACATTTCGTGGTCCGTTCTTGTACAAAATCCAATGTGTAGAATATCCCCGCTCACATGTCTATACATGAATGATCAGGATCAGATCATTTATAGTACTTTACAACAATTGTAACGCCTATAAAGCGGGCTATACTCATAGTGTCACCAGGATAAGGTACTAGCTTTATCCATCTATTACAGTCCATTTAGGTTATCACTTAAATATGATCCACCTGTATGTCTCTACATACATGTTTAATCTACAAGATAACCTTGGATGTTAATTTATTGGTTTGTGGTTAATGCAACTAAAATATGGAATAAAATATCATATATTTTATTAAATAAATAATGAGTTTATTGAAATCATTTACAAACTATAGGAGCCTACGAGATTTATGGCATAAACCGTAACAGATACAAAGTAAGCCACATCTGATAGTGTTACCAGAATAAGGTACCCAACCTTATTCATATTCTATAAACCGTTTTGGCTATTTACTCGAACTTGATCCATCTTTATGTTTCCACATAAAGTCCAAGTATTCATATAATAGCCATGAATCTTAGTTTGTTAGATTTAGTCTTTACAAATGTAATTTACATATTCAACAACATATTTATTGAATAATCCTCAATAACATCTTTATTCAAAATAGAATATATTAAATTTAGAAACGGCTAGTTTTAGGACATATAACCCAACACAAAACCTTGTACTAATCATTATGATTGGATCATAATGTCACAATACGATTGCCTAAATGACTTAAACTTTAGTCTAATTTCTAACATTTCAAAGAAAATAAGACTTAAGTTGCATTAGAGTATGATACATTCATTCATAAATACTCATCTATTATATTAATGATTCATTCATGAAGTCAACCTTATGTTCTCAATCATAAGACCAAATGAGTCAAAGAAAGTCCGACATTGGCCAGGTAACCTTATCTAATAAGATTTTAATGACACACATGCATAAGAAGCAAGGTCTTTGATAGATAATTATGATAAATTAACTCTAACTGTTAGAGAATTATCTGTCACTATCATTTAAAAGACCAAAGACATGTATCCTATTCAGGAAAATAAAATATGTCTTTCATTCAAAATTCATTAATCCTTACACTCTCTCAATTACGTAAATGTGTTAACCTTTAACATAAATAAATGTGTTTATTTAAAGCTGAACATATTTTCAAAACAAATTTTGAAAACATATCTATTTACTAAAACTATTCATATGCTATGAAATATTTAGTAATCAATTTTGGAGAAATTGAATTTCTCTTATGGTGATAAAAGAACCATATTCGACATAAATAAATAATATCATAATTTAATGCATAAAAAATGTATTTATTTAAATCTGAATATATTTTCAAAACCACTTTTGAAAAACATGCCTTATTACTAAAACTATTCAAACGCTATGAAATATTTAGTAATCAATTTTGGAGAAATTGAATTTCTCTTATGGTGATAAAAGAACCATATTCGACATAAATAAATAATATCATAATTTAATGCATAAAAAATGTATTTATTTAAATCTGAATATATTTTCAAAACCACTTTTGAAAAACATGCCTTATTACTAAAACTATTCAAACGCTATGAAATATTTAGTAATAGAGCTTGGAGAAATGGAATTTCTTTTATGGTGATAAAAGCACCATATTCGGCATAAACAAATAACATTTTAATGTCTCCCACTACTGTAACTGAGATGAGCTCACTGTTGCCAACTAGTAGAATTATTCCACTGAATTAAGTATTTTGCAAGATTTACAATCTAATTGTAATGAAGAAAAATTCTGATAGTAAATCATTATTCAACAATCAAGGCGTAAATCTGTATTCTCCACCAAGAATTCAATAAATTAAATTTACTTATTCTTATTTTTCTTCTCTTTGAGGTATTTCTAATATTCCTCATCATCAACATCCCAAACTAATTAGGAATTATTTTCTTAACCAAATATTACACCAGAATAACTCTTATTCCTATAATATTTAGTTATCATATTATGGTAAAAAAATCATTAACTTGCTTAATAATTTTTTTGTAAGTGTAACCCTTCATTATAGATTCTAGAGTTTTGCCACAATAAGTCAACCGTGGGGAAAAATTGATTGGGGCAAAAACTAAAGTAATCCTATCCATTTCTGGAGTTTGAGTATAATTTCATGCAAATGCCATTCGTAGAGGGACAAAAGTAAAGATGTCTTGAGCCGAGCATGAAAGTTTACTACAAACCAAGGAAGGAGACCATGGGATGTGTTGACACGCTTCCCTCTCCCACTTACTATAAACACTCTCTCCATTCACCTTGGTACTGACCTATGCAAACACTATCCAAAGGGGGACACAAGCAAAGGTGTCTCAAGGCCGAGCATAGATCTCACGGTGTGAACTATTTGGGGAGAAATGTGAAAAGAAAATTGAAGTATCGTATACATCATTTTCCTCCCACTGCGTGTTTTACAAATGAGGGTTCATAACTTAGGTAATTTGGGCTAATAAATTTATCTAAGTGATTTGTTAATTTTGCCCAATGTAACAATTACTTTGGATAATTTAACAACATTGATTTATGATCATCAAACATTTTAATAAACATTAATCACTCAATGTATGCTTGTAACAAATCTATCTAATTCACCTTGCAGGTCAGTTCCCAGGTAAGGGTGTTCCGTTTCCGTCAGCTTAAATACCTCAACCTAGACAGAACCGTCCTCAGACAAAGGTCTCTTATAGATACATTTGTTACAAATTTAATCTTTTATGAGTATCCAATTTAATCCTATTAAACTGAATTAAAAGATTAATTCTATTTCTAATCATATTAGAAATTTATTAAAATAGGTCTAGGTGAAATCAATTTAAAATTATTTAAAATTAATTTAACCTGTGTTAGCATGCAACTCCTTATTATAATATCAATTCTAATTTCATTTAACTTATAACTATTATAAAGATTAAATGAAACAATTTAAATCTAACCACGCATCTAATGACATACTTTAAAATAGATAACAATGATATACTAAAGTAGTATCATGCAACATGGATTCCCATTTTTCGTTACATATCATGCATAAAAATTATATACTAAAGTAGTGAAAAATAATAAATAACATACATCTATACATATGAAACTATATATTATAACATTTATCATATAATTGATCCATGGATATGTTATTGCAATCATATATTATAACAATTATACTATATGATGCATAAGTGTCATACCCCTTCCCAGATTACCCACCTAATCTAGAAAGAGGTGTGATATTTTGACAAGAAATCCATCCCTAGAATTATATTAAATTCCTGGATATCTGAGGGTATTTGGTCAGTAGATAATTCACTTCCATCAACACATATTTTACATTCTCTATATACATTTTTAGCCACAAATGTTTCACTAATGGCGTACTAATTAGTAATTCTTCTAGCAAACATTCTAACTGTTTATTAACACCTATAGCAAACACACGTG
The DNA here is from genome assembly GCF_009727055.1 of Benincasa hispida. Classification (NCBI taxonomy): domain Eukaryota; kingdom Viridiplantae; phylum Streptophyta; class Magnoliopsida; order Cucurbitales; family Cucurbitaceae; genus Benincasa; species Benincasa hispida. Next base: position 15,479,674 of record NC_052349.1, read on the forward strand.
ACACAAAAGAATGCATAGCACTAGGATCAATCAATACATGAGTAGGTTTATCAAAAACAAATAACGTACCAGTCACGACATTAGGTGTTTCATCAACTTCTTGTTAGGTCATCACAAAAATCTTCCTTCGAGCACGGGGACCCACTGGTGCCTTCTGCTTAGCACCACTTGAACCCTCGCCTTGGAAGCTATTGACGCAGATGGCTATTCAACTGTTAGAGAAGTGGTTCTTTGACTATTATTGCCCTCTTGCAGTAACTTAAGACAATTATTGCCCTCTTGTAGTAACTTAGGACAATTTCTGCGAAAATGTCCAGGTTGTCCACAGTTGAAACATACATCATTCCTCCCAAAGCATGAACCCAGTGATCCTTGCCACATTTCTGCACATATAGATCTCCTTTCAACTTCGGCAGAAGCACCACTGGATGATCTAACCTGTGAACCTACTGTGGATTCCAATGTTCATGTTGAACTACTAAAAAACTGAAATCCTTCTCCTCTGCCTGATCTAAAACTAGTAGAACCACTATATCTTTGTTTAAGCTTCATTTGTTTGTAACTCTAGGAGTACAACTTCTACTAGATATGTCATGTTGTTGGCTTGAGGAGGTAGCTGCACGAGCATTTCTTACAGCTTTTTTCTCCATCTTCTTCTCAAATATACTCTTCTCAACTCTCATTGCAGTTTCAACTAACTGAGTAAAGTCATTCCATTTAGCACTTATGGTAACTGGTGTACGAATATCCTATCTCAATTCATCTTCAAATCTTTTGCATATTCCCTCTCATCCTCAATTACTGAAATAGCATACTTGGATAGATTTGTATATTCTTTCTCATATTCTGCCACAGACATCGTTCCCTGTACTAACTTCAAATTTTCATTTTGTTTCATATTGCGGAATGACCATGGATAGAATGTATCATAGAAGAATCTTCTAAATTCCACCCAACTGATTACTCTATCTCTATGGCATAACTGAGTCATACGCCACCAGTCATTTGTCGCCTCTTGTAGTAAGAAAGTGACAAGTCCCACCTTTCTGTCATCCGGGTATCTCATAACTCCAAAGCATTGTTCTACCATTTCTATCCATTTCTCAGCATCCACAGGAACAGCTGTAAACCCCAAACCCTACTTTCCCTACCTAAGTATGTTAACTATGTGATTACAATGTTAAGTAGGTTTACTTATGAGGAACGTTACATTGTAGGAAAAGTTGAAAAATACTAGTAAGCATAATTTGGTTATTATTATTATTATTGATACTAAAGGCTGAATGGAAGTATGGAATTAATTAATTTTGTGATTATTTGAAAAGAAAAAAAGAAATGAAAACAGGTAAAGGTGCAAGTCGGTGGGATGAGGGATCATTCTTTCCCCATTTTTACGGCCGACATACCTCATCCTCCAAACTGAAACAAGTGAGGTACTTCAGCTAGGCATCGAATTGGAGAAGAAGAAGAAGGTTTAGGGTTGAGTGGGGTAGAATGTGAAGAAAACATGGAGAAAATTCGAAGAAGAATTGAAGCTGATCTGGAAATCGAGTGAACTGGGCAGGTTACGATATTTAAAGGATAACAAGTTGTAGAGGCAGAGTTTGAAGCTGAATATTTGAGGTTAATAAGTTAACTCATTTCCTAACAACTTTTGTGAAAGATGCCTGAGCTAAATGTGAAGGGAAACAGGTGAAATTCGAAGAAGAACTGAAGCTGGTCTGGAATTCGAGTAATCTGAACAGGGTATGATGTTCAAAAGATAACATGCTGTAGAGATCGATTCTAGAGCTGAAATTGCAAAGTAAGATAGCTAACTCAATTCGAAACAAGTTTATAGAAGGAAGCTTCTTGAAAAGAGTTCTAGATTTTGAGTTATGAATTTTTGAAGTTGAAACAGGAATTCAATGCGTAAATAGGCAGCTGAGCAGCTCACCGAGGGAGCGAGAGCGAGACAAGAGTTGTGGAAATCTCACTCAAGAGAAGAATCTCGCTGAATTCTTGGTGTAAATCTCGCTGGTCACTCAAATCTCGTTGATTTTCTACCTAGTCTCGCTAGAAATTATACTAAGTCTCGCTAATAATGAAAAATCTCACTAGTTTTGTGCCTAATCTCGCTGATTTTCATGCTAAGTCTCGCTCATAAGATGATCTCGCTAGTGATGACCTCATTGGTGACGATCTCGCTAGTATTGATCTCCCTAGTAAGGGTCTCGCTAGTAAGCAAACTATTTAAAGCATCTTTATGAGAATTCTAAGGGATCTAACAAGGAATTATGTTGCTTCAGGCCAAAAGGAGCTAGGAGAAGCCCACAAATCGTTAAGAGCCCAGACAAGTAGTAAGTGACTAAAATAACTCAACGTTTTCAATGTTTATGCATAAAAGACCATGCGAATTCAATAATGTTTGATGATAAGTTTATACATTTTCAAGCAACCAAGTTTTTATGAATTGCATAGCATTTTTTCTCCAGCATGTATATGTTTTATCGCATGCCAAGGTTATATGTTAATTCATTACAAAAGCTAAGTTGCTAAGATGAAACATGCGTTAAATTTCTCAGATAAATGTTATGATTGAATGATTCTTAATGTAAATGTTTTACTTTTAAAGCTTGATTTGATTCTGGAGAAGAGCCCAGTACTGAAGGACTCGGAGAAGGTATCTGGGTAATAGTACCTAAGGTGTTGACGGTACTTAGTAAACTCCACATACATGTAGGTAGTTCTGAATGAGAGGCCGAAGTATGGGTCTCTTGGCTGGTAACAGACGTTGGGAGTTAGAGCGATGTATGCTCATTCTCAACTAAGGTTTAATGATATTTATTGATGTTTAATGAGTTTTCTTCTCAAAAGCTTGATGTTATGACCATGTTTATGTTTTAAAGGAAGTTGCTTGAAATGTTTCCCAATATGTTTACATGTTTATAATAATGTGAAGCATGGCATAATATGATTTCTATAGTCACTCATTGGGCAACTAGCTCATAGTTTCTTATGTTTTCCTTTCCTAGGTAGCGGTCAGATTCCTCAAGGTTGTTCCTACTGTTGCTTGCCACTGAAAGACTCGGCTAATTTAAAGAATTTTGGTTAATGATTTATATCGATGTATACATGTTTTGAGGGAATCAAGGTTTTGTTAGTAAAGTTTGGACCCAATAGTAAATATTTTATCTGTAGATATTGTGTCATGGTTGTTAAGCATGTGATCATATAAAATTATGTAGAGCTTTCCAGATGTGAGCTAATTGCATAAGTTAATAATGTTTATCAGGTTGGCACTTCTGGAGTAAAGTAAGAAGGTAAAGGTGGTAAGTGTTGGTGATAGGGCCAGTAACTGCTACCGTCACATTTTCTTCCAGGTTAAGAGGATAATCTGGGAGGGGGGGTGTGACATCAGCTATCCCTGAACATGTTGTGGCACCCAAGGCCTTGAAACATTCTATCCCAAAGTTCTTTTCAGAGTTATCTTGCACGACCCTCACACTGGCTGCAAGTTCTTGAGCCAATCTAGCCATCATCTGTTCCCTAAAATTCATTTCTACGAGGGATTGATTAGTTTCAAATTTTTATTCCTCAGTTCCATTTCTTACACCACTAGAAGCTTTACTCATTTCGTCAACTAGTTGTTTTTTCGTCCTACCACGACAAGTCATAATCCCTAGATTACAATATGTGACACTATATTCAGTAAAAATCATGGATATCCTGCTACATGTAAGCCTAAGACATGCTGACTCTCTAACACATAACCCTCAAGTCTCCAAAATTCATGCTCTAATACCAAGTTGTTCGCTCTCCTAACTGGCTTCTTCCACTCCATGATTCCTCCATAGCACTTTAACTAGGGGAATTATCTTGTTCCTCAGTACTTGTTCCTTCTTATCTAGGATTTGCACCAGTTTTTCTTCATGAGTTAAACTTTTCTTAAGTTGCAATGGTTTTGATTCATGAGTTAAATTTTTCTTAAGTTGCAGTGGTTTTGATTCTATAAAATGTGACGGGTCCAAAACATATTTACGCAACATCGACACATGGAACACATTGTGAATCCTGGAAAGCTTTATTGGCAATGCCAAATGGTAAACTGATGGTCCTATGCGTTTCATAATGTCCTATATATCTCGGACTCACTTTTCCTTTCCTATGAAAGCGTAGCACTCCTTTCCAAGGGGAAAGCTTTAGGAAAACTCTATTTCCCGCCTCGAATTCCAGATCTCGACGGCATTTGTCAACATAACTTTTCTTGTGATCTTGAGCCATCTTAAGTTTCTCCCTAATAATCTTAATAGTATCCATGGTGATTTGCACCAATTATGGACTGAGCAACTTCCTCTCACGAATTTCATCCAAACATATTGGGGTCCTACATTCCCTCCCATACAAAGCGTCATATGGAGCCAATCAATACTGGAATGATAGCTATTATTATATACAAACTCCATCACTGGAAGATAACAATCCCAGTTACCCTTGAACTGTAGCACACAGGCTTAAAACATGTCTTCCAAAGTTTGAATAGTCCTTCTGACTGCCTATCTTTCCGGGGATGAAAGGATGTGTTAAACTTAAGTTTAGTACTGAGAGCCTATTGCAAGCTTGGCCAAAAATTAGAAGTGAATCTCGAATCTTGGTCAGAGACAATCGATATTGGTTCTTTATAGCAACTAACAACCTGCGCTACATACATCTTAGCCAACATATATAAAGAATAAATGGCTTTAACTGGTAAAAATCTCACTGTTTTAGTCAACCTATCAATTATTGCCTAAATGCCATCATGACCATTCTTAGTGCGAGGAAGTCTAAACAAAAAGTCCATGGTAACATGCGCCCACTTCCACTCTGGCACTGGGAGTGGATTTAGGAGCCTAGTTGTTTTTTGTCAGATTGGTTTAACCTGCTGGAAAATCATGCACTTCAATACATAATCAGCTGTTTCACATTTCATCCCAAGCCACCAGTAGAACTGTTTCAAAGTCTAATACATTTTAGTGCTACCTGGATGCATCGTATAGTCTGAGATATAGGTTTCCTCTAAAATATCTTACTTTAAGCCCAACCTATTAGGAACACATACACAGTTATATCTTATTATAGCTCCGTCATTTTTCACATCATAGTCTGTCTGATGGCCTTGCTCCACTATTTCTCTTATCTGCTTCAACATTTCATCATCTTTTTATGCCTCAACAATCTTGTCAATTAGGGTAGGCTTTACTTGAAATTGTGTAACTAAACCTCCCTGATTATCTACTGCTAACACTGCATTACAACTCTTTAATTCACACAAAAGAGATGAATTGATAGCATTCAATGAAACTTTTGAGCATAATGTTTTTCTACTCAAAGCATCAACTACCATATAAGCTTTGCCTGGATGATAATCAATAGTACAATCAAAATCTTTGATCAATTCTAACCACATTCTTTGCCTCATATTTAACTCTTTCTGATCAAGGACATACTTCAAACTTTTATGATCTGTAAGTATGCGACACTTTTCTCAAAACAAATAATGTCACTAAATCTTTAGCGCCAACACTATTGCTGCTAGCTCCAGGTGTTGGGTAGTTATACTCGTGCTTTTTCAACTGTCTAGAAGTATAAGCTATCACTTTACCATTCTTCATAAGAACACACCCTAAACCTTGGCGAGAAGCATCACAGTAAACTTTATACTCAACACCAGGTGTTGGAAGTGTTAGAATAGGTGCTGAAACTAATCTCCTTTTTAATTCCTGAAAGCTCCATTCATAATCCTCTGTCCACACAAATTTAGCATTCTTCATGGTTAGCATTGTTAATGGAAGGGCCAACTTCGAGAATCCCTCTACAAAGCAACAGTAATAACCAGCTAAACCAAGAATGTTACGATGTGAACAGTAACATTCTACCACTCAGCGTCGCAACTTTGCGATGCAACGCAAAGCAGACGTAGCGAGTTTATAAGTTCGTGTCGATCGAAAGAGCAATGGTTGCTGAAGTGATCGGGATGAAACAAAAGTGTTCAGGGCAAGTTCAGAGCCAAAAACGATGTGAACAGTAATATTCTGTCGCTCAGCATTGCAACGTTGAAAGGCAGACACAACGCAAAGCGGTCGTAGTGTTGTAACTCTCCGAGTTTTGACAGAGTGCTGGCGACGCTCACGAGGACGGTTCAACTGCAACTATTTTTACCTAATTCCCTTTGTATTATTTAATTAATATTAATTAATTAAATTAATATAATAGTTATATTAATTTAATCAATTAATTTTGCATTAAGGTGCCAAAATCGGTCTAATTTTTGCTGTTTAAATTAATTTAATTTTGCATTGGATGGATGTTTAAATTAATCTTTGAATTCATATTACATATTATATGTCATATAGATTAAAAAATACCCACCTTAAGATAAACATGTACATACATCATAAATAAATAGAAAGGGTTATATTTTATAGATGCATGATTAAATTAGCATGCTCATGCATCATAATATAAGTGTTATGTTAGTGATATATGATTAACCTAAGCATGTCCATGTATCATACTATATATTAAAATTGTTATAATAAATAGTGGAATGATGTATGTGAATGCTTGTTTTTCATATATGATTTATATAAGTGTTATATTTATCAAATGAAAATGGAATTTGCATTAAGCATGACATTACTTAGGTAAATATAATTGTTGTATTTAATCGATGTCTTTAGATGCAAATTTTTAGGTTTTAATAAAGTATTAAAATATAAGTGTTATAGTTTTAATGAGATAGTTTAAAATCTATAATCAAGAGTTGCATGCAAACATAGGTCTGAAGTAATTTTAAATAGTTTAAAATTAATCAAGCTAGACTTATGTTTTTTTCTAATGGGATTAGGAATAGGTTAATCTTTTTTAATTTGTTTTAATAGAATTAAAATGAATTTAATTAAAAGATTAAATTTGTAAAATAATTGCCCATAAGGGACCTTTGTCTAAGGAAGGTTATGTCTAGAAGGGGGTATTTAAGCTGACGGAAATAGAACACCTCCACCTGGGAACTGACCTGGAAGATGAATTGGCAAATATTTAATAAGCATGCAATAAATGATTGATTTATTGAAAGAGTTTAATAAATGAAATCAAGTAAAGTTTAATAAATGAAACCAAGTGTTATTTAATTATTCAATATAAATGTTATATTGAGCAAATTTAAAGGGACTTAGATAAATTCATTAGTCAGGTTTTAACTAAGTATAATAAAATTTGAAAAATATTAGAATACTTTAGTGGGAGAATATTGGTATATGTGATATATCAAATTTCAGCTTTCACGTCTCTAAGAGTTCACACCTTGAGATTCATGCTCGGGTTCGTGTTGCCCTGGGTGCGGCCTCCCTTCTGAAAGTGTTTGTATTGGTCAATAACAAGGTGAATGGGAAAAGTGTTCAAAGTAAGTGGGAGAAGGACACGTGTCAACGTATCATACGGTCTCCTTCATTCGGTTGCACTGTGAGATTTCTATGGTCTGCCTGTGTGTCGTCCTAGAGCGACCATCTCTTTGGAGGCCTGATTATAGGGGTCGGAACAACGCAAACTCCAACAATGGATAGGGTTTCTTAGGTTAATCTTCAATAGTTGTCTTTCCTTTTGGTAGCCTGTTGAAACGTACCTTTGAGATCCGAAAATGGGAGGGTCACACTTATGAGATGAATTAAGTTAGTTAATGAATCATTGACCAAAATAACGATAGCTAAAAACTATAGGAATAAGAGTTATTTTGGTGTTAGTCATAGGCTGAGATTGTCTCAATTCAGGGGAGGAGTAGTTAATCACCCTTTGGTGGTTGTTGTTCTAAACCTCTGAAGTATCGTTGCAAAAAAAAATAAAAAATCAATAGTTTAATTAGGGTTCTATGATTACATATATTTACTAAATTGATTGGATAATTAAGTAATGGGTTATGAAAATATAAATATGGTCCACTGATTGTTGTATGTTTCATCATGTTTTTCACAATCATATATTTGCTTAAAAATGAGAAATTAACCGGTGAAAACTATGTGACGTAGAAATCTAAGCTGAATACGATTTGGTTATTAATGATCTGCGGTTTGTCTTGACGGAGGAATGTCCTCCATCACTGCTCAAAATGCATCCCAAGTGTTGTAGGATGCTTATGACCGTTAGATGAAGGCTAATGATAAGGTCTGAGTCTACATCTTGACATGTCTGGTCTGACGTTCTTACTAAGAAGCATGAGGCCATGATGTCTGCACATCAAATCATGGAGTCCCTCCAAGAGATATTCGGACAACCGTCCATTCAGATTCGGCACGAGGCCCTCAAGTACATTTACAATGAGTGCATGAAAGAAAGCCAATCAATGAAAGAACATGCTCTCAATCTGATGGTCCAGTTCAATGCCACCGAAATAAACGGAGCGATCATCAATGAGCAGAAGCAGATATCCTTTATTTTAGAATCTCTTCTGAAGAGTTTTCTTCAATTCCACAACAATGTGGTTATGAACAAAATATAGTACAATCTGACTACCCTTCTAAATGAGTTACAGATTTTGTAGTCCCTTATGAAAGGTAAAGAACCAGTAGAAGGAGAGGAAAATGTTGCCCATTCCATAAAGTTTCATAAGGGTTCATCCTCTGGTTCTAAAAAGATCTAGAAATAGAAATGGGGGAAGGGGAAGGCTCCCGCTACTGGGAAAGGCAAGGGCAAAGCTAAGGTTGACAAGGGAAAATGGTTTCACTATAATGTGGATGGTCACTGGAAATGCAATTGCCCCAAGTACCTTGCTGAGAAAAAGAACGAGAAAGAAGGTAAATATGATTTACTTGTTATGGAAACTTGTTTAATGGAGAATGACCATGATGCCTAGATACTTGTTTCAGGAGCCACTAATCAAGTTTGTTCTTCTTTAAAGGGAATTGTTCCTTCCAGGAGCTCAAAGAGGGTGAAATGAAGCTCAAGGTTGGAATGGGAGACGTCGTTTTAGCTCGTGCAGTGGGAGCTGCTAAGTTGTTTTTTGGAAGTAAATTTCTATTTATAGAAAACTTATACATTGTTCCCAAAATGAGTAGGAACCTTGCTTATATTTCCTGTTTAATTGAACAACCATATTATGTTTCTTTTAATTCAAATGAAGAGTTTATTATGAAAAATGACTAAAAGATCTTTTAGTGGAAAATCTCGATAAGATTAGGAGATTGGTAAAGAATAGACTTCTAAGAAAGTTAGAAGATGACTCATTACCTCTATGTGAATCTTGTCTCGAAGTAAAAATGACTAAAAGACCTTTTAGTGGAAAAGGTTATAGAGTCAAAGAACCCTTAGAGCTCATACATTCAAATATTTGTGGTCCAATGAATGTAAAGGCTAGAGAAAGATATGAATACTTCATCTTGTTCATAGATGATTGTTCAAGATATGGTTACTTATACCGAATGGAACATAAGTCTGAAGCATTTGAAAAGTTCAAAGAGTATAAGGCTGAAGTTGAAAACCTATTAGGTAAAACAATTAAAACACTTCGATCTGATCAGGGTGTAGAGTACATGGATTTGGAATTCCAAGACTATATGATAGAACATGGAATTCAATCCCAACTCTCAACACCTGGTATACCTCAATAAAACAGTGTATCAGAAAAGAGAAACAGAACCTTATTAGATATGGTTTGTTCTATGATGAGCTATGCTAAATTACCTAACTCGTTTTTGGGTTATGCAGTAGAGACTCCAGTTCACACTTGAATAATGTTCTCTCGAAGAATGTTTCTGAAACACATTTCGAGTTATTAAAGGAGTGTAAACCAAGTTTATGTTACTTTAGAATCTAGGGTTGTCCTACACACGTGTTAGTGACAAATCCTAAAGAAATGAGAGGTGGTATATTCTATGACCCTCAAGAAAATAAGGCATTTGTATCGACAAATGCTATATTTTTGGAGGAAGACAACATGATAGATCATAAACCACGAAGAAAAATAGTATTAAGTGAAGCTACTAAAGAATCAACAAGGGTTATTGATGCAACTGGTCCTTCATCAAGAATTAATGAAGAAACCAACACTTCAAGTCAGCCTCGTCCTTCTCAATTGTTGAGAGTGCCTCGACACAGTAGGAGGGTTGTGATACAACTTGACCATTACTTGGGTTTAATTGAAACTCAGTTTGTCATACCAATTATGGTGTTAAGGATCCATTGTCCTATAAACATACAATGTATAACGTAGACAAGGAGCAATGGATCAAAGCCATGGACTTGAAAATGGAGTCTATGTACTCCAATTCAGTATGGGATCTTGTAGATCTACCTGAAGGGGTAAAACACATAGGGTATAAATGGATCTATAAAAGGAAGACAGATGTAGCTAGAAAGGAACAGATCTTCAAAGCTAGACTTGTAGCAAAGAGTTATACCCAGAGGGAAGGGGTTGACTATGAGGAAACTTTTTCCCCTGTTGCTATGCTTAAGTCTTAGCCATATATTATGATTATGAGTTACGAAAATAGATGTCAAGACTTCCTTTCTGAATGAGTCTTGAAGAGAATATCTTTATGTCTCAGCCCAACGGGTTCGTAGCCCAAGGTCAGAAGCAAAATGTTTGCAACTGAATCGATCCATTTATGGGTTGAAGTAGGCATCCATATCTTGGAACATTAGATTTGATACAGTGATCAAATCTTTTGGTTTTGATCAAAATGTTGATGAACATTGTATCTATAAGAAAATCATCAACGTTAAAGTAGCTTTTCTAGTACTTTATGTGGACGATATCCTACTCAATGGGAATGATATAGGGTGCCTTATTGACATTAAGGAATGACTAGTAGCCCAATTCCAAAGAAATATTCAGGAGAGGCCAATATGTATTTGGGATCCAAATCATTAAGGATCGCATGAAGAGAACATTGGCTCTATCTCAAGCAACTTATATCGACAAAATGTTGACTCGATATTTGATGCATAACTCTAAGAAGGGTTTATCACCTTTCAGGCACGGGGTTCACTTGTCTAAAGAATAGTATCCTAAGACACCTCAAGAAGTTGAATATGTATTCCATATGCCTCAACTGTGGGCAGCTTAATGTATGTTATACTCTACACTAGGCCAGACATTTGTTATGCAGTGGGTATAATCAGTAGGTACCAATCAATCCAAGGTTAGACCACTGGACTACCATTAAGAACATCCTCAGGTATCTTAGGAGAACGAAGGCTTATAAACTAGTGTATGGAGCTAAGGATTTGATCCTTATAGGATACACCGGCTTAGATTTCCAAACTAATAAGGATTCTAGGAAATCCACGTCAGGATCAGTGATTACCCTAAACAGAGGAGTTGTAGTGTGGGGTAGCATCAAGCAAGGATGTATTATAGATTCCACTATGGAAGCTGAGTATGTAGTTTCTTGTGAAGCAACAAAAGAAGCATTTTGGCTAAGGAAGCTCCTAAGCGATTTGGAAGTGGTTCCAAATATGGACTTGTCCATCACCCATTGACTAGAATTTTAGTTCAAGTGGGAGTTTATTGGATATTATGCCCTAAAACTTGTAGATATCATATACAACCCATTGACTAGAATTTTAGTTCAAGTGGGAGTTTGTTGGATATTATGCCCTAAAACTTGTAGATAGTAAACGTTATTAATTGATCGTCATCAATAAAGAGTTATAGATGTTAATTCAATAAATGTTATTGTTTGTGTTGTTTGTCTAATTTTGTCCTAATAACCCTAAAACCAATAAAATAACATCCAAGATTGCCTTATGAGTCTTGAACTGTATGTGGAGACATACATGAATCAATATTCAAGATACAGCCTGAAGGGTATATAGTAAAGGGAAAAGACAGGGTACCTTATCCTAGTAACACTATCGATACAACCCACTTTGAATTTGATATAAACGTAATGATGCAACACATTCGTGTAGTTGACATGCAAGTGGGGGTATCCTATGCAATGAGTTTGCATAAGACTAGATCGCGAAATAGTAATCACTAGATGTAACACCATTAACTAGTTAGGTTCCTATTTCAATAGGATGACCTAGGTAACCTAGTTTTAATCCTAGGTGTATCATGAACTCATGTTTACAAGGTATTATCCTTTGATTTGTATGGGTGAAGGTGACCAGTTCGCCGACCCAATATGTCTACCATTTTGGGCACAAGACTGAGTGGGGAGTTGGGAACATAATAATACAAGATGGAATTCACTCATTCTTGTCTTAAGGGTAAGTAGGTGAGTGTTCCCTTAAGTGGTGTCTCCGAGACTTGAACAAAGAGCCCTAATCTTTCATTGGCTCGAGAGGGTTTCTGTTTATTGGTTGGACCATAAACAAGTTGTTCATTAGAGAAGCATTGGTACTTAAGAAGTCGGAGGTAACCTATGGGTAAAAAGATAATTTGACCCAATTTGAGTTACGAACACTCATGAAGAATTAACTTGTTGTTATTGGTCTATATTCGTGGACACAGAAATATATTTGTAGTGAGAAGAGTATAGTTGTGGGTCTTTAGTATAGTGTAGCCACAATTAACGAATATTGATTAACTTGGTTAATGAGTTTAACCAATTAATCTCATATCGTTGAAGCTTTCGATCTACATATCCACCAAGTTCTCTTGTTAGCTCACAAGAGAATATTTAAGAGAGATGATTTGAATTGTTCAGATTAATTTGAGGAAACCATATATTAATGTGATTAATATATAATTGATATGGATATGAGTTATAATTCAAATTAAATTGGAAAGTAATATTTGAATAAGATTCAATTAATTAATTCAAGAGAATTAAATTCACAAAGAATTAATTAATAGAGAGATATTGCACATATATATATTAAATTGGATTTAATGTATTAATAGTTATTTAATTAATGTACAAATTAAATTAAATAAGTGTTACTTAGTTGTACTAATTAATTAAATAAGTGTTATTTAATTAATTAATTATGGAAAAGGGAAATAGGAAAAGTATTAGGGAAATGGCTTGACCCTTCTCTATATAAAGACCTTCCTATGGCCCCTTTTGGACACATTGACAATACACAACACACAAGTATTATTGTGCAAAATTTTTCTTAAGCCACAAAGTGAATCCTTTCTACTCTCCAAAACTCTTTTCTCCTCTCCCTCTCCCAATAGTTGGATAACACCTATCCCTCTTGGAATCCTAGAGAATAATGAGGTTACTCTTCTGGTAGTATTCGAGATTGTTCAAGAAATCATTCATGATAAAGATCGTTGGAGGAGCCGTTCATTGGAACTTAAAGAGGATTGTTTATGAAACTTGGGAATCTACAAAAGTAAGAATGGTTCTAATCTTTTTCTCTAAAGCATGCTATATTACATGTTTATGTTCTGTTTTAGTATACTAAATTTGTTTATGTACTCGAATTGCAGGATGCAGGACATTCACAACGCTTCCGTTGTGAGATTCGATCCCTTCATGAATCACATTCAAATAATAACCCCTCTCATCTAACTATATAAATTTAATATGAATCATATTCATATTAATTTTAACGTATTGTTTCTATATGAATCATATTCACATAATTAATATTTGAATAATATTGATAACTTGTAGAAATACAAGTTATTTTTGCTCTTAAGTTAGAACAACTAAGGTTTTTAATGATAAACTCTCCTCATTTTTAGTAGAAACGCAATATTCAAACATCAGCACACTCCTGCAAAAGAGGTTTTATTACTAAATATTGCGGCACTAACGCACTGTATTGCAGGATTTCAACGCAAGAATTAATTAACGCATTAAACAAGTGCCGCAGGAAAAGCTCTAACGCATGGGCCATGCGTTGGAGGGAGTTCAACGCAGAGAAGATTCATTGCTCCAGGCTAATTGTGTCACATCACCACTTGCAAGTATGGGCACCTGTAGCAGGCAGCGTCTGAAAAGCTTCCGAGAGTCAGGCGATTGACCAGGGCATGGACTTTAATGCTGCCCATTCACCAAGTGGACGTGACCAACGCCTATAAATAGATGGAGTCCCTTCAAAGTTAAGAAGTTTGGAAATCATCAAGATCCTTACTCTCTGTAAATTGTAGTCATAGTCTTAGTTCTGTAGAAGCTGTGCTGTGGTGTGAGACGATCAAAAGGGTTGAGAACCACCACCATCGCCGGTCAGGGAGCGGAGGAAGCTACTCTTGAGAAAGATACTCTGTCCACTGCCTATACAAGTGATTGTACACAACGAGATTGAGCCAAAGAATTACAAGAGATTGTATTCTTTGGCTTGACTCAGTTTCCCTCTTATTTATTGCTTTCACTCCATTAGATTGAATATTGCGTTTATAAAAATTCCTTGTTTCTTTATAAAATTCATATATTTGATCCTTCATACTTACTATTGTTTATCTCTTGATTATGTTGAATGCATTAATACTTTATGCATAATTTTATTCTAACGCTTAAGCCAACTTGACAACTTGGTAAAAGCATCTTTCACTTAGGTTGTTCAAAGGAATAACTAAGCTGCATCAAGTAGAACGCCTAGTACAGCTAGAGATAGACTTACTGGTGTTTCTTGCATTTTGTGTTAGACACATGCACCCTAGAGATAGGCTTTGTATGTTATTCGCATTGCAAAGTGTTGAATAAGGTCTAATGCATAAACAAAAAGATAAGCAAATCATCCCATCTCATCCATATCACATCTTAGTTGTGTACATTCATCTTAGACCGACGCGTCCACCTACCTTAAATTCCATTTTCACATGATCCATCATTCACCACTCAACTCTTTTGTATCTTCTTGCACAGACACAACAAGTTAGTGTAAGTAATACATGTCTCATATTCATTTAGGAAAATCCCTACAGTAGATACAACGCAAGATCTGCGTTTGGTTAACTGAATCCCTGAGATCGACCCTGGACTTGCCAGGAACCTAAATTAGATTTATACTTGGGTCTGGTTTAAGAAAACTTGAACGTCATTAGAAGGAGTTGTGTGCATTCTGTGCTTATTACTAACGCCCCAACTCGTTACAATTATTTAAACTCATCAAAGCATAAACGCATCACTTATACCTAGAACTTATTTCTCCAATTTATTTTATACAAATACACTCCTAGAACATCTTACGATAGCAACAAACAAATATCAAATATCTATTTCTATCATAAAATTATATAAATTCAATATGAATCATATTCACATTAAATTATAACATTTAGTTTTCATATGAATCATACTCATAAAATTTATATTTGAATCATATTCAAATATTTATTTCTCTCGTAAAATTATATATAATGCATCAATATACATTATGTTCTATAATGTATCCATATACATTATTTAGTTTTATCTTACATAATTAATTTCCTATAATTAATTTGAAAAATTCAAATTAAACCAAAATTAGTTTGATTCTCATTAGTCCTTATTGAGCTAACGAGGGGACCTTATGGACCTATAAATTGAAGCTTCAATGGTAATAGACTAATTGATTAAACTATTTAATCAAATTAACCAACATTTATTAACTGCCCATTACTCCATTAAAAACCGACAACTATATTCTTCGCAATACATATATATTTTCTGTGTCCATTGGATATAATTTGTCAACAGTGCATTGACTTTCATTAATTGCTCGTAAGTACTATTAGGTCAAATCACCATTTTACCCCTGTAGTTACATATAATTCCTTAAGTACTAATGATCCCTCTAATGAACAATTATTCATAGTCCAACTATGACGGAAGCTCTCTCAGGCCAGGAGAGGGTAAGGCGCCTCATTGTTCAAGCCTTAGAATCATCCTTTAAGGGAGCAATTTATCTTCTTACCCTAATTACAGGAAAGGAGTGAATTCCTTCTTGTGTAGTTGTGTTCCCAACTCCCAATCAGACGAATCCCCAAAATGGTAGGCATATAGAGTCGGCGAACTTGATCACTCTCACCCTATAAAAATGAAAGGATCACCCTCATAGGCAGGAGTTCACAACTCACTTAGGATTAAGGTCAAGTCATCTATGGTCATCCTAGTAAAAAATGAGTCTCTTCTAGTAATATGAAGAGAAACTCAACATTTCGTGGTTTGGTCTTATATAAACAATTTGTATATGATACTCTTGCTCACATTTCTCCACATAAATGATCAGGATTATATCATTTGTAATATGTTACAACAATTGTAACATTTATAAAATAGGTCGTATTAATAGTGTTACCAAGATAAGACATCCAATCTTATCTGTATACTACAGACCATTTAGGTTATCACTTAAATATGATCCACCTATATATCTCCACATACATGTTTAAGTTACATCAGATAATCTTGGATCTTAGTTTAATGAATGATTGCATAAAACCATTGATTTAACTAACATATGACTACGAGGCTTTAGGGCATATACCTTAATACTTATACATCCTAGTCTTCGATGCCACAAATTGGAGAATTCTTTTCCTCTACGACATTCAACATGGAAGAAAAAATGCTCAATGTTTTATACAAAGAGCAACACAACTCACCTCGAACAATTATTATTGAACCCTTAGACAATTTCCACTTACCATCACAAAAGGTATGTCGAAATCCTTCTTGATCAAGGATATTTGTAGACAACAAGCTAAGGCATAAATCAGGAATATAGTGCACATTCTTTAATGTAAGCGTATACCCAACACTTATCTTCACACGAGTATCATCTAATCCAACTATGCTAGCTAAGCTCTCGTTTTTCATCTTCACACTACCAAAATCACAAGATTGATCGTTCATGAAATACTCTCTTTTGAGAACACAATGGTATGAAGCCCTTGAATCTACCACCCATTTTGTGTTTGAACTCTCTACATGATGACACTCACTGGTTGTACAAATCAAGGTGACAA
This sequence comes from Benincasa hispida, assembly GCF_009727055.1. Classification (NCBI taxonomy): domain Eukaryota; kingdom Viridiplantae; phylum Streptophyta; class Magnoliopsida; order Cucurbitales; family Cucurbitaceae; genus Benincasa; species Benincasa hispida. The sequence continues at coordinate 15,496,544 of NC_052349.1, forward strand.
TATTATCACTCTGAGAAATAATTGCTGTAGTATTTTTGTCATCTTCATCTTTTTGTGAGTCTTGCTTTTTATTTTTCCCTTTTTTCCAACGATAGGAAAACTTTTTTATATGGTCAGGCTTGTTACAGTAATGCCATGTCCTAGTCCTTTTATCCTTAGACTTGGACCTCCCTTTTTTAGTTACCATGGTCTTTAGGTCCCTTACTCTTGTTTCTTCCACGATTCTCAGCAACAAGAGCATGTGAATTATCAACTCCCATCTCCTTTCTTCTTATATCTTCATTGAACATTCTTTTTTTGGTAACATCCAAAGACAAAACACCATATGGAGCAAAGTTATTAATAGTCACAACCAAGATTTCCCAACTACTCGATAAAGAACTCAACAAGAACAAAGTCTGCAATTCATCATAAAAAATCAATCTCCATTGTAGTCAGCTTATTAATAATATCTTGAAAGTCACTCAAATGCTAAAAAACAGACTTCCCGCCCTTCAATTTCAAATTAATAAGTTGCTTGATTAAAGAAGCTTCATTATGTGCAGTCTTCCTTTCATAAAGACCTTCCAATTTCTTTCACGACTCATATGGGTCAGACTCCTTAGATACACGATTAAAAATGCTAATATTGACCCACTGTCTAATAGTCACCAGATTTTTTCTCTTTAACTTTCCTCAATCTTTTTCTTCCATTTTCTCTAGTTTTGTAGGTTTAGAAATTGTACCATCTACTTTTGTGGTTGTTTCAATTGGATCAAACAAATCTCTGTAATATAACAAATCCTCCATCATTGATCTCTAGATGGAATAATTGGTTGATGTAAATTTTGTCATTGTACTACCTACACCATTCTAGTAGACTCCATAACAATGATTAAATTAAAACCCGCTCTAATACCAACTGATAAGATCCAAACAAAATAACAACCACCTACTAGGATCTTCTCCATAACAATTAACCAAATAATTTTTCTCCAAACATCACAAATAAATCACCAAATAATCATCAAGCAATCAACCAACAATGGACAGAAATAAACCACGAAATTCAAGTAGACTAAAAACAAAAAGCACATGAATTGTACGTGAAAAACCCCTTCGATGTGAGAGTAAAAGCCACGGGACTTGTGAGAAGTTTACCCTTGTCAACTTCTCTTATTATGATAAAATTGAGAGAAAAAGAATCCCAATCAGTCATACAAAGCTTCATTACATACCAATACTTTCATACATAAAATGTTGAAATTCCTTGAATCTGTTTGCTGACACTTCGAACAACCTAGTACGAGGGTCTCACTAAGCCTATAGATACACCTGGTGCGGTAAATGCTCGTTTTTCATATGAGTTTTCACCACAGTCTGAAGCTGAGGAGTACATGTCTCGAGTTCCTTATGCTATTGCAGTGGGAAGTTTGTTGTATGCTATGGTCTGTACTAGGCCTAATCTTGCCCAGGTTGTTAGTGTTGTCAGCAGATTCATGGGTCAACCTAGGAAGGAGCATTGGCAAGCTGTTAAAGGATTTTTCGTTACCTTAGAGGTACATTTGATGTTGGTCTTATTTATGGGAATTGTACAGAGTGTTTGGTGACTGGTTATTCTGATTCTGACTATGCTGGAGATGTTGACAGTAGAAGGTCTATGACTGGTTATGTGTTCACTCTGGGTGGTTCTGTTGTTAGTTGGAAGGCAACCTTACAGCCTACAGTTACTTTGTCTACTACTGAAGCAAAGTACATGGCCTTGACAGAAGCTGCTAAAGAGAGAATATGGTTGAGGGGGTTAGTTGTTGATCTTGGTTTGCATCATGACCAAGCTATTGTATATTGTGACAGTTTGAGCTTATACACATCTAGATGTGTATAAGAGACAGGAGTAGTGCGCTATATAAACTCTCTAACCCTAGAGGCACCATTTTTTTTTTTTTTATGTAATTTTGAAAACATTCTCTCAAAATAATATTGTTCTCCCTCTACCAGTGGACGTAGCTAACACACTGTTAGTGAACCACGTATATCTGTGTGTCGATCTTCCCTATTCTACGTTCCTTTTTTTGTTCTTTAATTGTCGATTTCGCAACATAAAAGATGAACACATGAGAGATAAAAAGAATGAAAATTACTCAGTTTTATAGATTCTGTTCGGCAGTGACTACGGACAAATCAGAGCTTCAAACAACGATCCAACCGATCAAAACGAGACACTATATGTCCCAGACATGCTAACCAAATTTTAGCACGATCCAACGGTTTAAACTTTGTAAATAGATAATTTTGTGAAAGCGGTCGCCGAAAAATCGAACTACTGTCTTTCTCTTCAATTTTCTGCTTCTTTTTCACTCTCCTTCCCTTTAAGTCATTCCCATATCACATAAAAGAAAACCTAGGACTTTCAAGATCGGCCAATCTAAAAAATTTGCGGCTCATAAAATACAAGTATAAAATAAAATTTTGTTTGTGCAACAATAGGGTTAGACACCCACAACATTTTCTCCACATCTAACACCTATTATGTTTCATCTTTATGAACATGTGTTGATATAAACACATTAATTCATTTATTTAAAGTCACATTATCCATTTGTTAAATAATTAACTTTAGAATACAAATAAGATTAATAAAGTTTAATTGTTAAGGCATGATATTTTGCTCCAAGTTGAGCTATGTTTAGGTTAATGAAAGTATTATATATTTTAGAAAGCTGGGAAACTATAATGAGATTTAAATAATTTGTTTACTGTTAATAATATTTGCGAATTTTTAATGCATCTTTCTCTATCTCAACTTTTAAAATCAAAACTTACGAAATTGAAACTGAACCTAAATTATATAAAGACTAATTTCATAATTCAACCTTATATTAATGGAGAAATTATTTTAAATGACAAAACTGTTAGAAATATTTTTAAATATAATAAAATAATATATTTTGATATGAGAAAACTTTTTGCTATATTTATAAATAAATGAGTCATTTTATTCTATAGAAAACAACCCATATTAATGTTCAAATAATTTCCAATAAATGATTATACTTCGGGAAACGGTTCTTTTATACTATTTTACTATATTTATAATAAGTTTGCTACTTTAGGATATGTTTTAATTTTATCTTTAGACTTTGAAAAGTTTTCATTTTTATTTTTGAACTTTAAAATCTATTCAGAAAATACACTTGTTGTGAAAAATGGAAAAATATATGTTATTTACAATATTATCATGTAAATTGACATGATACCTAATACGTTAAAATTGACTATATAAATGATTTTTCTGATTACATTAAAAGAAAATAAAAACACTGAAATATCTATGCCTAGAAAAGTCAGATTGTTACAAAATTCTATGTAAATAAAAAAAATAGAAAAAAAAAGTATGTGATGGCTTCTCCATGAAATTTTTGACATCAAATTAATGAAAATGTTCAAATTTAACACGACAACTATATGTAGTAATTAAGCTTTGTCCTTTCCCTTTTAATTTCTTAGTAGTGGTAGTAGGAGGTTTTTTTCAAGCTATACCTTGCTATTTAAAGCAAATGGTATTTGCTTGGTCTTCGTTGGGTTTAGACTATATGACCACATTAATTACTTATCGCTTTATATACATTCAAATTTATAATTGCTTTTGTTAAGTCAATTTCGACAAATTACAAGGATAAAGACACCAAAAGATTATTTGGGAGGTTAGAATATAATCAAGATTATCGGGAATCAGAGGAGTATTGGAATGTGTGGGATATCAAGAATGAACCAGAAATGGAAAAAAAGGTTGGACTGAAAACTATGCGAACAAAATGAGTTTGATATTACAAATCGGATCCACAACAGATAATCCAAACATAGAGTTTTGGATTACATTCCATTCCAACCAAACAAACAAGCCCAATTGTTTTTCGTCTACATGGTTGAACTTAAATGTATTTTTTTTTAGTTTTAATAAAAGAAAATATTTGTTTCACAACGGTTTTTATAGTACAATAAGAATAAAGAATTTAAGCATTTTTTTTAATTCCCTAGGAAAAAACTAATTCAATTGCTTCAAAACGTATTAGTCTATAATATTACTGATGAAACAGAGATGATAAAGTTAATAAAAAAAATTAAGCATTTTTTTTTAATTCCCTAGGAAAAAATTAATTCAATTGCTTCAAAACGTATTAGTCTATGATATTACTGATGAAACAGAGATGATAAAGTTAATAAAAAAATAAATATGGTTTTATCTCTCCCTTTGATTTTTATCAACATAGTTTAGATGGAGGGGAAAATTTCTAGTACTATTGATTATTTTGTCATGTCAACATGCTTTTAAAAATATAGTGGTACTAATATGAGGTTCACTAATGTTTATGAAAATAAATTTATAGTGAATAAAACGAACATATTGGTATTCTCATAGTATTAGAAAATTTTCCCTCGAATACATAATCAACAATCTTCTAAAAAATTTATGTTAGCATCGAGGAATCTAAGAGCACTTGGTTTTGAAGGAATGTTCTTTTTAAAAGATGACATTGCCCATTTCTCTCCCTTTCAAGTTCGGATGGAAGTAGAGATATTCACGGTGCAGAGGTAGGGATGACTTCTCCGCTCCCCATATCATTTTCCATCTCCATAAAAATTTTCATAGAGATCGAGACGGGGATTCTCCACAAGAAATTCACAAGGTTCGAGTTGCCCTTGAAGAATTTTTTCCCGTTTGATTTTTTTTAAAAAAAAATCAATAAACTTAAGTCACTGCTTTAGAAAAGCTTTAATTAAATAGTTTAATTTCTCACTAAATTTTTAAATATGATTAGTTCCACAGATCAATTTTAATTTAAAGAGAAATTATTATAATTTTCTAGTAAAAGAAAATAATTACCAATCAAATTATTCAGGTATATAATCTAAGTTTAAATGTTCGATTCAAACATATTTATTATCTTGACTATTAAACAGATAAATTTGAAATTTAAATATAATATTAATAATAACAGAACATTAAATTATTATAATAAATTAAAAAATGTTGACGAGGAACGGGAAGTGGGTAGAGGTAGGGATGGGGAATGCATTCCTTATCCCTTAGCAGAAAAATTTTCCCCCCACTCCCTCCTCTATTCCTCATCCCATTAGAGGCAAGTCCCATGGAGAAAACGGACATTTTTAGATGAAAGTCTTTTATTTATGAAAAATTTGGTACTCTCGAGGTTGCACCATGGTGCAACTCAGGTAATTGCTCAATAAATGTCTGACAGGTGCCAAATATATATATTTTTAAATTGAATAGTTTTTCTTATTTTTTTTATGTGTGTAAAAAAAAAAGGAGAATGTACATGGCTATGTGTAGTCTAGGCTACACGTAATCATTAACCTTTATTTAGTACTTACATTAGTGATCCAAAATTTCCTTTATGCTACTTTTACCTCTCATGTTATCTGTTTCAAATAAATTTATTGAGTATGGACTTTCATATTATCTTTCATTTTTTGATCTTACACAATTGATTAGGAGTGATAGTTGAAGTAGCAATTTTAGAAAAACGTATTTGGTTATAATTGATTTTGTAAAATTGATTTTCATATAATCAATTTGATGTTTAGTTCTAAACTTCTAAAAGTAATCTTCGTATATTTAACAGTGATTTTGGGTAGGAAAAAGTTACTCTCAAACATATGCTGAGATGCAATGGAAATTCTAAGATAAGATTAGCTAAAAATTATACCAACAGGATTAAAAAGAAAACAAAGGAAAATAACAAACTCATTCTAATTTAGGGTACATTAGAAAAAGAGTAGAAAAAAAAAAGTTCAAGCTTTGAAAAATAAGGAAGAAAAATGGTATCATGCAATCATGAAAAAGTCAATAATGTAGCATTTTCACCTTTCAAATTCAACTTTTACATGAAGTAAAAAAAAAACTTGCTACTAATTTAGTCGGTAAACAAACAAAGCCATGATGTAGACAATTTTCGAAGGTCAAATTTGAACCAAAATCCCGTTTCTTGAAAAAATATGTAAATATTAATCAATTTTTCATAGATTTTTTTTTTAAAAAAAATTAACTTGGAAGTGTGTTTTGAATAGAAAACACGTTAATTTTCTTCTTCAAAATCAGTTTTTTGGACCCAAAAGACTAGCTTGTCCATGGAGAAAAAATTGATATATACTTTGAAATAGATCAAGAAGAGAAACTCAAATTTTCAGTTCCCTTAAATTAGAAAATGGTCCCTTAGTGAAGATGACATCAATGGCGAAAACATTGGCATAAAAAGAAAAGACGATCTTTTTGAAGAAAGAATCTTTTATTATGAAAATATAAGGATGGAGACTTTTGAGTTTGTTGAGATTTGAGGTTTTTCTTCGATAAATTTTGATTTTTAAGTTTTTTTTTTTAAATTTATTGTTATATTTAATTTTTAATTTGATGTCTACGTTAGATCTAAGATTTAAGTTGTTTTTGTGAGTTTCTCTTTTTAATATTGTTTTAAATTGTAAGTTAGTAGTATTAATTAGGTTCATATATTTGTCCTGTATAAGGGTGAGCTACTATGTATTGAGAGTTTCACAATTTTGTGTATCACATTTTGAGTATCATATTTTGTATATCACAATTTTGTGTACTATATTTTGAGTATCACATTTTGTGTATCACAATTTTGTGTACCATATTTTGAGTATCACATTTTGTGTATCACAATTTTAGTATCAATTTATTGTATCATATTTCTTATACAACATTTTGTGTATCACCAATTTTTTCATACTTTAATCAGAAGTTTGAATTTTACTCTCATTTTATTTTTTCTTTGCTTTGTTTAACAAACATTGAGGAATTGATTTGCTTCTACAATATTTATTTTTTCTATCAATTCAATTTTCTCAATAGTAGCATCAAAACTATTTTGATTTTTTCAATAGTTGTAACATAGAGCCAATTTTTTTTTTTCAATAATGGTATCAGAGCCTTAGATTTAAAGGCCTGTGATTTTGTTTGAGAGTGAATTTTTTTTTTTCATTTTTTGTATTTGAAAAATATCCTCTAATTTGGGTGTTTCCTCTCCTCCACATTTTAATGGTGAAAATTATCAGTTTTGGATTATTAAAATACAATCTTATCTCAAGGCACTTGGTCTTTGGGAATCAGTTTCAACTGATTCTGATCCTCAACCATTGGGAGAAAATCCAACGTTGAGTAAGATCAGACTACATGAAGAGGAGAAATTGAAGAAGCCCAAAGCTTTATCTGTGATTCATGGCGCTTTATTAGATCCTATATTCTCTAAGATTATTGATTGTAAAATGGCAAAAGAAACTTGGAATAAATTGCACGAGGAATTTGAAGGAAGTGTAAAGGTGAAAGCTATCAAATTATGGACTCTCAAGAGAGAGTTTGAGATGCTAAAAATGACAAATTCAGATCCTGTGAGGGACTACACAACAAAAGTGACGACCATTGTAAACCAGATAAGACTAGCTAGTGAAATTTTTCTAGATCAAAGAGTTTTGGAAAAAATAATGGTTAGTGTTTCTGATAAATTTAAGTCAAAGATCACAACCATAGAGGAGTCTTCTGATTTAACAACTCTCTCTATAGTTGAATTAATTAGCAAATGAAAAGCCCATGAGCAAAGGGGTACAATGTGTAATGAGGAGCAAGTTAAGCATGCATTCCATGCACAATTTAATAACAAGAAACTTTGCTTGCTTTTTTTTTTTTTTTTTAACAGAGCAAATATTCTTCCACTCTCTCAACTCCTACTCACTTTTTCTCACTCTAAGTTTTTCTCTAACTCTCTTGCTTTTCTTTCTTCCTTTCTTTCCTTGCTTTATAAATGTGGATACAGGTCTTACTTATAGGCATGAGTTCTTTGAGCTTAAGCTAAGGATTTTTCTAGATTTTTCTTGGATATAAACTATTCTAGATATTTCCTATGACATTATCTCTATCTAAAGGTATTCTAGAATTCCTTGAATCCTAAAGAAATCTTAGGGTATTTCTAGGACATTTAATTATATACTTCTAGATAAATAAAGAGATGTCTAATATTTCCACTAAGTTAATTATATAGATACTTCAAGAAGCTTATAGAATAGTTACTGTTGCTTCTACTTCAACATTTCCCCTCAACGCTAATTATTCTAGCTCTTTCCATCATCTCGAGTTGTTGTTGGAACTTTGCATGCTTGGATACTCTTAGCCTTCTAGCACTAAGTTCCACCTTCGATGTCTACTCAATGCATCCACTTTTTCTTCCATGACCTTTCTCCATCAGATATTAGGTGACAATTCTTCATATGTTGTTGGATCTTTAGATGTTGCTAATGTTGGGTATTCGTTGTATGGTTGATCTCCGTAATTGAGTCCTTAATTGCTCTTCTTCGTTGTTCTCTTATGAAAGTTCTCCTTCTTTTTCTGCTGAAGCTTGTGGCCATTGGCTCTTTTCTTTTAATCTTTGTTGAGAATGCGACCAAAGTCTCACATTGGTTAGATAAGAGGAGGATCATGGGTATATAAGTGAGGATGACTATCTTCATTGGTATGAGGCCTTTTGAGGTGAAACAAAAAACAAAGTCATTAGGGTTTATGCCCAAAGTGGACAATATCATACCATTGTGGAGATAGTTTGAGGGTAGTTGTCCCTATCAAGTGGTATCAGAGCCATGCTCCTGACTTAACCATACTCGGTAGAATCCTCGGTGCCGAACAAAGATGTATAATGGAGCCTTGGAAGTAGTCATGGTGTGATCCGTGGTTGAACTCTATTGGATAGGTGGTATGCTTGGGTGAAAAGAAGTTAGCCTAGATATGAGTTAGACGGATGGATGACTATTTGAGGGGAGGCTCGGTGGATAGTGGAGCCTTGGAAGTAGTCATGGTGTGATCCGTGGTTGAACTCTATTGGATAGGTGGTATACTTAAGTGAAAATGAGTTAGCCTAGATATGAGTTAGACAGATGGATGACTGTTTGAGGGGAGGCTCGGTGGTTCGGTGGTCTTTTGTTCGAGGAGAGGATTGTTGGGAATGCGATCAAAGTCCTACATTGGTTAGATAAGAGGAGGATCATGGGTATATAAGTGAGGATGACTATCTCCATTGGTATGAGGCCTTTTGGGGTGAAACCAAAAACAAAGCCATGAGGGTTTATGCCTAAGGTGAACAATATCATACCATTGTGGAGATAGTTTGAGGGTCTTGTCCTTATCAATCTTTCTTCAAAAGATCTCTCATCCTTAGGTGTTTTTTCTTATTCGAGTATCTGCCATGATGGTCCTTCATCACCTGTAACATTTCTTGATGTATAACATTGTTCATTGACAGAATCAATGCATTCTATCCTTAAGTGCCTTAGCTTATTCACATAGGCACTCTCCTCTGCTAACATGACATAGATGAAGTTCATTCCTTGTCCTTTCATTAATAAAATACCACTAACATTGAGATCTTGGTATGCCTTAACTATTGAGTTGGTGCCTTAAATCTTGTGGGTCTCGTAGTTTGTAAATTTTCGTACATTAAATAAATAAGAAGTTATTTTATTTGACATTTAGTTTACATTAACCCAATCCAATAAACAAAGATCCAAGGTTATTTTCTATAACTTAAACATGTATATGGTTGACATACAAATGGATGGTATTTAAGTAATAGCCTAAATGGTCTGTAGTATATGAATAAGGTTAGGTACCTTATTCTGGTGGCATTACGACTACAACCCATGTTGTAATTATTACAATAGTTCTAAAGTGTTACAAACAATATGATCCTAATCGTTCATGTAGAGACATGTGAGTGGGGGTATCCTATATAAAGAGTTTGTATAAGACTGAACTGTGAAATGATTGGTCTCTTTTTATAACATCATTACTTGAAGATATTAACACTAGGATGATCATAGGTGACTCGACTTTAATCCTAAGTGAATTGTGACTTCTATCTATGAGGGTGATCCTTTGATCTATATGGATGAGAGTGGCCAAATTCACCAACTTAATAAGCTTACCATTTTGAGAATTTGTCCATGTAGGGAACTGAGAACATAGCTACACAAGATGAAATTCACTCATTCCCTTCTTTACGATAACTAGATGAATTGTTTCCTTAACAACTACTTTCGGGTCTTGAACAATGAGGTCTCACACTCTCACTTACCTAATGGGGATTAGTTTATAGTTGGACTATAAACTATTTATTTATTAAAGATATCAATGGTACTTAAGGAGTTAGATGTAACTATAGGGGTAAAATGGTAATTTAACCCAGTTGTAGTCACAAGTAATTCATGAAGGGTCGACTTACTGTTGATTGATTATATCCATGGACACAAAAATATGTCTACAGTGCGAAAAATGTAGTTATGGATTTTTAGTGAAGTGATCTGCAGTTAATGAATGTTGATTAATTTAATTAAAGAGCTCAATCAATTAATCTCATATCATTGGAGCTTCTAATCTGTAGGTTCATAAGGTCCCATCGCTAGCTCATTAAGGATAAAACAAGGAATGAATAGTTTTGAAATAATTTGAATTCTTCAAATTATTTAAGGGAAATAATCATATTAGTATGATTAATATAAAGTATAATGTATATTGATACATTATAGTATATAGTTAATTATAAATATGATTTATAATTAAAACTATATAAGAGAGTCATATATCTGAATGAGATTCGAATATTAATTATATGAATGAGATTTATATAAATAATATAAGTTAAATATGAATGAGATTCATATTATAACTATAGGTTAACAAATTAAAATGCATAATGTATGATTAATTAATTAATGGTTAACTAATTAATTATTTATTGGTTATATTATATTTAATTTAATTTAATTAATTTTAATTCCCCATTACAGGGGAGTTATTTTGTTCGCATGGGTGGGGAGTTATTGTAACTCACCTCCCTCATCTTTGTATCTGTAATGAAAAGACAGAGAAGATGTTAAAGGGATGTGAGAATACAGAACTCTCTCAAAAGCTTGCTCGAAAAAATCTTTGTGCAATATATTTGTTCCCTCTTCCAGAACAAAAAGAAATCCCACAATTTCATTCCTTGCCTGCGAATAGCAAGGAATCCAAGTGGTCATGCCCTCAAGTACACGACTTTCTGTGTTCATGATCATTCCTGTTCAAGGGAAGAGTTTTTTGTTCTTGCGGAGAAGTTTTCTATTCATGATCCGTGGAGAGGAAATATGTGAAGAAGCGAACTACAAGGGTTAAGTTTTTTTCTTCCTCTTCCTCTCTAGTAAAACATGTTGTATATTAATTATGAATGTTTATCTTAGTTTCTCTATTTTCTTTCTCTGTGTTTTGAGTTTCTCAAAATTAACTGTCAATGGCATGATGTTCACATGCTTTTGCAAGAAATTTAATTCCTTCATTAACACCACCAGGTCCAAACACAACGAAGTTGCCTGCTGATGTCAAACACAACGAGTTTACATGCTATTGACAACTTAGAGTTGATTGCAATTACAATTGTAGGGATGAAAGCCTTAATCGCAGTGGAAATCACAGAACCAAACTCATTATTAATTTGGGTTTTATAAAATATAGAAACCCAACTAAACCAAAATTAATCTACTGTAAAATTGCCATAGTTTAAGTATGCAATTAGAGAATAGGAACAAAGATTTATCTTTGTAGAACCAAATCAAAAATCAATTCTTTAATGGATCAAAATTTACACCACCATGAAGGTTACCTCCTTATCCTCTAAGAAATTTGAGGTGTTTGGCTTTCTAGGAACCAATTGAATTGGGAAAGGATGGAGAATTTTAAAGAGGCAAAAAATACATAAAACTTCTGTATACTCAGATAAAAAATCACACTGCAACCAACAGTCTTACAAACCTTTCGCAAGAGTTTTATCAAAGGAGAGAGATAGTGAAACGTGGGATTCATCCCACGTTCATGTTAACTCCCTAAGTGGGAGTTATCTATTAATTAATAAAAATAAATAAATAAGTTACTTTAATAATTAAATTAAATTAAATGAATAATTAATTAATTAAGTAACAAATATTTAATTTAGCTTATACTTGAGTCATATTCAATTGCATTTCTCTTATAACCTATAGTTTTAAAGTGCATCAGATACACATTATCAATCCAATATACATTAAATTAATATTTGAACTCTTTCAGATATTTAATTCTCCCATAAATTAATTTTGAACTCCTATAGTTTTAATGTGCATCAAATACACATTAATTTTTAACCTATAATTTTAATATGAATCCAATTCACCTTAAATTAATATTTGAACTCCTTCAAATATTTAATTCTCTCATAAATTAATTTTGAATCATATCCATAAATTAATTTTATATTATAAAGTTTAATTAAAACATAAACTTTATATTATAATGCATCATTATACATTATATTATTTCTCTAAGTGAATTTAAACATTTCAAATTCAATTCAAGATATAGTTACCTCAATTCCCTTTACGAGCTAGGAATGAGACCTCATGGACCTACATATCAAAAGCTCTAATGATATGAGATTAATTGGCTAAACTCATTAACCAAATTAATCAATATTCGTTAATTATGGATACACTTTACTAAAGACCCCATAGTTGCACTCTTCTCATTAAAGATATATTTCTGTGTCCATGTATATAGAACAATGACAACAAGTTAGTCCTTCACGAGTGTTTGTAACACCAGCTAGGTCAAATTATCGTATTACCCCTAGGTTACCTCTATATTCTTATGTACCAATGTTTCTCTAATGAACAACTTGTTTATGGTCCCCTCTAGGGCCAGTGAGAGGGTAAAGCACTTTATTTACATCTCTGAGACACCACTTAATGGAACATTCATCTACTTACACTAAATTTGAGAAGGAATGAAATTCATCTTGTATTATTATGTTCCTGGCTTTTCACTCGGTCTTGTCCCCAAAATGGTAGGCTTATTTAGTCGACAAATTGGCCACTCTCACCCATACAAATCAAAGGACAATCCCTCGTGAGCAGGATACACTTAGGACTAAGACTAAGTTGCCGAGGTCATCCTAATGAAATAAAATCTAACTAGTCAGCAGTGTTACATCTAGTGGTCACTATTTCGCAGTTCGGTCTTATACAAACTCACTGCATATGATACCTCCACTCACATGTCAACTACACGAATATGTTGGATCATTGTGTTTGTATCAAATAAAAAGTGTGTTGTATCCATAGTGTCACTAGCATAAGGTACCAAGCCTTCTCCCTATACTATAGACTCTTTAGGCTGTATCTTGAACATTGATCCATGTATGTCTTCACATACAGTTCAAGACTTATAAGAAGGCCTAGGATGTTATTTTATCGGATTTAGGGTTATTAAGACAAAATATAATACAAGACAATCAATAACAGTTATTGAATAACATCGATAACTCTTTATTGATGACGATCAATTATTTACATTTACTATCTACGAGTTTTAGGGAATAAAACCCAAAAAACTCTCACTGGAACTAAAACGCTAGTCAGTGGGATATACATAATATCAAAATCCAAAACCATAAGAATGTTAAATAAACTAGGGCATCCATATACCCATTACATATATCCTACTTATCCTAGATTATATAATGTACATGTCTCGAAGATCTAGATTCTTTAGATGACTCTCGAACACTTTAGCCAAGAGAGCCTTCATAAATGGATCAGTAATGTTGTGCTCCGAAGTGATCTTTGTGACGATCACATTTTCTTGTTGCACAATCTCCCATATGAGGTGATACTTCCACTCAATATGTTTTCCTCGTTTGTGGCTACGAGGCTCTTTAGAGTTGGATATTGCTCCATTGTTGCCACAATATAAGGTGATAGACAAGTCCATGTTTGAAACCACTTCTAATTAGGAACTTCCTGAGCCAAACTACATCATTCACTGCTTCATAAGCAGCTACATATTCAACCTCCATAGTAGAGTTTGCAATATATCCTTACTTGATGCTACACCATTTACAATTCCCTCACTTAGGGTAAACACTGATCCTGACGTGGATTTCCTATAATCCTTGTCAGTTTGGAAATCAAAGCCGGTGTATCTCGTAAGGATCAAATCCTTAGATCCATACACCAGCTTATAATCCCTCGTTCTCTTAAGATACTTGAATATATTCTTAACCGCAACCCAATGGTCTAACCCAGGATTGGACTGGTACTTACTGACTATTCCCACTGCATAATAAATGTCTGGCCTAGTGTAGAGCATAACATACATTAAGCTGCCCACAGTTAAGGCATAGGGAATATGTCTCATATCCTCAACTTATTGAGGTGTCTTAGGACATTGTTCCTTAGATAAGTGAACCCTGGGCCTAAAAGACAATAAACCCTTCTTAGAGTTCTACATCGAATATCGAGTCAACATTTTGTCAATATAAGTTGCTTGAGACAGAGCCAACATTCTATTCTTACGATCTCTAATAATTTGATCCCAAATATATACTGTGCCTCTCCTAAATATTTCATTTGAAATTGAGCTACCGGCCATTTCTTAATATCAGTAGGTATGCTACATTATTCCTAATGAGTAGGATATCGTTCACATAAAGTACTAAGAAATCTACTTTACCGTTGATGATTTTCTTGTAAACACAAGTTTCATCAACGTTTTGATCAAAACCAAAAGATTTGATCATTATATCAAATCTAATGTTCCAAGATCTAGATGTCTGTTTCAACCCATATATGGATAGATTCTAATTGCAAACTTTTTGCTCTTAACCTTGGGCTACGAACCCATCGGGTTGAGACATAAAGATGTTCTCTTCAAGACTGCCATTTAGAAAGGCAGTCTTGACATCCATTTGTCATATCTCATAGTCATAATATGTGGCTATAGATAAGAGAATTCTTATAGACTTAAGCATAGCAACAAGGGAAAAAGTTTCCTCATAGTCAACCTCTTCCCTCTGGGTATAACCCTTTGCTACAAGTCTAACTTTGAAGGAATATACCTTCCCAGTAACACCTCTTTTTCTTTTATAGACCTATTTGCACCTTATGGGTTTAACCCCTTCAGGTAGATCTACAAGTTCCCATATTGAATTGATGTACATATACTCCATTTCAACGTCCATGACTTTGACCAATTAGTCCTTGTCTACGTCATTCATTCTTTGTTTATAGGACAATGGATCCTCAACGCCATCATCTGGTATGACAATCTGAGTTTCAATTAAACCTAAGTAACGGCCAGGTTATGATATAACCCTCCCACTATGTCGAGGCACTCTCAATGATTGAGAAGAATGAGACTGACTTGAAGTGCTGACTTCTTCATTAATTCTTGAAGAAGGATCAGCTGCACCAACAACCCTTGTTGATTCTTCAGTAACTTTATTTAATACCAATTTACTCTGTGGTTTATGATCTCTTGTGTTGTCTTTCTCCAAGAATGTAGCATTTGTCGATACAAACACTTTATTTTCTTAAGAGTCAGAATAGACCACCTCTCGTTTCCTTAGAGTAACCAAAAAATTTGCATAACCTTGAACGAGGTTCAACTTCTTATGATTTGTCACTAGCACACGTACAGAACAACCCCAGATTTTGAAGTAACGTAAAATAGGTTTACGCTCCCTTCATAACTCAAAAGACGTTTTAGAAACACTCTTCGAGGGAACATTATTCAAGATATGAACTATAGTCTCTACTACATACCCTCAAAACAAGCTAGACAATTGAGAATAGCTCATCATAAAACTAACCATGTCTAACGAGATTCTATTTCTCCTTTCTGATACACCATTTTACTGAGGTGTACCAGGTGTTGAAAGTTGAGATTAGATTCCACGTTCTATTATATAGTCTTGGAATGCTAAATCCATGTACTCTCCACCTCGATTTGATCAAAGTGTTTTAATCATTTTACCTAATAGGTTTTCAACTTCAGCTTTATACACCTTGAACTTTTCAAGGGCTTTAGACCTATGTTCCATTAGATATAAGTAACCATACCTCGAATAATCATCTATGAAAGAGATGAAGTATTCGTACCCTTCTCGAGCTTTTACATTCATTGGACTACAAAGATTTGAATGTATGAGCTCTAAGGGCTCTTCGGCTCTATAACCTTTTCCCTTAAAAGGTTAGTCATTTCTCCTTCAAGACAAGATTCACATGGAGGTAATTAATCATCTTCTAGCTTGCTTAGAGTCCATTCTTTACCAGTCTCCCGATTCCATCAAGATTTATATGACCTAATCTCAAATGCCAAAGATACGTATTATTGTTACTTGGAGATATTTTTTGCCCTTTGGTTTGAGTATTTACAATAACATCTCATGATTTAAAAAAAAAAAAAAAATTTATTCAATTGGTCTTAACACATATAAGTTGTTTTCTAGTTTAGCTTAACAAATAGTCACACCATTTTTCATAATGAACGCTTCAATGAATGAAAAAGAAATGGAATATGATTTTTCAATTAAACAAGAAATAGATAAAAGGTTCCTCTTAATTTTGGGAATTATACACAAATGATCCAAAATTAAGTATCTATTCTTAAAAAACAACTTAGCAACTCCCACTACACAAGCTGAAATGGCATCTCCCGTTCCAACCTTGGGGGTTATTTCACCCTTCTCAGGCGGCTGGAAGGAACTAATTTCATGTAAAAATAATAACTATGATTAGTGGCTCCTGAATCAAGTATCCAGGCATTATGGTCATTTTACACTAAACAAGTTTCTAGAACCAGTGAATCATATTTACCTTCTTTCTCTTTTATCTTCTCGACGAAGAGGTATTTGCGCAATTTCGTTTCCTGTGACCATCCACATTGCAGTGGAAGCACTTGCCCTTATTGGCCTTGCCTTTCCCAACAGCGGGAGTCTTCTTCTTCCTTCCTTTCTTTTTCTGAGTCTTCTTAGAATCAGAAGATGAGGGAACAAACTTAGCTCTAGGGGATGAACCCTTGTGAAACTTCTTGTAATGGGCAATATTTACCTCTCCTTCTATCGGCCCCTTACATTTCATAAGAGACCGATAAGTCTGTAACTCAATCAGGAGGGTAGTCATGGTGTACTTTATTTTATTCATAATCACATTACTGTGTAATTGGAGGAAAATCTTTGGAAGATATTTCAAAATGAAGAACACTTGACGTTGCTCATTGATGACTGCACTGACGACATTGAAATAGACTATCAGATCAAGAACATGTTCTCTAACTGATTGGTCTTCCTTCATGTGCATGTTATAAACGTACTTGAAGGCCTTGTGCCGGATCTGAGAGGACGGTTGTTCAAACATCTCTTGAAGGAACTCCATGATCTGACATTCAGTGATCATGACCTCGTGTTTCTTGGTAAGAACGTTAGACAGACTTACCAATTTCACATCCCCTTCCGAGCTTACATTTTAAGATTGACATAAGGTGTAAGGACGGAAGATACCATCCTTTTGTGATACCTACTGCCCGTCTCAACTGAATTAAACTTAACTCATCTTAATCGAGACTAAAATTAACTTTAGGTTTTCATTAAACATAATTTGAGTTTCATATAGTTTATTAGGTTTTTCCAAAACATTTTCCTAACCCATTTAGACCACTACTATAACAAAAAATTAACTCATGGCAGACTTTTTTTCTTGCAGCAACCCGGACTCTTTTGCTACCTACGAAGGAAAAACATAAAGGAAAAGAATGAGCTAGAAGCCCATTGAGTTGTATGTAGGAACTGTTGAAGGCCTTTGAGCGAAAAACGGGATCGAACCAAAACCCAAAATTTATAGAATTAAATTTTATAGCAAACAAAACTTACAGATTATGCATTTAAGAGACAATTACAACATGCTTGAGAAGAATAAAGAAGAGTAAAAAGGGTTTAGAAACCCTTACCTTTGAAGAACCATTCTTCAACAAGAATCTCTCGAACCGAAAGAAATACCACCACAAGAATTCCACTATATTATTTGGATGAGAATCCAGGAAGTGTGGGCTCTGGCTATTTTAGAAGAGGGAAAATTTGAGAGAGATAAGGGGAGGAGAATATAGGAAAAAAAAACTCATAACGTTTCTGTATTTTTCTCTAATATCGTCTCTGTGAAAAATAGAGGGAGAATATGAAGATAACCAACCACCCCACCACAACTCCCTCCCAAATATTGTTTTTTTTCAAGAGTCTCAGACGTATGATGCATTAGGTAAATATAGCCATATCAGGAATAATCATCAATGAAACTGAAATAATATTCAGATCCTCATCGAGCTTTAACATTCATCAAACCACAAAGGTCTGAATGTATAAGTTCTAGAGGTTCTTTGGCTCTAAGATCTTTTTATGAAAAAGATCTTTTAGTCATTTTTTCCTTAAGACATGATTCACATGGAGGTAAAGACTTGTCTTCTAACTGATTTAAATGACTATTTTTTACCAATCTCTCTATCCTATTGAGATTTATGTGACCAAGTCCTAAGTGCCAAAGATAGGTATTAGGAGAAATATTTCTTTTCTTATTTTGTGTTTCTTCCGTTTTAAACATCTCTACATTTAAAATGACTTTTGCCTCAGTTTGTTTTAATACATACAAGTTATTTTCAAGTTTAGTTGTACACATTTGAACACCTTTTGAACTATTGAACACTTCATTTATATTAAAAATGATTTTATACATATGTTCCAACAAAAAAGATGCAGAGATTAAGTTCCTTTTCATTTTAGGTACAAAATATACATTTTTAAGTAAAATGTAAGAATCTTAAAAAAAATAATAATAATAAATTGATGTCTCCCACTACTTCTACTGAAATGACTTCACCTATTCCCACCTTGAAAGTCATTTTATTTTCTGATAGCTGCTTCTAGGAACTAGTTTCCTATAAGAAAGTGCAAATATGATTAGTGATGTCTGCATCCAGTATCTAAGTTAAGTGAGAACTTTCCAGTAAACATGTTTCTATTACAAGTAGACTGAATTTACCATGATTTGCCTTCTCAACTTTCTTTTCCGCAAGATACTTAGGGCAATTGTGCTTTCAATGCCCGTCAACGTTGCAATGGAATCATTTTCCTTTTGCAACCTTCGTCTTGCTTTTATTAGCAAGAGATTGTTTCTTCTCTTTTCCCTTCTTCTTCATTTAGATATTCTTATTCTTTGAAAATCCAAACCTTCTTTCAGAGGGTTTTGTACTAGATGAAGCACCCTTCTGAAATTTTCTTTAGGAAATAACATTTGTTTCCCCTTCTTTATTTTTCATTAAAGATTGATAAGTTTGGAGTTCATTGAGAAGAGTAGTTAAGTTGTAATCAATCTTATTGATTAAAGCATTTGTACAAAAGGTTAGAAAACTCTTCAGAAGAGATTCCATTATCATACTCACTTGGCTGTTCTCGTCTATGAAAGCTCTGTTTGCCTCCGTTATATTGAAGTTGACCATCATGTCCAGGACATGTTCTCTAACAGAGGTCCCCTCCTTCATACACGAATGATAAACGTATTTAATAGCATCGTGTTATGCTGATGAGGACGACTGTCCAAACATCCCTTACAATAACTCCATGATCTCTTTGGCAGTAAGCATGATTTCATGCGTTTTGGTAAGCACATCAGATATGCTTGCCAAAGTATAGGCTCTGGCTTTTTCATTAGCCCGGAACCATCTGTCATGGATATCCTAAACATTTCAAGTTGTGTTATGATAGCTAGTAGAAATACAAGCTATTGTAGCCTTTTATTGAGAATTATGAGGGCTAACAAGCAGAATATGCGGTGATAATACAAAGAATTCATGTGAAAAGTGAGCTTACGTCAATCAGCACTAAAAATTTCTACTAACCCAATATTATGCGTTATTATGCGTGAAAATGTCTATTTTTGTAGCTATCGCAGGAATCGATCGCATGCATTGAAACCTAGACCATCGCAAAGTTGATCGAATGCATTCATCGCATAGATGTTGCGACTACAGAGTAATAACCATGATAGAAGGTTGATCCCAAGGTGAGTGGAATGTATTGGTACTTCGGGAGAAACAAGCATGAACACATACCTTGGGAGTAACAAAAAGATGATGTTGACATTTCACCTACAGCGCCGAAAGTGGTAGTGATTCAGAGCGGGGGCCACCAATGTTGTCGGCATTTGAGCTCTATAAATAGAGCCGTAGAGCCCAAATTCAAGGCATCCGAGCTTTTGCCTTAAGGCAGATCCTTGTGATCATAGATGAGCACGTGAGCAAGACATTATTTAAGAGTTCTTCATTTCTTCAACCCATTTTGAGTGACGACCAGAGCTTTGCCGGAGATAGATCTCGAGAGAGACTACTCCACCGCCCATCCATGGCACCACCAGCAGCCTTAACATACATCTGATGGAAGCAAGAGATTGCCTATATCTAGCCCTCCATCTCTCTTCTTATCTCTGTATTGTATTACATTTTGGCTTAAGACATTAATACATTTTGTAATCAATGCATCTCTTTATTTCCTTCGACACCATCTTCATTATCTTCTCCTTTATCATCCCTTACTTTCATTGCAACGAACTAAGTAAAGAGCACAAGCGTCATCGCATACTCAATCATGCGGCATAGAGATATGAAGCATGTAGCAAACCACCGAGAGGTGTGTGCTACGCGAGTATAGTGAGTTAATCCTCTTTGCTTAGTGTGAGGCTGTAGCAACGCTTGTCTATGAGCTGTCGCAATGCTTTTCTATGAGCCGATTAGCCGCGACTAACTGCCCGGAGGGTAAGTAGTGGAACTCACTAAGCAAAGTAAGCAGTGTTCCTAGAGATATGAATATTCTTATGCTCAATTCAACCATGCATTATAGAGATATAAGCATGTGGCTGACTACTGAGAGGTGTGCGACGCATTAGTATGGCAAGCTGGGATTACCCTTGCGGCCAAGCTTAAGTTTGCGGTGAATTTATCCCCTCCACCATTCTATGTATTTTTCCATGCATCTTATTACGTGTTAATTGTTGCCGCGTCTCTACCAATTCTCATAGTCATACTTCCATTGCTCAATTTGTTTAGTTAGGAGTAGGAGTAGCACATAGTCTTTTAACTTCCTTATTCTTTTATTCATCACCTCAAACGCATTGCTTCATAACATTTAGTTAAAAGTCCCTGAGTTCAACCTCGAATCATCCCGAGAAAATTGTGTTCTCATTATACTTGGCGAGAAAGCAAGAAAACTTATGGCAGGAATGCATGGTCATCGCATATATTCTTAAACACATATTGCATATTTCTTAGTCCAACGCATGACCATCGATGCATGGAGATCAACGCCTAGCATAAGAACATGCATTACGTATTTTCCTCTCATCATGTTAGGATTGAGAAGAAGAGGACATTCCTCCATTAAAATGAATCTCATATCATCAACTACTAGTATTGTGTTTATGTTCGACTTCCAATTTTAATAACCCTCTCTATTGAATTTATCAGAGGCTAAAAGTTGTATAATCGAGTTTGACACGCTAAAACATAAATGAATTCTATGAGTAAATTGCATCGAAATCCAATTTTTAGCAAAAGAAATAAAGTACCCATATTTCTTTATTTATTTGCAACGATACTTTAGTGATTCAGAATAAATGCTACCAAGGGACAGTCAAATACTCCTTCACTAAAGCAAGACATTCTTGATCAAATACTATATAAAAAATAACTCTTATTCCTATAGTCATTTAGTTAACGTTTTCAGTCAAGAACTTACTAAAACTTAGTAACTCTTGTAAATGTGACCCTCCATTTTCAGATTTCATAGAACGGTATGAATATTCCCCTGAATAAGAAGATAATGTTTAAGCTCAAAGTAAGAAACCCAATTCATTTATGAAGTTTGGGTTGTCCTAAATCCTATGTTACAACCCTCCGAGGGGATCACCATAAAAATGATTAGCTAATGCTGCTTAAAAACAACAGCAGGCACAACATAGAAATCTCACGATTCAAACTAATGGAAGAGACTATAGGATATGTTGACACATTTTCTGCACCAACTTACTATGAACTACTTCCCCTATTCACCTTGATATTGATCCATGCAAACACTTTTCGAATGAAGTAGCTGCGTTTAAAGCGATGTAAAGTCGAGCATAGATCTCACGGTGTGAACTCTTAGGGAAGCGAGAGCTAAAAATAATATATCGTATCTATTATTAATCTCTCACTAAAGTGTTCTAATTATTTGGGTATCTCCTGGACTTGGGTATATTTCGACTAAAAAACATTCTAAGTCTATGTGGTTTATCCAAGTATAACATTTATATTTGAATTTAACCTATGGTGTCTAAGTAATAAAACCATTTTATTACCTCACACCACTCGCATATGCTCATAAAACCAGTTAACAACACTTAGTAATTCGACTAAAATCCCTAGGTAGGAGGTGTTACGTAAACCATCAACTTAAGTACCTCCAACCTTAGACATGATTAAAGACCGATTGAGTTTGGAACCATGTTTTATAAGATAACAACTTATTTTAACTATTAAAACAAGTTGTTATTAAAGTTAAGTGAGCATACATCTTATCTTTGTTATAGATTTTAAATGTCTAATTCATTTTATAACTCTCATAAAATTATAGACATACTATAATATAAACGTAAGCATTCCACACATTAATATAACAATTATATTAATCTTATGAAACCCTACTTATGTATATTATATACATTATAACCAATTTATAACATATATCAATGCATGAAAGATGCTTTCCTATGGTGGGCATACAATATGCACATACATGTTTAATTTAAATATAACATACATCACATGCATAAAATATTTAAATAATATTGATATGGACCAACTTTGATCCTAAACAAGCAATGAACTATGCTATTTCCCAAAAAAAAAAAACCAAAAAAAAATTTGAGGAAGCCTCTAGGCTGCTCGAACCGACCCGAACCGACCCTCTAAGGCTTAAAAAAAAAAAAGTTGAATCGGTCCAAAATGTGGTTGAACCGGACCTAAGGAAGTCAAAACCGGTCAAACCCACCATCTCCGGCGAATTGGTCCTCATGCGAGCGCGTTTCTAGGCTAGGATGAATAGCATTGCGATGCTTCATCCCAGCATTGCAACGGCTCGGGCTTCAGGAAGAACAGTGTTGCAACGTTGCCTGGCGGTGGCTTCTTCTGCAGTTTTTGCTTTTGAATTGCTTGGTTCAAACTTCAATTACAGCCTATTTTCAACTTTATCGACTCCAATAAAATTACAAGCCCTTAACATACATTAAAGTTCATCAATCAAGAGCCAATGACAAATTTAGCAACCGAATCAAAGAGAATTCTAATGCCAAAATTGAATTAAAAACCATATTAGTCACCAAACGTGTATTGCTAGAAATTCACCCACCAAACTCAAACTAACGTTAAATGAGTGCTTAAATCATGCTCCGATGCCAATTGATAGAGTAAACATGCATAAAGCGGAAGCAAACAAAATCATTAAACATTCTAATTATACTTATTTTGAGTATAAAGCATGTTGAAAAACAATTTCACATAATAGGGTTTGAGAAATGTACAACCTTTGTAGATTCACTTCAATTCCTTGCCGAATTCCACGAATTGGATCTCAAAATCTTTAGTAGACCACCAAGAGAATCTTCTCTACTATTCTCAGCCTTGGATTGAGTGGTGGAAACTCAGTATTGAGTTGAATTGAGGTGGGCTTAGAGAGATATTTGAGAGAGTTTTCAAAATTTCATATTTTTTTTTTTTCCAGAAAATCAATTGCATGAACTTGAATACTTTGAAAATTGGAGTATTTATCAAGATAATTCATGCAAATACTAACCATTCCAACTAATTAACACATCAATAAGCATCAGGATAGTGGGCAAGGTGTAACAATTGGGACTAATCTACTAATTGAGAGCAAAAATTGGAGAAATCCACTAACATTTTAAAATATATTTTTTAATTTGATTTTAATTTAATTTAATTTTACAATAAAATCAATTTAAATAAAAATCATAATTCAATTTTGAAATTGAATTTCAACATTAAAGTGATTTATTAGTTTAATTTAATTAATTAAATAATAATTTAATATCAAATATTAAATTAATAAAATACCTAATTGAAACATGAATCTCATTCATGTAATCAATATTTAAATTAATATTTAAAATTTTTAAACTATCCAATTATGTTTAATTTTGATAATTTAGACGTTTAATTATATCGAATATAATTATCCAAATCCTAAATTGAATTTGAACATTTCAAATTTAAACCCTAATTTCGAATTTTGAATGCTTCAAAATCGTTCAATATTCTAATTCAAGGTGTAATAGTTTACAAGCTAGTAGAGGAACCTTATGAACCTATAGATCATGAGCTCGAACGATTTGAGATTAATCGACTAAACTCTTTAAACCGAATTGATCAATATTCGTTACCTACTAAGACATATCACTATAACTCAGTAGTTGCACTATTCTCACTGTAAATATATTTCTGTCCACTTAATTTAACCATGATCAGTAAGTTGATTCTTCACAAGTCATTCGTATTTATAGCTAGGTCAAAATTATCATTTTACCCTTATAAATACATCTTGCTTCTTAAGCTCTAACTGATCCTCTATTGAACAACATATCCCTCTCGATCATGAAAGGGTGGGGTCCCTTTGTTCAAGACTAGGAATCAGTACTTAAGGGAACAACCTATCTACTAACCATAAATTGGAGTGAATTCCATCTTGCAGGACTATGTCTCAAGCTATCTATTCGATCTTATCCCCAAAATGGGAGGCTTGTTGAACAATACTGTTGAACAACTCTCACCTATACAAATCAAAGGATAATCTCGAATAAACAAGAGTTCATAATTAGCTCAGGATTAAGATATAGTTACCCTAAGTCATCGAATTGAAATAGTCAGTTTTAACAGTAAATGGTCGTTATAAAGATAAGTTACTATTTCGTGGTTCGGTCCTATGTAAACATCCTTTGCATAGGATGTCTCCACTTGCATGTCTCCACATGAACGATTTCAGGATCACGTCATTTGTATCAATATACAAATTGGGTTGCATCCATAGTTTCTTCAGGATGAGGTACCCAATCTCATCTATATATTTATATACTATTTTGGCTATATATTAAAACTTGATCCACTTTTATGTCTCTACATAAAGTTAAAGTATTCACACTATAGCCATGGATTCATTTATTGGATTTTATAACTAAATGCAATTTTAATAACACTTTTATTGAATAAATTCTCAATAATACTTTTATTGATAAATAGAATATGTTTCCAATATTTACGAATTGCTAGTTTTATGACATTCCTAACAATACATTATATTATAACTCTTATAATATAAATGATACATGTATATGTTATTAATGTATGCATCCATATATTATAACATGTATACTATATGATGCATGAGCATGCTATATTAATCAAATCATGCAATTATATATATTATAACACTTATAATAAAAATGTGCATGAAATTAAATACATAAGCAATGGTGGGATCTTAATACTATATGACATACAATATGACATATATATTTTTTAAAAAATCATACATCAAATACACAATTAAAAAAATTATTGGACTGGAATTGGACACTTAAATAATTAATTAAATTAATATAACTCTTATATTAATTTAATTAATAAAAAACTAACTATTACATAAATAAATAAATAACTGGTTCAAAAAAAGCAAACCGACCTTCAATCACTCGAACCGAACCATCCAACCTTCGAAACAAACCCGAACCACTCGAACTAATCAAATCGCAAGCAAACTAAGCGATCCACGAACCAAGACAAGAACTGGTTTGTTCTTTTCGTCTCGGAGCGTTGCAACGCTACAGAAGGAACACAACATTGTTCTTCATCGCAGTGTTGCAACGTTGCAGTACAGTCTCTACTGTACAGTTGCGTTCTCCATCGTTTCTCTGCCGAATTTGGTCTCATTTTCTCCAGATCGACATCGAAAAAACCACGAATGACTCAAGGACTTAAATTTACAAATTCGATCACATTTAATTTCCCCAAAACGTGGGCCCTTACAAATCAATTTTGTAAAAGGAAAGCAATAAACAAAAGAGCCAATCCCAAAAACATCCAACAATTTAATCAAACACATTCTTAAACATTCATCACATGAAAATTGATCGAATGTAAAATCCCATCAGAACAGTGTAAAATTAATTCCAAAATTTTGGAAAAAATTGGGGGAAAAAACTCCACTCTGATACCAATTGTAAGAACTATTAAAGGTCCTTGAGCGAAAAATGGGATCGGACCTAAACCCAAAATTTACCGGATTAAATTTTACAGCAAACAAAACTTATAGATTATGTATTGAAGAGATAATTATAACATGCTTGAGAAGAATTAAAGAAGAGTAAAAGGGGTCTAGAAACCTTTACCATTGAAGAACCGTTCTTCAACAAGAATCCCTCGAACCGAAAGAAATAACACCACATGAATTACACTATATTCTCTGGATGAGAATCCAAGAGGTGTGGCCTCTGGCTATTTTGGAAGAGGGAAAATTGAGAGGGATGAGAGGAGGAGGAGATAGGAAAAAAAAAACTCAGAACGTTTCTGTATTTTTCTCTAATATCGTCTCTGTGAAAAACAGAGGGAGAGGATAAAGATAACCAACCACCCCACTATCATTTCTTTGAGAGAAAGGGGGCAGTTATAACTCCTTCTCAAATATTTTTTTTTTCCGTAAAAAAAATAAATTAATTTTAAATAAAAAAAAACTTTAATATATATATATATATATACACTACTTTATCATATAATATATATTAAACTTATGTTATATCAAATATAACATATAACCTATAGTTTAATATTGTATCCAATACAAACCTATAGTTTAATTCTCTCAACAACGATATTTAATATAAATCCCATTTATATTTAATTTAATTATATGAATCTAATTCACATAATTAATATTTGAATCATATTCAGATATTTATTTCCTCTCAAATAAACTTTATATTATAATGTATCAAATACATTATAGTACTTATATCATATATAATTAGATAAAATTAATTATATCGCATATAATTAATTCCCTCAATTAATTTGAATAATTCAAATTAATCCAAAAATTAATTCTCATTAATTCTCATTGAGCTACAAAGGGGACCTCATGGACCTGTAGCTTGAAGCTTCAACGTTACGTGAATAATTAATCAAATTCCTTTAACTAAATTATTCACTATCTGTTAGGGCACTCCACTAAAAACCCACAGTTGCACTCTTCGCACTACAAATACATTTCTGTGTCTATTGGATATAACTAGTCAACAGTACGATGACCCTTCACAAATTGCTAGTAAACCTTGCATCAATGCATGTTATCATAGTGCTAAGTTCTTAAACAATGTTGGTTTGCGTTGATAAAGTGTGTTAGATTACGTCCAAAAAGCATTAAGTTTATAACATTGTGGTCGCATGCGTCCATCGCATAGAAAAAACTGATTTTTTTTTATTTTTATGCAGAATATGCGTTGATGCAAGGCGGAAAGAGCGATTACAAAAAATCATTGGTCAAGCGCAACATTACCACAAGGCCTTGCAGTGATTTGTGTTCACAAATATCTACTTAAGAAAGATTGCCGCATAGAGCCGGCGACTCTTGGTGGACGCATCTGGGTGAAAGGCATAATTAATCACGATGGGACAGAAAGCTTATGACAGTCGAATCCAAATTAAGTTGACAGCTGCTAACGATAACAAGTACATTCAGCTTTACGGTGACAAATATTTGACGCATCAGTCAGGGAATTAAAGTCGTCCCATCTGTGCAACCATAAGAGAGAAGCCACCTTTCACCCCGAAAGCTCTATAAATACCAAAGGCATCCTTTAGAAAAGGGGTTCGAAAAGTTCGAAAAATTCCGAAGTTAGGTTAAGTTAGCTTAGCACGTCTTTATTCATAGTTATCTTTTATTTTTAAGGCGGAGCATGATAAGAGCTGAGACGTCGGAAGATCGCTCAGAGAAATTCGAGAGAGAACCCGGACGCATAGAAGCAAAGAGTGGACCAACTCTCGCGAGAGCGAGTCTATCTTTTGAACACGAGTAGAAAAGACAGTGTAAAAGCCTGGGAAGCAAGAGATTGCTACCAAGATCTTTATTCTATTCTTGCATTGTTGTTTTGTACTTCATCTTTATATTTATACAATGGAAGTTCTTATTCTACATCTGTTCACTCTCTTAGTATGCATGAGCAGCTAAACTAGTCAAATGAGTTGAGAAGAACTAAGCTAACATGACCTAGGATTTTCATTGCTTGCGATTGTCTTGTTTTATGCTGTGTCAAACATCCCTTTAGAGCTACTCGAGAGAGAGTCTAAAGAAAGAACCTAAGACTTGAGAGAGCTAGGTTAGAATCTACACTCGATAGAGCAAGATTAAAACTGCATAAACAGAAGATAGGGACTTAGAGATAAGCTTTGTTTGCCAACATGTATCGCATACACCCTAGAGATAGGTATAATACTATGTGGTCGCCTTATTTGTGTGTGTCATTTCGTCATCGTATAAATAAGAATAGAGGCTTATGTGTAGGTCCTATAGACTTATCGCATATATCGCATGCGTTCTAGCATTAGAAGTCGTAGCATTCGCATCGAGAGATGGTTTACTATTGTATGCATGTTGCATGATCGTAAAGCATGAATGCATTCTAGGAAGTGTTAGCCGAAACCTTTCTCAACCCACTCACCGCATATTCATCGTATCTTCCATTTTATCAACTCTTTTCGAACTCCGCCGTATTTGTTTATTTTCATTACCGCAAAGAACAACCTCAACAACTATTGATTTATTTGGTTACCGCAAAGTTTTCCTAAAAATTACCACTGCAACCTGTTTTCCCAAGTCCCTGAGTTCGACCCTGGACTTACCAAGACATAGTCGTATTGTATGCATGTTGCATGATCGTAAAGCATAAATGCATTCTAGGAAGTGTTAGCCGAAACAAATTTTGAACAAGACATAGACGAATCGCTCAGCGATGCCTGGGTGAGGTTTAAGAGGTTGGTCCGGGACTGTCTACACAATGGATTGCCAGACTACCTTCAGATGGAAATCTTTTATCATGGTTTAAATCCCGCTTCGCAAACTACTGCCAATACGGCAGCTGGTGGTGGTCTGCTTGACAAAACATATGACGAGGCTAAGAACATCTTGGATCATATCTCTAAAAACCACGAGGATTGGAGAGAGAGTGATCAGAGATTGAGAATCAAGGATAACAACGCAAGTAGTGGTGCTATTACTTCACTACAAAATAAGATGACCGCAATGATGAACTTAATTGAGGGAATTGTGATCAGCAGCCCAACATCGCAAAATGGGCAAGTCAATGCAATTAGTCAAAACACCGCAAGATGTGCAACTTGCGGTGACGGACACGAAATGGAAGCAATCAAGCCAGTAGCTCACAACCACCGCAATCATCCTCCTTGGAAAGCCTGTTGAAGCAGTATATAGAGAAAAACGAGGCTGTGCTTCAAAGTTAGGCTACGTCCATCCGCAATCTAGAATTACAGATGGGCCAGATTGCAAGTGAGCTAAAGAACAGGCTGCAAGGGGCTCTACCGAGTTCAACAGAACTCCCATGCAATCTGGGGGATCAGGTAAAGAGCAATGTCAAGCTGTGACATTGCAGAGTGGAAAAACTGTGGAGGGAGAAAGAAAGGAGCCTAGCCGGACTACTCCCATTACAGAGGAACCTGAAATTGCGGTGACACAAGAAGAAGAAGGAGAAAAAGAAGCAATAGAGCTAGAAGTGGCGTCCACCTCAAAGCCAACATAGAAGGGGATCGTGAGAGTGCAGTTACCACCTTTCCCGCAGAGACTGAGAAAGAAAAAGAATGAAGAGGTACAGTACCAATGTTTTCTAACTATGCTAAAGCAATTACATATTAATATACTATTCAGTTAAGCGATTGAAGAGATGCCGGCATACGCCA
The DNA here is from genome assembly GCF_009727055.1 of Benincasa hispida. Taxonomy (NCBI): domain Eukaryota; kingdom Viridiplantae; phylum Streptophyta; class Magnoliopsida; order Cucurbitales; family Cucurbitaceae; genus Benincasa; species Benincasa hispida. Next base: position 15,526,503 of record NC_052349.1, read on the forward strand.
AGTTTCTAAAGGATATGGTGACTAAGAAGAGGGGCACTGGTAATTTTTCCACGGTGGCTTTAACGCAAAGTTCGAAATCAATAATTCCACCGAAGATGAGCGATCTTGGGAGATTTACTATACCTTGCTCCATAGAAGGACTGTACATCAGGCAGACATTGTGTGACCTTGGAGCCAGCATCAATTTGAGGCCTCTGTCGATCTTTAAACAGCTGAATGTGGAGCAACTTGTGCCCACGACCGTGACTCTCCAATTGATTGATAGATCTCTGGTGCATCCAGAGGGGAAGGTGAAGGACGTGCTGATCACCATCGAAAATTTTATTCTAACAGCCGACTTCATCATCTTGGATTACGAGGTCGACAAAGATGTGCCCATCATTCTGGGGCGACCATTTTTATCAACAGGTCGTGCCCAGATCGATATGCATAAAGGGGAAATCACTTTGAGCATAAATGGACATAAGCTCAAGTTCAACACCATCCGTACCATGAAGTTTCCTGACGAAGAAGACCTACATGACTCAGACGATGACCAGAATTTAATTGAAGAAGAAAAGCTTGACAAAGAAAATGAAGAAGAGGATGCAAGCACATCCATTGCTGCTTGTAATGTGATCATAACAAAAACAAGCAAGGAGAAAAAGATGATCGCAAAACCAAGAAGAAGAGCCAACAGAAAGAAGAAAGAAAAACAATGCAAATGTCCCTAATAGAACCACCAATAATGGAAAGACCCAACCGAACCATTTAAAGTACACATTTTTGGGGCAGAATGAAAAGCTACCAGTAATAATTTCCTCCGAACTTAACAAAGACCAGAAGAATGCGTTGATGAGCATTTTGAGGAAACATATGCGAGCAATTGGTTGGACGCTCGCCGACATTAGAGGAATTATCCCAGCGTACTGTATGCACCATATTCGTCTTGAAGAAGACCATAAGGCAACAATCGAACATCAACAAAGGCTGAACCCTGCGATGAAAAAGGTCGTTAAAAAGGAGATCATTAAATGGTTAGATGCGGGCATTATTTATCTTATAGCAGATAGCACGTGGGTCAGCCGCGTGTAGTGTGTGCCAAAAAAGTGTGGCATGATGGTAGTCTCGAATGAAAAGAATGATGTAAGACCTCAAAGCACAGTCACTAGGTGGTGCATTTTCATGGACTACCGCAAGCTGAATGCGGCCACAAAGAAATATCATTTCCCCCAACCGTTCATTGATCAAATGCTAGACCGATTAGCTGGAAATGACTTCTACTGCTTTCTGGATGGCTATGCCGGGAACAACCAAATTATGATTGCTCAAGAAGACCAGGACAAGACCACATTCACCTGCCCATATGGGACCTTTGCTTTTCACCGTATGTCATTCATCCTCTGCAATGCGCCATGGCCATATTTTTAGACTATCTTGAGGACTCTACTGAAATCTTCAAGGACGACTTCTCTGTCTATGGGCACACCTATGAAGTCTGTCTAGCCAACCTAGAGAAGATATTGAAGAGATGCGAAGAGACGAATCTGATTCTTAACTGGGAAAAATGCCATTTTAGTAAAGAAGGGCATCGTGTTGGGGCATAAGTTTTTCCAGGACGGGTTGGAGGTGGATAAAGCAAAAATCGAAGCAATTGAAAAACTTCCACCTCTAACAAGCGTGAAGGCTGTACGAAGTTTCATTCTATAGACGCTTTGTCAAAGACTTTTCGAAAATAGCACGACCACTGAGTGCATTGTTAGAGGCTGATAGAAAATTTGATTTTGACGAAAATTGCCTCAACACATTTAGAGTTTTGAAGAATGCACTAATTACCACACCTGTGTTAATTGCACCTGATTGGGTATGCGATGAGAGTAGCTTTGGTACAAAAGAGAAAAACAATCTTACATCCCATCGTATATAAGAGTAAAATATTAAATCCTGCTCAGACCAATTACACCACCACAGAGAAAGAGCTTTTGGCGGTAATTTTTGAGTTGGAAAATTTAGAGCATACCTGTTGGGAACAAAGGAACTCATCCATACTGATCATTCGGTGATAAAGTACTTAATGACAAAGAAGGACCCAAAACCGAGATTGATCAGATGGGTTCTCCTCCTTCAAGAATTTGACATAGAAATAATCGATCGAAAGAGGACGGAGAACCAAGTTGCGTATCACTTGTCCAGATTGGAAAACCCTGAGGTTGACCGCAATGAGTTAGAGGTGAGTGTGGTGTTCCCAGATGAGCAACTGTTCAAGATTGAAGAATTACCGTGGTACGTTGACATAGTCAACTATCTGGTTTGCGAGCAATTTCTTGAAGATTATACCTACCACCAACAAAGGAAGCTCAGACATGAATGCAGATATTATTATTGGGATGAGTCGAATCTGTATAAAAAAGGGGCAGACCAGATTCTGTGACTATGCGTACCAAATGCTGCTCAACAACGCATATTATCGCAATGTCATGACTCACCATATGGTGGGCACTTTGGAGGACAATGCATAGCAACCAAGGTTTTACAGAATGGATTCTTTTGGCCAACATTGTTTAAGGATGCAACAGACTACATCATGAAGTGTGATCGGTGCCAACGCACAGGTAACATTTTATGGAAACATGCAATGCCGATGAACATCATCTTAGAGCTTGGGTTGTTCGACGTATGGGGTATCAACTTCATGGGACCATTCCCTCCCTCAAATGGTAAAAATTACATTTTGCTAGCCGTCGACTATGTATCCAAGTGGGAAAGGTAGTGGCATGCGCTGCAAGTGATGCGGCGGTAATCTCTCAGTTCCTGAAGAAAAATATTTTTACTCATTTTGGCACTCGATATGCCATAATAAGTTATGAGGGGTCTCACGTTTTCAATCACACTGCCAAGGAGCTGTTGCGCAAATATAATATTCTCCACAAGGTGGCCACCGCATACCATCTGTAGACGAATGGTCAAGTCGAGGTGTCCAATCGCGAAATCAAGCTGATACTTGAGAAGGTAGTAAGGCCTTCGCGGAAGGATTGAGAAACAAAGCTCGACGATGCATTATGAGCATACCGAACTACATTTAAAACACCCATAGGTATGTCCCGTATGCGTTGGTATTCGGTAAGGCGTTTCATTTGCCTTTGGAGCTGGAATATAAGGCATTGTGGGCGATGAAGAAACTGAATTTTGATTTGAAGAAAGCAGGAGAAACGAGAAAACTTCAGCTGGTCGAGCTAGAAGAATGGAGGATTAACGCATATAAGAATGCAAATATTTATAAAGAGCGCACAAAGCGCTGACACGACAAACACATATGCAGTAAAAACCTCCAAGTCGGACATGTTAGCTTTAGGGCTTCAATCAAACCAAGTATTTTCATGATAGCAAACTCAGAGTTTTTATACTAACATTTTCAGTGTTTCAGAGTCACTATCTTGTAGAGCTCGGAAAGAAGATTCCAACGCAATTTGAATCGCTCAAATCTAAGTTCAAACTGGAAAGTTATAAGCAAAAGAAGATTGGAGAAAAAATCCAACGTGGTAGTGACACGTGGCACCTTGCTGACATGGCATCTTACTGACATGGCATCCGATGTGGCGGTTGACGTGGCACACAAATGGTCGATATTGATGATGTGGCAACTGACGTTGCACTCCAATGGGTCACTTTTTGCTGACGTGGCGATGTCGTGGCACATGATGTGGCAGTGACGTGGCGACCGTGGACGAATGAGATAATGACAAGTGACGGCCACCTAGCTTCGCGTGCGTGTGCCGCACGTGCCTGCGGTTTCTTTACAGAATGCGGCGCATGACACTCAATCTCCTCCCCTATGCGCGTGGTGCCCATATCATCTGGCTATTTTTTATTTTCATTTTTATTTTCTTATTTTCCTTTAATTTCCTGATCCAATTTTCTCCAAATTCTCACCAAACTTCACCCTTTTCAAATTTGATTTCCTTCCTAAATTGTCATCCTTCAAATCCTTTTTTATTCTCCAAATCTCAATAATTCCAATTTTTCAATTCATCTCTTAATTACAAATCCTTTCCTTTTCTATTTTTATTCAATCTCCACCCTTCATTTGCAATCATATCCAATGGCCAAAATTTATCCCCTTCGTCTATAAGTTCAACTTGATTTTACTCTTCATTGATACACCAAAAAAGCTATCAAGTCTTAAGCTCTCAATTCTCTCTACTCTTAAATTCTTGTCCTCCTTGCTCCTAAATTGGCCTAGAGTTATTTTTGTGAGTTTATTTTTTAGTGCTCAACTTGTGTATTTAGCCTTCAAGAGGTAATATTGTGAGGTTTTCTTTTAATTTTTGGGAATTATATTAAGGTGTGGGTACACCTTGGGTTGTGAGAAAAAGAAATTGGTTTGATCCTGAACCAGTAAAAAGGATCTTGGGTTTCTCTTTAGCCTAAGAAAAAAGGGTCGTGTGTCGGTTTGGTCCTCACCTGCAAGAGGATCACTTAGTAAAATACCCAAGAAGGAGTCTTGGAGAGTGGAATAGGCAATTTGCCAAACCACTATAATTTCCGGTGTTTTCTCTTCCTCTCTCTCTTTTATTTATGGTTTTCAATGTTTACTTCTTGTCTTAGTTATTTTTTAATCTTTCCTAATTGCATGATTTAATTTTTAGTATATTATTTAAATTTATCCTTGATTAAATTGTCTTTAAATTTGAAGTTATCATAACTTTCATGATTTAAGTTTTGTCTTGCATAAATTTTCTTTAATCAAATTAGTGGGTTAACTTTATTGAGCATTGTTTGAAGATAAAATTATTTTTAAAAAAATTGGTAGTCAACCCTATTCAACCCCTCCCCCTCCCCTCCTCTAGTGTTGCCTTTAGATCCTATAGGGCAGAAGGTCTTACTATTCAACTCACGACTACGACTCTTCCTTGGAAAATTAAAGTCACGTTGGTACGGACCATTCATAGTTAGACAGGTATTTCTGCATGGCGTGGTTAAATTATCTAATGACGACGGAACCAACATATTCAAAGTTAATGGGTAGCGAGTAAAAGTACATCACGGAGAAGGCCGACATCGCCAAGTCGAGTTCGTGGAACTGAGAAACTTTGAATAAAGAAGGAAGTAGGTGTTGCAACACCGTGATCAACATGATATGTAACACCCCGAATTTTTATTATTTATGTAGTTTTAGTAATTTTTATTAATTGAGTGCATTTTTGAAATTTTTGGACTTAAGAGCAATTGCGGGAATTTAACTATTCACGTTGAAATTATTCAATTTGGAATTAATGGATTGACGTTTAAATTATTCAATTTGAAAATTAACGGATTGATGTTGAAATTATTCAATTTGGAAACTAATGGTAAGAATTAATTTCATTTTGGAAGGAAGAGGTGTTTCATTTTAATGGTTTAATCGAGGGAAGTTATGGAAATTGAACTTTGTCACACAAATTTAATTTGAAATTAATGTCAATAATTAATTTCATTTTGGAAGGGGGTTCTGTCACACAAATTTAATTGAAATTAATGTCAAGAATTAATTTCATTTTGGAAGGGGGCTATGTCACACAAATTTAATTTGAAATTAATGTCAATAATTAATTTCATTATGGAGGGGGGTGAGTTAAATTCTTTGTGAATTGAAAATTTTACGAGAGAAAATGATTAAAATTTGGAAGTAGAGTCTGATTGAAGGAAGATTTTGGGGATTGAAATCTTGAGGGTGGTTGTTGCTAAGGCTTCGTTGGGGTATTGGATTCAAAGATTGATTATTGAAGACTGTCGTTTGGATCGATATCTGAATCTAGTATCGAGGTAATTAATCTTATTACTGGAACTGCCCTAGTGCCAGACATTGATAATTATGATTTACAGAGGATCATTAGTTAACATGATATTCATGTATGCCTTTATTAACTGAGATTTGAAAGGACTAGAGTCAGTTATTGATAATTATGATTTACTAAAGATATATTAATGGTGTAATGTTTATGTATGCCTTGCTGGCATGGGGGTTTAAAAGACTAGATGCGCATAGAGATGTTTGAATGCTATAATGGTTTGAGTATATTATTATTCTTGGAGATCCTACTGAATTTGGGGATGATGAGATGTATATGTATGTTATGGGACTAGGGCGATGAGATATATATGTATGTTATAGAACCATGATGATGATATGTATATATATGTTATGTATATATATGTTATGAGACTAGGATGACCGGAGGTATATGTATGTTGTAGAGTCATAATGTTGAGGTGTATATGTATGTTATAGAACCATGTTGTGATAATTGTGATGTTGAGACTGTGATAGTGTATGTACTGATTAGTTAAATGTCCACTAGATATTGTGTTTCCTTCGGGATTCACCAGATATTGTGTTTCCTTCGGGATTCACCAGATTGTGTTTCCTTCATAATTCACCAGATATTGTGTTTCCTTCGAGAATCACCAGGGGTTGTGTTTCCTTTGGGATTCACTAGGGGTTATGTTTCATTTGGGATTCACCAGAGGTAGTGGGCATAGTTAACTACCATAAGATAGAAATCAGTTTTTCATGTATGTATGTGTCCCATGAGGACTAGAGCAGTTTATATGTTCCACCAGAGGTAGGCATCTAGAGGACATAGATGCCTAGCCTGACCCCAGTAGTGGGGTTACTTACTGAGTATTTTATACTCATTCTTTCTCATGTTGTTGTTTCAGGTAAAGGTAGAGCTACATCGACGATTGACAAGCGAAATTCGTGATCGAGCCACTGGGACCAGTTTTATGCTTCCGCTCATGATATTTAGATTTCTTTTCATGTTTTTTTTTAACTTTCAGTTTTGCTGTTTGAAACTTACTATTCAAAATTGTTTTCAAACTTGTTATTATCATTTATGATTTATGGGTACCCCATTATTTATTTTTAATATTTGAATTTAATGAAGGACTTTTGAACTTACCTTATTTATTTAACATTTATTTCACCATAAAAGGATGTCATTTTAAGTTCCATGCATGCATGTATTTAGTAACGACCTAACTTAAGCCTAGGAAGCCAGGTAGGTCGTTACATGATAAATGAACTGCGTGCGACTGTTTTTTCGTTTTGACCAAAATGGTCTCAATTTTCATCAAACACAACACTAATTCTAAACACAAACTTACATAATACAATGAAATTCATGATAAATGCCCAAAAACATAAGGATCTTTACATTTTTTGATCAAATAAAAAACATGAAATCTAGCTATAAAATTATCATACACATTCATTCGAAAAAAAAATTAACATTCAAAATGCAATTTAATCCCACCAAAACCCAGTGCAAATTTCAAAAACCTAAATTAATATAACAACTTGACCCTAGTGTCAATTGTAGGGATGGAAGTCCTAATCACAGCGAAAATCACATAACCAAACTCATTATTAATTTGGGTTTTTTGAAATACCTATACACTGGAAAATTCAGAAAAATACAGAGACCTAATTAAACCAAAATTAGGCTACTGTAAAATTGCCCTAGGTTATGTATGCAATTAGAGAATAGGGATAAAGATTTGCCTTTGTAGAACCAAATAAAAAATCAATTATTCAATGGATCAAAATTTACACCATCACGAAGGTTACCTCCCTATCCTCTAAGAAATTTGAGGTGTTTGGTTTTGTGGGAACCTATTGAACTGTTAAATGATGAAGAATTTTAGAGGGGTAAAAAATACAGAACACTTTTGTATATTCAGATAAAAATTCACATAAACGATTTGCATGATTTTTATCGAAGGAGAGGGAGAGTGAAACGTGGGATGATCCCACGTTCTTGTGAAACGTGGGGTGAAATCCCACGTTCTTGTTAACTCCTAGGGAGTTAACTGTTAATTAATATAATTAATTAATTAAATCTTATTTAATTAAAGATTTTATTTAAATCATATTTAAATGAAACATCTCTCACATAACCTATATTTTTAATTCAATTAATTTAATTAAATCAAATTAAATTAAACTAAATTAAATTGATAATTAATTAATTACCAAATTAAATATCAAATATTTAATTTAGCCTATACTTGAATCATATTCAATTGCATTTCTCTCATAACCTATAGTTTTAATATGCATGAAATACACATTAATTTTTAACCTGTGGTTTTAATATGAATTCAATTCACATTAGATTAATATTTGAACTCTTAAAATAATTCTCCCATAAATTAATGTTGAATCATATCTAAAAATTAACTTTATATTATAATGCATCATTATACATTATATTATTTCCTTGAGTGAATTTGAATATTTCAAATTCAATTCAAGACATAGTTACCTCAATTCCCTTTAGAGTTAGAAAGGAGCCTCATGGACCTACAGATCAGAAACTTCAACGATATAAGATTAATTGGCTAAACTCATTAGCCAAATTAATCAATATTCATTAATTGTGAGTACACTCCACTAAAGAGCTACAACTGCACTCTTTTCACTACGGATATAGACCAACGACAGCAATTAGTCCTTCACGAGTGTTCGTAACTCCAGTTGGATCAAATTACTGTTTTACCCTTTGGTTACCTTTGTATCCTTAAGTATCAATGCTTCTCTAATGAACAACCTGTTTATGGTCTAACCATTAAACAGAAACTCCTTTCAGGCCAATGAGAGGGTAGGGCCCTTTGTTCAAGTTTCGGAGACACCACTTAAGGGAACACTCATCTACTTACCCTAAAGTCGGGAAAGAGTGAAATTCATCTTGTATCATTATATTCCCAACTCTCCACTCAGTTTTGTCCCCAAAATGGTAGGCTAATTGAGTCAACAAATTGGTCACTCTCACCCATACAAATCAAAGGACGATCCCTTGTGAGCAGGAGTTCATAATACACTTAGGATTAAGACTAAGTTGCCTAGGTCATCCTATTGAAATAGAAACCTAACTAGTCAACGGTGTTACATCTAGTGGTCACTATTTTGCAGTCTGATCTTATGCAAACTCATTGTATAAGATACCCCCACTCGCATGTCACCTACACAAACGCATTAGATCATTGTGTTTGAATCAAATACAAAGTGGGTCGTATCCATAGTGTCACCAGGATAAGGTACCCAGCCTTATCCCTATACTATAGACTCTTTAGGTTGTATCTTGAACATCGATCCCTGTATGTCTCCACATACAGTTCAAGACTCATAAGACAACCTAGGATGTTAGTTTATTGGATTTAGGGTTATTAAGACAAAATAGAATACAAGACAATCAATAACACTTATTAAAATAATATCAATAACTCTTTATTGATAACGGTAAATTATTCACATTTACTATCTATAAGCTTTAGGGCATAAAACCCAATAACAACAAGTCGACTTCCTTTGTATTATGATGTGTTTTACAGCTTCTTCTTATCTCTTGTCATGTGGTAACAACAGTCTAAGTTGACAATTTAATCACTTTCATAATTTACCTTTTCTGCTTGGAGAGCCAATACTTTATTCTCCATCATATTGGATGTCAAATGAGGGTTGAAATCTATTGATGCAAAACATGTATATGCATCCTAATCTTCTTCAGTAATGGTCTCAGTCTAGGAGGTGACTGCATTGCTTTCTGCTAGCTTTTTTTTTTTCGACGATAGTCTCTAGCATAATGGCCTATCTTTCCATAGTTATAACATTCCCCATTTTTTCTATGCTCATGATTTCGATTAGTTTTACTAGCTCCCCCTACTTGAGAGTGTTTTGGAGTTTCTTCATCTTTTTTTTATTCTACTTTCTTTGGATGTTTTGATTGACCTTTTCTTTGGCCACTAAAGAGCGCTTCTTCATTATTGCTCTTTATTATGACCTCTGACATTTGCTTAACCAATGCTTCTTGACTGGGAAACATATTTTTTAGGTCAATCAAAGAAGTTTGGACTGCCCAAACTTGAATAACAACAATAAAGCTTCTATATTCAGGTTTAATTCCATGGATAATAATTCTTCTCATTCTCAATTATAAAAGAGTGGAAGTAGGATCTAGTTTAGAGATTTCACGACATAGAGTTTTTACCTTGGTGAAGTATTGGTTAATAGTTATCTCCCTTTAAGCAACTAATAGGAGCTATTTCTTTAGAAACTACAATCTTGCATCATTTTTCTTTGAGAAAAGTGAGGTAAACGTGTCCCATGCTACCTTTGGCATCTCTGCTACATTGACAGGCTCCAACATTTCTTCATCAACTATAGTTTTAATTGCAAACATGGCTTTACCTGCCTTGATATTCCATTTATTTAAAGCGACAACATCATCAGGTGGACTAACTTCAATGTCTCCCATAACATCCTACAAGTCTTGGCCTTAGAGATACAACATCATGCATGTGGACCAAATTTTGTAGTTTTGAGTGTTGAGCTTCTTGATTTCTCCAACAATTTGAAGGTCTCTTATATGTTATAGTGATGAATGGACTCATCTAATAGTTATGTCCTAGACATCAAGTTTCATAGTGTAAACCCCAAACCCTATTTTTTCTATTTAAGTATGTTAATTAGTATGTTAAGAAAGATTGAGTGTAAGTTAACATTATACTTGTAGGGAAGAAGCTTAAGAGTGATTGAAGAAGGAGGAAAATGTTCTAGGTATTAAGATGGAAGCTCTCGGGTAGCAAAGTTTGTAGGCACTTAGTAGGAAATTCGGCTAAGTATGGAAGCTAAGTGTGTTGACCTCATGCTTTGAAGGTTTTGCCAAGAGTATGCGGCAGCTTTAAGTATCTTAAGGTTAGAATGAGCACCACACGAGCGTGGAGGTAAGGGGAAGGGTGTTGAAGTGTTGGCCGAGGGTGAGGAGGCCATGCGTTGAGCATGGGCTATGCGCTGGCCAAACAATAAGTTGAGGTTAGGAAGGGATTTGACGCACACGGCGCTTGGGTGAGGCTGCCTTAAGTGCTCTGACAGCAACATGCGCGTGTGGTGTGCGTTGGCTAGGCAAGGGCATGCGTAAAGTAAGGCTATGCAATGGCCATAGGGCTAGGAGATGGCGCAAGGAGGCACTGAGGCATGCACTGGCTGAGTAAGAGTATGTGTCGAGTGTGCCTTGTGTTTGTAGGTATTTGAAAGAGTACCCATGCGTTGGTGAGTAGAGGAAGCTTTTCGCTTAATCACCAATTGTAGTGGCCAGCTATCGTGATTATGGGAGGTTAAACCCACTTAGTGGGATAGATGGCAGTCTAAGCCTACTTAATGGCCATGCAGTTTCAAGTATAAAAGAGATTACTCATTTCACAAACTTGGTTTGGGCAATTCTCTCGTGCTAAAGGAGTGATTTCAAAGCCATTTGAACGGTTGATGAGTGTAATTGTTGTCCCCGGGCTGTTGGAAGGAAATTCTTAGGAATTCGAGTTGAACTCTGAAGAATTTCTCAAGAAGGTCAAGCTTTTATGTGAATCTAGGCCAGAGGTGAAGATTGAAGTTTTTTGGCCAGTTCGTGAAGAATTTGAAGCTCAAATTTTAATGTAAGTAAGATAAGAAATTTTTAAACAAGTTTATAAAAGGAAATTTCCCAAGATAAAGAATGAAAAATAAGTTATTCGAGCTCAAAGTTGAATCTGGAATTCTAGTTTGAATAAATAGGCAGCCGCAACCATTGAGCAAGCAGACAGCTCAACACGGGCAGGTAGTAGGCGCACGAGAAGGCAAGATGAGCGCAAGTGTGCGCTAAGTTGCATGCAAGGTGGAACGAGCATGCACGCGAGGTGCTAAAGGCGTAAGGCTGCGCTAAGGGACGCGATGCGCTGGTGTGCGTTGTAGCGCATGGTTGCGGTGGGATGGCATGCGCTGACGCATGGTGTGAGCTTGTGACCGCATAGTCTAGTATCATCACTCAAGAAATTTTCTAAGTTTTGAACGCATAGAGGAAGTATGCTTTGAGATGGGAATTGGTGTTTCAAGTTAAATGTTAAGCTTAAGTGAGTTAGTCTCACAAAGGGACTAATAGAATTAACCAAACATATTTATCATTTCTACAAGGTTAACACCAATAGGGAAGACTTATCAACCATAGGAAGGATGCTCAAGGCTATGAGTGATAAAACTAAGGGTTTTCTAAATGTTTAGTAAATGCATGATTTACTTAAATGACTAGTTTTCATATTTGCTTTCATCTTTTAAGTATGAATATGATAGTTTTCCAAGCAAACTAGTTTTCCAAGAGTTTTCTTAACGCGTGCTCAATTTAAAGATGTTCATGAAAGCATATTGTAAGTATTTATAAACTTTATGTTTATAAAGCATGCATTAGTAGTTCATGAGTTTATGAGGGAAATGTTAAAGCATATGTTTATGTTATTTATGCTTTCAAGTATACATGTTCAATGAATAAGTTTTTATGATGATTGTGATGAACCCGATACTGAAGGACTTTGAGAAGGTATCTGGGTCATAATACCTAAGGTATGACGATACTTAGTTATTACCACGTGCACATAAGCAGAGTTGACATTGGTAGTGTTGAGATTACTCCACACCAACTAAGGATTGATGTTGAGGGATTAAGCAAAAAGTTCTCTCTCAACTTAGGATTATGATGTTTTATGTTTTCAGAGATTTTATGTTTTAAAGTTTTAAGTATGAGGTTGCTTGGCAATTTTCAGTATAATTTTTTAGTTTAAGTATGTGTTTTATTAGCCACTCACAGGGCTAGTAGCTCATTCTTTTCAAATGTTTTCCTTTTCCCTAGGTAGTGGTCATCTCCCCAAAAGTTAGATGCCCTGCTGCTCTGCCACTCAAGGAATCAAGATAAACTCAGAATTTGAAGTGAAGTTTTAGATGTTTATTCTAAAAATGTATGTACATATGTATTGCTCATGTTAGAAACTAGTAAGAAGTGTTGGGACCCATTAGACTTGTATCTGTTAATATGATGTAAATATGTTGTGTGTTAAATCTTGGTTATGTTAATTGGGTTTGAGTATCTATAGTATGTTATTTGTTGTATATGAGTTTCCAGGGTTCTCAAGGCAGGTTAAGGATGTAAGTTAGGCAGTAGGTGCCACAAAAGGGTTAGTAACTACTATCGTCACATTCTCTTCTAGATTAAGAGGGTAATCTGGGAAGGGTTATGACACATAGTCCCAGACTGTACTTGATCTTTAGAAGCTTCACCACATCAAGCTACGCTAACTTAGTTTTAATACTACTTGTTCAAGAAATTGGCACAAAAGAAAGAGAGACAATCTCTTCTGAAGAAATAAACTTTAATTTTATTAAGAAAATACAAAGATGGACACATTTGAGTGAATACTCTTTCACTCTCTCAACACTTACATTTCCTCACTCTAAGTTTCTCTTACTCTCTTGCTTTTCTTTCTTCCTTTCTTTGCTTTCTTTACAAGTGGGGATACAACTCCTATTTATAGGGGTAAGTTCTTTAAGCTTCAGCAAAGGATTTTTCTAGACCTCTCTTGAATATAAATTATTCTAGATATTTCCTATGAGATTATCCCTATCTAAAGGAATTCTCGAATTCCTTGGATCCTCAAGAAATTCTAGGATATTTCTAGAACATTTCTTATGAGATATTTATTTACATACTTCTAGATAAGTCTAGAGATGTCTAATATTTTCATTAAGTTAATTGTATAGATACTTCAAGAAACTTCTAGAATAGTTAATGTTGCTTCTACTTCAGCAATCAAATTTTGTACTCTCTTTGTGGGGGAGGGCAACAACATTTTATTAAAAACAAAAAACCAATATATTGTGCCCAACTTTACACCTTTTTTGCACATATTTTTATTTTGGTTGTTGCACCATATATATTAAGAAATTGTAATCTATATCATTAAATATTTGTATTGTATTCAATATAAACCATAAAGTATATATTTCAAACTCAACCTACATAGTTCAAAATACAAATTCATCTAAAACTATGACTTCTATTAAATGCATTATAAAGAAATGAAGATAATGGAATGATTTTTGTACAAAGTTCTTTCAATCTAGTAGATTTTTGGGGTTTCCTTTCTAGTCTATAAGGCCTCTTCTATAATTAGTGACTCAAAAAAGTTTTTGATATACAATAGGAACTCCCCATCTTTGTATTGTTAAAAGGGAGAAAAAAGGAGACCAAAAAGTGAAAATATACCTAAGGTTTAGAGGAATTAACAAAACAGGGGCTACTTGATAAGAATCATACTTTAACCTATGACTTTCTTTGTTTTTTGGTTATCTACCGTCTACAAAGATTTTAAATATCAAAGTTATTGAAAACTAAAAAAACATTTTTAAAAAAATTATATTTTTATTTTTAGAATTTTATTAAGAATTAAATATTTCTTTTCAAAACATGAAATCTATAGTACATAAATTGTGAAAGAAAAAACGACAAATAAATTTTAAAAACATATCTTTGTCACAACACCTAAAATTGCCACTATTGGGGGAAGAACACCACCCATAATTTCTAAAACAGCATGCTTATAATATTAAGATTCTAACCCATGATGTAGAATAATGAGAAAAAATCACTTGGACCAAATGCCAAGTGTAATCAACTTTACAGGTCATCCAACAATGAAAAAAAAAAAAATACATATTAAATAATGGAAGTAGAGAGAGAGAGAGAGAGACAAGAGGTTGGTTTTTTAGGAGTCTTGTAGGGCTTTGCAGTTATCATAGCTTTCCCAAACAAGGGGTGGGTGAATAAAATCATCACCCCACAAAGGTATGATTTTTAACATGTTGGTCATAACACTACCACATCACTCCACCAATGCCACCCACTCACCTCCATCTTTTCCTCTGCGTGTCAGTTATTATCGACACGTCATATTCAAAACAGAAACATAATCTCACACCAGTCAAGAATATATTAAAAGAAAATCATTAAAAAAAATAACCGTTCTAAGTTTAGACATAATCTTCAAACAAAACCATGCAATATTATATACACTGTCGTAGCAACATATGGAGTGATTCGTCGTTCTAACGCATCATGCTGATGCTTAATTTGCATCACTGTTCACAATTTTGAACTATGTAATTAGAGTCCTCACAAGATCCAGAAAACATATTTTTATAATGATCGTGTGAAATTCCAACTAGTGGTGGAAGTAAGGGAACTCAAAAGAGAAGTTTGTTTTGAATTATGATGAAGTTTGGATTTTTTATTTATAGATTTTGATATTTTAGTTTTTTTTCTTTTTTTTTCTTTTTTTTTTTTTGGGAGAGTTGTGGATGTTTGTATGGTGATGTTGATGAGTGGGTTTGGCATAGCACGCTCTCATTCATATCTTTTGGAGCAAAGAGAATATTATGATGGTTCCCATTGCACGCCCTTCTCTCTCCTTCCCCATTTTCTCTCTCTAACCAAGATTTTGAACACACACATTCTTGAAGAAATGAATTACCTGGATTTTCGGTAATTGTCACCCTTTCAATCATCATCTTTTATCTTTTCCTCCCCAATAATATTTTAAATTTACAAATTTGATCCATATAACTTTAAGAATATTAAAATTTTATCTCTACGATTTGATAAAAATCTCATAAATAGTCTCTATTATAAGAACTATTGATAGAGACTATCAAACTATAAAGACTGTTTACGAAGTTTTATCAAATCACAAGAATTAAATTGTAATTTTAAAAGTTATAAGGACCTAAATGCTAACTTTATCAATTATAAAGACTAAATTTGTAATTTAACAAAAAGAAAAATTAATATGTCATTGCATTTAGGCAAACAATTTTTTTTTATTTTTAGGATTTCAACTAATGGGGTTTTGTTTTTTTTGGAAAAGTTTGAATTCTTTATCAAAATTTAAGAATTTTTACTTTTGGTAGATAATCTGAAAACATAAATTTGTAAATAAAGGAAAAATGAAAATAGAGTTGTATGTAAATGTTCTCAAATATGTGTGTTTGGTAGTAAATTAAGAAATTTAAATTTAAATTTAAATAATTATTTTAGATGTGTTTGATACTTTATTCATAATTCATAAAACTAATTATAGTTTCCCACTAGATATTAAGTTAAATATAAATTATTATTAATTAATTTATGAATATTTTTATATTAATTTTTGTATTATTATTATTATTATTATTATTATTATTATTATTATTATTATTATTATTATATTAATTTTTTTTAAAATGAGTTTGAGTTTATAACATGAAATACCATCTCAATATTTTTTTAATTTTTTTAAATATAATTATGTATTTTAAAATCTATAATTTAAATTCTCAATAATGATAAAAATAGCAATGTTATTTTTAGAATTTGTATAATTTATACCATATGATTCAAAAATAATTTTTAAAAATAGAATTCTGATTGTTTACCAAATATGTTAAATCTAAAAACATAAAACATGATAGAGAGTACCAACTTGATAAATCTCAAGAGGTGTTTTGGGTGAGAAGATGAGATTAGATGAGTTGAAATATGAACATTACACTCAACCTTCATCACCACGATGCCTTGTTGCTCAATTCTGGCAACATCCAACCACCACTATTGACGGCCAGCTCTGATGGCCTTCGATAGCGGCCACTCCAATTCCAACGAACATTATTTTAAATTATGACTACCACAAATTTGAAATTGTTGACATATGAATTTTTTGTTGACATTATGATATAAAACCTTAATTTAAAGCTTAAAAATAACTATTGGTTTAAAAATACATATAAAACATCAATAAATATTTATATTTAAGTTTACGCACAAAATTGTCAATAAAAAAGCTTTGTTTTGTTGACACAAAAGTAATAAGTTTCACCCAGTTTTTTTTATTAGTTTATGGTATTTTATAGTCATTATTTATAGTAATTTAACATTAATAAAATCACTTTTATCATGTAAGAATTAAAAAAAAAAAAAAAAAAAACATGTATGTAGAATCATTTTTTACACCAAAAAAAAAAAAAAAAATTGTTAGGCATATAAGTGCTTTTATTTTAAAAAGTTTTTATGAATAGTGTTAAAATAAAAATGACTGAACTAGAAACGTCACATGCACAAATTTGTAAAATGATTGTTTAATTTTTTTTTTAAAAAAAAAGTCAGACATTTTCCAAAACTTCCAACAATACACGTGTGCTTAAAAAACAATAAAATAAAATGCAATCCATAGTTTATTAAAAGAATAAATGTAGAATTACTGAATAAAAAATTTCCTAACAGAAATAATAAAAAAAAATACACTAAATACCCCTAATATATGAACTCGGCACCCTGAACATCTAAAATGCAGACATATGAACTCACATTCATATGACCTCTAGATATATGAACTCAACTTACTGCGCGAATCAATCCCTAAGGCCCCATTTTGATTTTTGTTTTTAGTTTCTAAAAACTAGGTCTATTTTCTTCTCATATCTTATAATGATTTACATATTTTTTAAGTATAATAATTGAATTTTTAATCAAATTCTTAAAATAAAAATTATTTTTTTAATTTTCAAATTTTGACTTTATTTTTTAAATTATTGATAAAAAGTAGATAATAAAAAAAAAATGGATGGTTGTTTGTCCCTAAAATCTCTTGATATCACATGCACAAGAAGCGTGTAATGATTGTCATTTATTAGATTGGATAGAAGGAAGAAAGGGAAGAAAAGACAGCAATTGAAACCACGCGACCAAATCATCCTTACAAAATCTCAAACGTTGGTTCTATGAAACATTACGAAAATCCAAAACGATTTTTTTCCCCTTATTTTTTGAAGCATACTTTACAACAACGACTACAGGCAAGCCATTTTCCAATGTCATTAATTTTCTCAACTCCCTCTCTCTGTTCTCTTTTTCTAATTTCCAAATCAAAATCATACTTCTCTTCACATTTTCCCTTGCTTCCTTCTTCCTTAAATACCCCTTCTTCCCTCCTTTCTTCTCCATCAAATCTTTCTATCCTTCTCTGTTTCTTTTTCTTTCCTCTCAGTTTCTTCTCTCTGCACCAACAATGGCTGATGTTTCCTCTGCTAATTTGGTTAACAATGGTAATGAACTTATTGAGAAGGGCCATTCCTTAAATGGCTATCGAAAGAGCTGTTGGTATGAGGAAGAAATTGAAGAGAATTTAAGATGGTCCTTTGCTCTCAATAGGTACTTGTTTTCTTACATTTTATATCAAAGTTTTTTAACCGTATTTCGTTTTTAGTTTTCTGTTTTTGATATTTATGTTTGTTTACTTTCAATTTCTCTGTTAATAGAAAGTGAATAACAAAACATATATAAACTTATTTGGGTAGTACTAAAAATGAAAAACCAAATAGTTATCGAATAAACCTTATATTTTGGATTATTTTAAGTGGAGTTCTCGAGACAAACTCATTAAACTATACTCTCAATGTTCTAAGCTGTCTGTTGGATCTTTTACTGTGGTTGTTTTGCTCTAGGCTTAATGAAGGTCCATCAAGTTGAAATAGGGTTGAGATCTTTCAAAAAGTAACACACTTTTTCTCTCCCACTTCAAATCAAACTCAATAAAATAATGGTTTGGTCTTGGAAAAGCCAGACAAGAAACCTTAAAACACAAAAAAGTAGTTTTAGTTTAGGGATTGTTCTTCACTACTTGTCACACAAAAATCTACCTACTTTGTAATGAACTTTTTATTTGGTAATCTTGTAGCATACTTCATACTGGAGCTTCTCAGTATCAAGACATCGCGTTACTCGACACGAAGCCGTTCGGGAAAGCGCTGGTCATCGATGGAAAGCTTCAAAGTGCAGAAACTGATGAATTCATATACCATGAATGCCTTGTTCACCCTGCACTTCTCCATCATCCCAAGTACTTACAGTTTCTAATAGTTTAATTCTCTCTAAAGAATCTCAAGTATAAAATTCTAATATCTTCCTATATTGTGATGTTTTTAACCCAGTCCAAAGACCATCTTTATCATGGGAGGAGGTGAAGGCTCCACAGCAAGAGAGCTACTTAGACACAAGACTGTGGAGAAAGTTGTAATGTGCGACATCGATGAGGTTAAATTTCTTTTTGTTTCGTTTTCTTCTTTTTTAAGCCATTAATCAATACAAAAAAAGCTCTCTAAAACAATAATGATGGATTATTAACCAAATGAACAGGAAGTTGTCGATTTCTGCAAGTCATACTTGATAGTAAACAAAGAAGCTTTCTGTGATCCAAGGCTTGAACTTATCATTAACGATGCCAGGTTCGATTTCAATTATTGCATTTTACGATTCTTCTTACGTTATAGTTGCTATAAGTTCTGGTGGGTTTATGTTGCAGAGCTGAGCTTGAGAACCGAACTGAGCTATACGACGTGATTGTGGGTGATCTTGCAGACCCAATTGAGGGTGGTCCTTGTTATAAACTCTATACTAAATCTTTCTATGAGTATACTGTGAAGCCTAGATTGAAACAAGATGGTATATTTATCACTCAGGTATGTGTGAGATATGAAAATGAAAGAAGTTTGTGAATATATATTAGATTAGGAACTCAACTTGTTAATATCTGTGCAGGCTGGTCCAGCTGGAATTTTCAGCCATACTGAAGTGTTTTCTTGCATCTACAATACTCTAAAGCAAGTTTTTAAATGTGAGAGCAAAACTTGAGGCTATATTATTGTTGTTGGTTTTAGGCCTAAGCTTTTTTAAGTGATTTTTTTCCTTTTTTTCTTTCTAATCTGCAGATGTGGTGCCTTATTCTGCCCATATTCCTTCCTTTGCTGATACTTGGGGTTGGGTTATGGTAAGAAAAATCATACTTTTTTTTTCATGCTTTTGGGCTGAAAATCAAGGCCAAATCTTTCAATATTGCAAAAGATGAGATGAAAGATATTCTAAAGGCAATTTGGGTCATTTTAAACCAAATAATTTTTCAAGGTTGCATTCAAAACTAGTCGCGCTTGTGTACGCTTAGAACACTATTCATTACTGAGAAATGCTTGGTTCGTCCATGAGAATCAAAGTAGGGAAAACAATGATCCGATGACGAGTATTTCATTAAAACGAAACAATATCAGTTCCAAACTGATAAACTTTGAAATGGGGCTCTAGTTTTCTTTTTCTATCATTTCTTTGGAATGTGTTTTAAGCAAGATTTTTTTCTTGAAACTTGCAGGCCTCAGACACCCCTTTTGTTTTGAATGCTGATGATTTGGACCAGAGAATCAAACAAAGAATCACAGGGGAAAACAAGTACTTCGATGGAAAAACATTCTCATCTGCCTCTATATTAAGCAAAGCAGTTCGGAAGTCGTAAGTACACATTTTTGTTTTGTTTTCCTTCTGATTTATTTCAAGATTTGGGAGATGTTAAGATTGGCAAGAAACTTTGCAGACTCGACAACGAGACGCACGTGTACACGGAAGGAACAGCGAGGTTCATATATGGATATGGAGCTGCAGCCTGCAAGCTCAACCAAGTTTGATAGCTTTTCATAAGAGAGGAAAAGAGAAGAAGAAAGAAAGGGCCCCTAAATAAGAGAATATAGAAATCCATCATGTCAGCCTAGAAATGAAACAAAATCTCCTCTAGGCTTCCTTTTTTTTTTTTTCCCTCCCCTTTTTTTGTGTATTGTTTTTTAGTTTTGCTTTCTTATTGTTTATGTAGTGACTTTAAAGTTACAAATATAATAGTAATGAAAAGAGGGGCTTTTAGTTTATATGTTTCTTGTAGTGATGATATTTTATATCCCACTCTCAACACTCTTCCTTGGACAAGGCCCAACTAGCAAAATTGTGGGACACTTTTATTGATTGATATGGAGATGAAATTTAAGCCTTCGATATGAAATGAATTTTTAGGGTTGTTTGGTAGGCATTTTGAAAACAAAAATTTCAAAATAAAAGACTCAATAAAAATAGAGTTATATTTTATGTTTTAAATGTGTTTGGTGTAGCATATTCAAAATGTATATACATTGAAAACATAAAAATGTTTGTGAATGATAAATTTTGGATCAATAACAAATTGTCGTGTCATTTATCAAGTTAATGACGAACTTACAAATCATCAAATTTAGGACTAAATAAAGGTTGACGTGTATCCTAAATTAAAATTGAAGACATAAATTGACAAAATCCGATGATGTTGGGTTGATTAGATTTGTAGGGTTGTTTTTTTTTTTTTTTTTATTTTAATTAGGTAAAAGGGGAGTTTTGAAATTATTTAGGGAAAAGAGACCCATTCGAGAATATTTTATTCTTTTTTTTATCGTCTTGAATGTGTCTCTTGAAGAGACGCATTCATTAATAAAAAAATTGTGAATGCATCTCTTGAAGAAACGTATTCATATGAATAATAATTAAAAAAAAAAAAAAGAAAAAGTTGAAGAGACGCATTCAATTTCGGTAAAAAAAATGTATTTTTTTAATTTTTTAATTTTTTATTATTTTTATTCTTTTAACAACCCTAAAATAAACCATCTCATTACTTTTTTTTTATAGTGATAATAATATTACTAACTTTTTAACAATATAAACAATAATGTTATTTTGATTAAAAAATTTCTATGATTAATTTGATATATTAAATATTAATTTTAATAATATTCAAGTTGTTTAATTCCAAATTACTGTGGCCTAAAATCAACCATCTTACTAATCTCGTTTTTTATTTTAAAAGTAATATTACTAACTTTTTAATAGTATAAACAATAATATTACTTTGAGATTAAGAAATTTCTATGATTGATTTGATATACTCAATATTAATTTTTATAGTATTCAATTAGTTTAATTCCAAATCATTGTTTTTGTTTAAAGTTGTTAGAAACTTATGCAAAAATATAGATCTTAACTTCTAACTATTATAAATAATATTCAAGGTTCTTTAGAATGTATTGTAGACTGCAAGTGCATTTTCTTGTTTGAATTTGATTAATAAATTTGATTATATGTACAATTTTCTTTATTCATGACCAGAAGAAGATATTCTATTACGCCTAGATCGATCATGTTGAGTTACATATTGTCCACGATCGCCACGACCTCTTACACTTGATGATTGGCCTTCCTCTGTAAGGTGTATACCCTCACCACGATGTCTGTATGTCACGTACTGGTCATGGACATCTGGATAGACATGTGAAGTTTGTCCTTCTTCCATACTTAGCGTACTAAGGATTGTTGGAAAGAATTCAAATGTTGAGGGAGAGGACATCATGGAAGTATATGTAAAGTGATCGAGTGGGTTTGTTGGATACTTAGTCTGAACATTGATCAAATAGGAACATCCTGATATCTTGCTGGATCACCTTGTTTTTCTATTGGAACATCACCATGGAAATATCATACTCATATATAGAGGTGATTCTACGCAAGGCCCTTAGACCAGATAATGTCATATTTGGTAAACCGGCCTGAAAAATAAATGAATAACAAGTTAATGACTTTAAAATTTATTTTTTATGCGATTAAGCAATAAAATTAAACAATCCTAGTAAACAATAAACCCAACAAGTGATATGATGCTCCTGCTTTCATTATATATTGCCTGCTCACAATGAAATACCATTCAATATATCCAGGCCTAGTATCTACACCGTTATTAATAGGAGGACCATTAACAACCAAACTTTGATGATTTTCCCAAATTGAAATTTAAGGAGTAAAATATGCAATCCAGTCTCGCAGAAATCGGGCGTCTGTATTGCAAGATTAAGGAATTTGTTGCAACATCCCAAATTGACATATCGCACGATCTGAGTGATGCCACTTCACAACAAAAAAGCATATGAGTGGACATCTGGATGTCCATATCTCATTACCATTGAGACAATATGGTAGCAATAGTTGGATGAGATGATTGTATGATTCCCAAATAATCTGCATGCATAGGTGTCAAAATATGAATGAACCAGAAGATTGAAACATTATCAATATATAATATATGAATAAATATAATATTATCTTACTAGTCATATACGTATCCAATATGTATCTATATTGCAATAGAACATGCGTT
This sequence comes from Benincasa hispida, assembly GCF_009727055.1. Taxonomy (NCBI): domain Eukaryota; kingdom Viridiplantae; phylum Streptophyta; class Magnoliopsida; order Cucurbitales; family Cucurbitaceae; genus Benincasa; species Benincasa hispida. Next base: position 15,549,393 of record NC_052349.1, read on the forward strand.
GATGCTCTAATTATATAATAGTCGTCATTCCATCTACAACAATCACAAGTTGAATTTTAGCTATTAATATTTCATATTGAACACAATAATAATGAGATAAAAATGCTTACCGTACTGCAAGTGGTCTTTCACCCAAGTTGTTCTCATATTGATGGAGTCATCGAGGCGCTAAAAGGGGAAATCGATCCCATGCCCAAATCTGCAGCAATAGAAGTGAGCCTGCAATGTCTTTGCCATCTATAACTGCACCCCTGCATAGTTGCCTATATAACCATGTAAGACATCCAACCCCTCAACTGTACGTCCTACCAACACCAAAATCTACCAAGAGATAAAGATACATTAGGTGCACTCTGTTGTTGGATTTGTCAGGAAATACCAATCCTTCAATCAATGTGAGAATGTATGCTCGAGCATATCGTTAAAGTTTCATTATTTGGTAGATGAGTAAAGTTGTTGAATTGATCAACTAACCATGACAGGCTAAGACGACCTCTCTTAAGAACGACGTCATTTGTTGTTACACCTAAAAGTACGACACAAAGTTGTTCCTAATCATAATTTAATGACCCAATCAATGGTTTTCCATTAATTGGGAGTCCAAATTGGATAGCTACATCTTATAGTATAATTATATACTCTCCATGCAACATGTGGGAAGTGTGTGTCTTCTGTCGCTGTCGTTCCACTAATGTTGTTATCAGATGCCAGTCTAGTTGTATAAATTTGATACAAGAGACTCCATGGAATCCTGCAGCTTGTAGATAATTCAATCTATGAGGGTTTAGGTCTTCCTGCCTTTAAATAACAGCCTCTCTTCACCGACAATGCATAGCATCTATATGCTCGTCTTCCCAAACAACTTTGAATCTATGGTGCGTTGTAAGTACAAAACCGTGTCGTTATATGGCTCTGTAGTAATATCCTCGTCCATCTGATCCCGTAAAAACAATACTAAATTTGACTTAAATATTTACTAAAAATCAATGTGATTACAATCAATAAATACAATTACAATCAATAAAGAATACACCCTTCGTTGTTACAATTACAAAAAAAGTTACAAGAACGAGTCAATAAATAAATAAGTAAAAAAAGTTACAATCAATAAAGACAATTAAAATCCAATAACTAAGTCACATCACGAGCTCGATTGGGACAATTTCATCTATTATGCCCTTCTTATCTACAAATTATGCAATGTGCCTTGTAACGTTCCCTCCAATCCAAATCATTTTGCATTCGAGAAGTTCTCGGTCTGCCAACTTTTCTAACTCCTGATTCATCCAGATAAATAGTGGGGAAGTGATTAGGCCAATATTTTTTTATCGAGGATGGGCTCAAATTGGGGTGAATAACAGACTAGATAAGTGGAAATTTTGTAACAGTCTTCAATGTAATAAAAGTAATCTATCCCAATGGTCTTACATGCAGCCATAGCTTGAGAACAATGGATTCCATAACTCTACCACTTCTTGCATTTGTATGTTCTTTCACTTAATTTTATTCGGTGTATGGTTCCACCCTTCAGTATTATTAGGTTGATTGAGGTGGTGACGTCATACAACCATGTTCGATGGTCAAACATGTGAACGGAATGTTTAGTTGCACATTGTTCCTAATGAGTTATTTTCTTTAACGCATACCTACGAAAAATACGACAATTACTTAGAATATCTTTATAGTTAGTATAAAAACGTGGGATAACTAAGATGTGAATAATTTACCTTGTGAAACACTCTCCAGATTCAAGAGAAGTCTTTATTTCTACACGACGAGCAACGAAATAAGCAATAGTTCGATAGAATGTTGGTTGGACTAGTGTAGTAATGAGTAGTTTTATGGCTCCTTTCAGAACAACATTTGTATTTTTGACCACATTTATGGTTAGCTATCCATAACGATGACCACTATCATGTGATTGTGTCCACCGCTTAGTATCTATAGAAGAAAAATATCGTAAGCAATTAGGGTTTGCTATTTGAAGTTCGGTCATACAGTCATTAAACTTTCCAACTTGAAATTTTGATCCTACACTATACACCGAGCACTTCAATAGACTATTTTTATAATTGTCGTTAAAATTACTTGCCAGATGTCGTAAGCAAAATCTGTGGTGTACTCCTACCCAGCCGTTGTTAGGGTTTCTGATGATAGATATAATGTCTTTGTATCTATCTGAAATTAGACACATTCCCTCTATTCCATACACCATATGATCCCATAAATTTCTCAAAAACCGGCCCCATGAATCAACATTTTCCTTCGGTACAATAGTATATGAAATTGGATAGGCGTGACCATTTGCATCGACTGAGGTAGCTATCAATAATGGTCCTTCATACTTTCTATATAAATGGGTTCCATCAATTTGATTTTGCGGTCTGCAATGCTTGAAACCCTCAATAACTGGTCAAATGACCAAAACACGCTATTGAACATGACAATTCTATCATCACAATCTACCTCATTTAGCCTCAAATGGATAACTATACTAGGTTTTGTGATTTGTAAGATATTCATCCATCTAGACAGAAAATTGTACCATTCGATCCAATCTTCAAATATCTTAGCAATTTATTTTCTTCTTTCGTTCCACACTTTCCAGTAACTAATGGAATAGCTATGTTTTTTCAAGATAATATCTTGTAATGTTTTGACATCAACAAACAATTTTTTTTTAACTATGTTGCTTACCTTAGACGCAATTAAATTTGAGTCCAATTGATTGTGATCCTGAATCAGTCTTGCATACACATAGGAATAAGGGTCATTATACTGGGTAATTTTAAATTTATCGTGTTTTTTACGGTAGACAGTGCGAAGTTTCCGCGTGCAACCATTGTCATATCTTTTACACCTAACATTCCATACTGCTTTCTTTGACTCAATAACTTCAAAATTTTGATGTTGAATGATTGAATAGCTTTTCACTGCATTTTCTAAATCCAATTTCAAATTGAATATCATCCCCTTAAGCAATGAATCAGACCCTATATTACTGTCTTCCTCCATTGTCGAATCAGGTACAATGTTCATGTCGTTCAGGTCTATCTCAGTAAAAGTTTTAGAGACTTCATAAACAGCATAAAATTCACCAGATAGTTGATCTAGATCGATATCATCATCGTCTATTTCAACTTATTCGTCGTTTGTGGCAATAGTTGAATCACAATGCTCATCCTCCACATTATGACTTTCCAACTCAACAGTAGTTTCAACTTCTTCTCTTGTTGAGGTTGGACTTGGGATACTAGGTTGGGATATATACAGCTCAACTCTATCGGGAGGGTATGGAGCATTGCTCATCATGAACCGTACATCAGCTTCACTTCGTAATGAGATAGGGATGTAGAAAGTAGATCCCGCTACATAACTACCATATATAAATATTACCTCTACCCCATCATCTTTATTTATGGATAATGCATCACATAATCCATTGATTAATGTGTTGAAGTCATATTCTATCTCATTTGGCCCATTAATAATGTTTCCACGCATATAACATAAAAATTCCACAATGTTTAGTATAGTTTAGTCAATGCAATTTGATATTTATCATAGACTATGTAAGTATATATTAGGTCAACTATATTAAAAAAAAATTACACTCAAAATAAAATTTTAATTTGACCATTTAAAACATTTAATAGGTTTTCATTTTTACATTTAATTAGGCCAACTATATTAAAAATATATATATTTAACTTTTTGGTTGTATTCATTTCAAACATTTGAACTTAAATTCACAATCAATTCATTTGTTTAAAGATATGTTTTCGAACAGTGAGTTGAAAATGGAAAGTAACAATAAAAAATAGGTATAAAATCATAATAAAAAAAGTACAAAATCATGATAAATAAGTATATGTTATTCCTATTTTTATAAAGGAATATTTTTTAAAATAATATCCACCTTAAATAATATAATAATAATAAAAGTAGGTACAAAATCATGATAAGAAGTATGTGTTATTCCTTTTTTTATAAAGGAATATTTTTTTAAAAAATAATATCCACCTTAAGCAAAATAATAATACTAAATTGGTACAAAATCATGATAAATAAGTATGTGTTATTCTTATTTTTATAAAGGAATATATTTTTAAAATAATATCCACCTTAAACAAACTAATAAAAAAAAATAGGTACAAAATTATAATAAATATTGTTACTAAAGACGTGCATCATCATTTTGGAAATCAATGATAAATATTCTTTTATATTGACATAAATCTTTATTTTTTAATCATCATAAAATTTACAATATTAAGGTGACTAATCCAAAATGAACTGACTAGATAAACGGTAAACATAACAACAACAATAATAATATTAACATTCAAATATTCAATATTCATTAATTAATACATCATTCAAATAAAAGTAAATAACTATATACATAACCTTTAAATGATTTGATTATAGAATTTTTCTCAGAAATAATAGCCACTGTAAACAAAATAAAAAAAAAATCAAGACAATATTATGGACGTTTTAGACACTTACATTTTTGTTTCATTTGAGAAATAAAACGTCCAATTAACCCATTATAAAATAAATTCTCCAATTAATCCACTATAAAATAAATTCTCCAATTAATCCACTATAAAATAAATTCTTTAATTAATCCACTATAAAATAAAATGTCAATATTTCTCCAATTAATCCACTATAAAACAAAGAAATAATATCTAGTATAAAAAACTTACTTTTTTTTTTTTTGTAGTTGATGTACAATTACTTTAGACTTTAAAACTGCCTAATAAATCTCTAAGTTTTTTATAGTCCATCTAATAAGTTTTTTTTTATAGTACATTTGATTTTGAATTTATTAGGTCATTGACTTAGTGAAATTTTTTAAAAAATCTAGAATCATTTAGAACTCTAATAACCTATTTTTAGTAGTTAACTCGAACATATATAACCAATGTTAATCACATGTAATTCTCCTATGAAATTAACTCAATATATATACTGTCTCTTATACACATCTAGATGTGTATAAGAGACAGTATATCAACTTACTTAAAGAAAAATGTTGCACCTTACCCAAAAAGAAAAAACCTTTGAATGATCGTTTGTAGAATTTTTCTTCGATATAATATCCACAGTAAACAAAATAAAAATGAAAAAAAATCAATAAAGATTATCAACAACTTATTATTTTTTTTGTTAAATAATAAAAATATATCAACTTACCAAATAAAATATTGCACTGAAATAAATTAATAATATGAAGATGGTGGAAATTGTGATGGCCATTAAATTTGGGGAAGAAATAGTTTCAAGATGTTAAAAGAATGGATGAGGAGAAAATATGAAGATGGAAGATTGGTTCTTGGGTGTTTAGGGAGAAAATGAAGGAAGAAGGTAAAGAAAGTGAGGTTTGTTTAGGGATAAAATGAAGGAAGAATGTGAAGGGAGTGGGTAGATTTTATGTTGAAATTGAAGGGGAAGAAGACAAAATAAAAAAGTAACGACGCACGATCAACGAGGTATATTGCCGCGTCTGAATGCGTCTGTTTTTTAATTTCAACAGACGCATTCAGACGATTGGACATTTCATATATTTTTTTAATTTTTTTAATGAATAGAGATACATCAAGGCGGTAAAAAAAAAATATTCCCGAGACGCATTCGGATAAAGACAAAAAAACTACCACTTTTTTCCTAAATAATTTCAAAACTCTCTTTTTTACCTAATTAAAATAAAAAAAACAACCCTACAAATCTAACTAAATGATGCCATATACTTTCATCATGATCATTGAATTGGATAAAATTAATTTGTTCAATTTGATATTATTATTTGGGCTAAAGTCCAATCGAGTTAAAAAAAACAAGCTTAATTTAGTATAAATGTCAAATAAGACACAAATCCAAATAATTGAACCTAAAAGTAAGTGTATAGAGCAACCAAGCTCAAGTCTACAAAACCCATAAGAGAACTCTATGAATAGAGAAGTTCTCTCTTGTGGGGTTCAGAAATTTTAAATATTAAAGAGCATAGAGAGAATTTTCTACTACCAGGAGACTACCTAACTCCTGAAGACTAAAAACAATCTTTGAAGTAAGTCTTAAATATACAAACATTATTCCAAGACTTCAACTTCAAGAATATCACGTGTTCCGCTTTCATACATGAAGCGTACGCATTCAATTGATAAAGAATAATAGGATCAAGTACTAGAGATCGAACCACATCTACATCAAATCTACATCAACACAAATTTAACTTCACAAAACACGTTTCTCCAAAAACTTTATGTGAACAATGTTATTTTCAAAATTTATACTCGTAGAATTAGAAAGCAATTTTATAAAAACAGAAACCAAACACATACTTGGTGAAGACAATGTATTTGAAAATCATAAACTATAATCTAGATCACCAAACAAACCCTCGGTTTTCTAGTTTTAAAATCATACATTTTTTTTCCAAACCATTTTTGGGGTATATATTCATATGTCTTATAAACACAATTAAATTCTGAAATAAATTTAAAATAGGATTTTGAAACTATATTTTAAATTCTATTTGATAACCATTTGTTTTTTTTTTCCTCACAATTTCGTTACAACAGTTTACATATTTCCTAATTTTTTTTTGAATCATTAGCCAAATTCAAAAACTAAAAACATCTCTATATATTTTTTTTCACATATAGTCCTAATTTTTAATTGTTTTTGCAAGTCCTTGAAATTTCATAGAGTTGTTCTAGTATAATTACTACACGAATGGAGATCAAACCTCACACATTAAAAGAGAGAGTACATGTCAATTACAACTTAACAAAGTTCACTTTAATAGTCTAATATTTCTTACTCAGTGGTGGTCTCCTTTGAATTTTTATTTTTATATATTTTTGTTAGCACACATGGTGGTAACTTTTCCATGTATTTTTAGGCGTATATCTATTCATTTTGTAGGAATCAAACATTCGAAATGAGAGACGCAATTCAAACACAAAACTCGACTTGAGATGACATGGTATAGGTGCCCATTGAAGTTTGTCGATGCATGGGGAAAGAAGAAAACAAACCAAAATTTGAGTTGAAAACACCATAGCATATAGAACCTCGTATTAGTACCATGGCACTTGTAGAAGTAGCACAGCCGCCATGGCTCTACAACTTTGGTAGCAAAGTTTCATTTTGATTTTCTTATAGGATTTCAAGTTTATTTTTCCATAAAAAAAAGTTCTTTAATAATCATCTTCATTCAACTATATATAGGTAACCATTTCTTTTGAAGAGCTAGAATATTCATGGATAGAACCAACTTTCATTTCGATGTATTTATTTCACTTTTTACGATTGATTTTATCTTTAGTAATATGCCGAAATGAGTTGGGACTTCAAAGTTAGCTTTAAAACTAACTATTAGTAATTGTTCATTAAAAAATTATATATATATATATCAACTATCAAATGAAGTAAATTAGTATCTAAAATTTGAAAATTTTAAGCTAAAAATAAGATATAATTTTTGGTATATGATGTTGAATTTTTGTGATCAACAATGATTACTAACATAGACCCACTATCAAAATTTGCGTAATTTATTTTGTTGATAATTTATATTTTAATATAATTATTTAAAATATTATATCATATATGCTTTCAACTTAAATTTAAACATTCTTTATCAAGTATAAGAGAAATGGGTGCAATTATCTATTATAAAAAAAATGGTGGCATTGAACATGAAAATTTAGGAAATAAAATTTGGTTGTACGAGGTATATGGCAAACATACAAAATCAACTGTAATTTATAAAGGGTAAATTTTTAGATGTGAAAAATTTTATTAATAGAAAAAATGTCAAACTATTTACAGAAATAACAAAAAAAAATCTATCAATCTCTATAAAAAAAATTAAAATTTTATTATTTTGTATAAATAGTTTTCTATATTTTTCTACTTTTGAAAATCTTCTTTCGAATCTTAAAACTTGTTCTAGTAACAAATCTCATAAATTTCTAGTTTGTCTAGGAGTAATTTGAAATAGTTATTTTTTTTTTCATTTTTCAAAATCACTCCAAAACTATTTTTAACCATTTAAAATTAATTTTAATAGTATAAAAGTTGAATTTAAAAGTGTAAAATTAAAAATTGAATTGATTTTGAGTGTTTTTTTTTAAAAAAAAAATGATTTTGAATATTTAAAAGAGTATTTCTGATTTTAACTATTTTAAGCCTCATTTGGTAACCATTTAGTTTTTTTTTTATATATATTTAGTATTAAGCCCATAGACATTACTTCTACCTCCAAATTCTTTTTCTTAGTTATCTACTATTTATATGTGGTTTAAAAAATCAAGCCAAAATTTGAAAACTAAGATTCCGTTTGATAATCTTTGTTTTTTGTTTTTGTTATTTAAAATTAAGCATATGAATACTATTTCCACCCCCAAATTTCTTCTTTTGTAATCTACTTTTTACCAATGGTTTAAAAAACCAAGCCAAATTTTAAAAACTAAAAACAAGTAGCTTTTAAAAAGTTGTTTTTGTTTTTGGAATTTGGCTAAGAATTTAATCATTGTACAACTATTGTAATAAGTTTAGTTTTCAAAAACAAAAACAAAAACTAAATGATTACCAACTGAGGCCTAAAAAATTAACTTTTAAAAAGTTGTTTTTGTTTTTTAAATTTGACTAAGAATTCAACTATTGTAATTGATAAAAATACAAATCATTGTAAGAAATGTTGAGGAAATAAACTTAATTTTCAAAAAAAAAAAAAAAAGAAATGATTACCAAAGAAATTTTAACTATATGAACTATTTTAAAATCACTTCTAAATATACACTTCAAAAAGTGTTAGAAAAAAGCAATTCTAACAAATTCATACATAATCAACCTTACCAACATCAACTACATCTATTAATTCTCATCACTAATAAATTATGAAAAGAAAACGATCATTTCACCAAATTAACGATGCATCCATAAATCAAAATCGCATTTGCTTTTTGCAATCACTTAATTAAATCAACAATGATAAAAAAAAAAAACAAAGAGATTATGGGTTCGTCCCTTATCTAGAATTCAATATATTATCCTATTAGATTAGCCCATAAACTGGCTCGAACACTCACAAATATTAAAAAAAAAAAAAAAAAAAAATCTAAGCAAATAATATCTCGTTCGTCTCATAACCAAACCACATACACAAAAGAGACCAAATTAATTTCATCACTTAACCCCTGAAATCAACTTGATCCACAGAATTATCTAACATGATCATTGAAAACAAGCCATAAATTTACACCCAACACACATCAGAATTCCACCAAACAAAACAAAAGAGAAGAACATAGAGACTTATAAGAATTAATATAAGAGAGTATCATAATTGATATCATAAAAAAGGCATTAGAAATAGGAAATTTCTTACAAATCATACACTTGTTTTCCAGTGAACTTGACCTCAATAGGGCTAACATTCTTCCCAATGGACCTGAAGTTCTGACCAACTCCTTCCCTTCCTGGATTCACCTTCTCTGGATAAACCCCATCTTTAGGATGCAAATACTGAACTTCCCCATTAGGAAAAACCCTATAAAATTGATACTTAATCTTGTACTTGGATCTCAGCCTTGTCCCCAAAGCCAAACACTGCTCTTTCCTTGCCAATTTCAGCAGATTTGGCCCTTCTCGCATGATCGCCGCGCCACCGGTCGGCATCTCGAAGATTTGCTCCTTGGGGGACTCCCATGTGATCACATAGAATTCCTCCACCTGGGCCTTCCGGAGCAGCCCCCCGGTGCTACCGGCGAAGATTGGGGAAGGGGTGCTTGGGTCGAGCTCCGGTGGGGAGAATCCGGCAGGGGCCTCGACGGCAGCCTCAGCTTCGGCAGAGACCTTGAGTGAGCGGGAAGAGGAGGCGGGCTTGAGATGGGGCTTGGAGTTGATGAAGGAGAGAGTTGGGGATTGCTTCCATGGAACGGTAATGGCGGTGGATTTGGGGGTGGAGAGAGATGGGGTGAAGAGGGTTGCTTGAGCGGCCATGGCCATGGGATTGGAGCAGAGGAAGAGGATTGAAAATGGTGGATTGAGAATGGAGGATGAAGAAAGAATAATAAGAAGATTTGAATTTGGGGATTTTGTGTTTTGTGTGGGTGATGGAAATTTGGGGAGTGGATAAGATGATCTTTGGTTGGCCAATTAGAATCAGTGTTTTTGATATGGAGACCTCACCCGCACCTTTTATTTCATCCTCAATTTATTCCAACTCATTTTTGTAAAATTGGATAAAATATTGCTATTTTTATTTTAAATTGGAAACAAGAAAAAATAATTTTTAAATAAAAAAGAACTTATTTCCTACTCATGCTATTAGAGTCCAATTGAACTCTAATATTAACTAGATAAAGGAAAGATTCATACTATGTAAATATGGACAATAAATAGAAGATTCATAGTATGGAAATGTGGATAATTATTTCCAATGACCCAACATCATTTGGATGAAACTAAAAACAAAGTCATGAGGTTATGTTAAAAGTGGATGTCACACCCCTCCCAAATTACCCACCTAATCTAGAAAGAGGTGTGAAGATGTTAAACATCACCTCCCCTGATGACATTTAGCATCCAACTAACCAACTCAATTTGTACATGAACCTGAACAGTTACACAATGTCATTTAGTATAGCTAATTCACATTCGACATAATCCATATCGTGGCATTCACAAACACACTTTATATTTTTCCATCTCCTGTTATATACAACATCAATGATGTTTATGTAGTATTGAAACACCTTTTATACTGTACAACCACAACTACTTTTGTCCCACACTCCCAAAACTCAAATACATATGGTTCGTGATATACAACCTATTTACAACAGGACTTTTAAACATGTAGACCTACATTGTAGCAGGAGACCTTCGTCTGGTGGCAGTAGACAACTCAACTTGGATCCGGAACCTTATCTCTATCTGGGGGGGACATAAAACATTAAAAAACATGAGTTAATATCCAGTGAGTGGTAAATTTAATATAAACATAAATTTTCCCTTTCGAAACCATCAATAAAGTAGGTCAAATCATTGTCAAAGTATAAGAGATTCAGTAACTTCTAAAATAGGTGCTTGTAAAACAGTGGCATGATCATATCTCATAGAAAGCACATTATAAAGCATATAGGTATTATCAAAAAACCAAACCAACTTTGTACCCAAATACTTGTTTACAACGACGGGTTACTATGGACAAAGAATGCCCCTCCGCGATGTAAACCAAATAACGAGGTCATACGTGCAAGCAGAGCTGCCTCCAAGGCTAAATATAGATCCTCACCATAGGCCCAGTTACTCTGGAGTCCTCGGTATACTTTGGTCACATCTGACCCTAGTAGCCCCCTTATAACCTAGGTGGTGCTACAGGCGTAGGTTTCTCTGGACTCCCCGATATACTCTGGCCACATCTGATTCCAGTAGCCATCTGATTGCCTGCCATTGAAACATATTTAAGTAGCACGGAAAAATAATCATCTCTCGTAGTTTGAAACCACGATCATAACCATTCAAAATTCTTAAATCCACTATCAAGAGGTTTTCATATTAAACCATACACATCACAATTATGTAAAATCATGTTCCAAACTACATTTTCATAAATCCAACTCATAAAACCAATGAGAGTTCAGAAATCATGATTTAAGCATTTTTTAAATAATAGTCAAGTAAAATAGATCATGCCATCACATTTCATAAATCATAGCATACTATCATACTTATATATTTTTCTTATCAAAATGCTTAAAATAAACTATTCATGGATCAGACATGTATTTTATAAAAAAAAAACATTTGAAAATAAACCACTCATAGTTACGGGCACGAGTTCCTTGGCTTATAAGCCCTCTCGATCTCAATTTGACATAAAACAAAATCCCAAGGTTACTAGACACTCATAAGAGGTCAAATTGACCCTAAACAACCCTCGGTGATTCAATGCGATCAATTGAACTCGATTTAACACCTAAATACTCACATTTTGCTCCTTAAGTCTATTTTTCTCAAATTATCCAAAATGGCTAAAAAATCACTTTAAAATCTAAAATTATTCATTTTAGGGTAACAATATCAAGAAAATACTAATTGGGCTTCAAAAATGATCACAACATCCAAATTTCTAAAAAAAAACAAGCAAATGTGCACTAAAAATGGGTATGGGTACTGGTAGGGAGCAAGGGCGGTCGTGGCTAGGCATGGGGCGTGCGCTGGGGGGTGCTAGGTTTCATGGTCATACTTCTTCAACCGTACGAAACCATCGTCTTTTCTCGACCATGGCCAGCCTAAAGGCTAATTCTAGCCAATACATCTTTTTTCCTCGAGTCATCTTACTTTGTTCGAATTTCAGACAAGGTTTTTTCATCTTTAGCTGAGCTTATGTAATCTTATCCCATGACTTGCATCGAACATCCACTCGACTAGTCATACCTGTGAGCATTTTTTCGCTCGCTAGTTACCTTGTCTTAACTAAGTGTTCTCAGCTTAATGCATACACCTTAGCTTATCTTTGCAATATATGTCGCCCCTTCGTACACTCAACCATCTCTCTTTCACCTTAGTTGTCGACCACTCAATCATCCCATAACTCATATCGATTCGGGACCTTACTGACATGAGTTCTGACCTATCATGGGGTCAGTATTACTTTATCAAACTCACTATAAGCTTCATGCTTCATATTGAGTCAGGAACTAGCTTAACTTACCTATCAGGATAGGTCTTGCTTCTAACTGAAACAAGACTAACTTTTTGATGCTCATCAGGTGTCCGCCGGTCTTTAAGGATGCCACCCCGACCTTAAGATGACATACAACTTCATTTCACATAGGGACACAACAATCAAGAACTGACTCTCGGATCATTCACATTTACCAGGACCAATGGAACAATCATCAATAAGAACATCATCGTGGCATGATGACACTTGCGACCATACTGTGTCATTTAAGGATACCATTCTGCTACTTGAGCATATATACCAACCTCCATTCTTCCCGAGAAGGCGCAATGTCGGTACACCCATGCCACTCGACATTGTCCTTAAGTTACTTCTCCTCATAGGAAGTTGTCCGAGACACTCATCTTGCAACACTCGCACTTCGTATGTCATATAGTAGCTCACTTAAGCACCAAGGCCCAGGGGTGGTGGAGAGCTAACACTATGCCTCCCCCCTTATAATGCTTTCTGAACATTTTCTAATCTACCACACATGCATATGGATTATGGCGAACGATCACTCGCAAGCGTAGAGCTTTCGTTTGAACTCCGATTGACATGAGATTCGACGTGCTTGTATATTTGCTCAATATGCATCTAACTCTAGAGCCGTTCTTCCAAACTCGCGACGAGACCCTTACTTTCAAGGTCATGGCCTAGGAGCCATTTGGCCTCCACTAAGCTTGTCATTGACACCACTAATGACACTGGTGCTTGTCTTCTTATTTGATGTTCAACCTGACATGCTTGCTCACTCTTCTTTGTGTGTTGAGTGATGCATCATCCTCCTCGATCATATCATGGCACTTCACCTTTCTTCCCTTTCTTTAGCCTAATGAATGGCGCCCTTTTAGATGTCATCATGCTTGTTTCTTGTCTTGCCCACTTTGTGGGAGTCTCAACCCACGCTGTCATAGTAGGGTTGAGGCACTGGGCATGACAACGAGCACACAAACGTGAGGCAAATGGGTAGCATGAGGCATGCTGAACGCACGCGCAGCGGTGGCTGGGCAAATAGGCATGCGCGGCAGAGTGTTTGAGGGGTGGCTGGCAGCTGCCTCTCTTGGTGAATTTCTTGTTGCAACTTGATTTTTTAAAGCTTAAAAACACCATTTCCAATCAAATAAACTTTAAAAAATTTTATGGAACCCAAAAGAGACCTCTTAACTAGCTTACCAAAAATTTTAGATGCCAAAAGCTTCCTCTAAGTGCCTTGAAAAATCTTTTAAAATAGCAAGCTCAGATTCACCCAGTTTTTAGACAACCTCTGTTTCCTTCAAGTTTTCTCAACCTTCTTAATCTTAAATCACTTTGGCAGCCCCAGGGTGTCTTCTACACTCAATCAGATTTCATTTAGTTTTAAAATCACAAAAATAGTACAGGTAAATTGGAAGAGCTAGCGTTCCAAATATACCCTTCACATGTTGTCAAAAACTGCCTAATCTTCATCCAGTCAATTTGAATCAACCAGCCGCTTGCTTGTCCTACTACATCTATAGCCACAAATGTTTCACCTAATGGTGTACTAATTAACAACTCTTATGGAAAACATTCTAGTTTTTTTATAACACCTATAGCAAACATATGTGACATAAAAGAATGTGTAACACCAAGTCAATCAATACATAAGCAGGTTTATCAAAAAAAAAATAACGTACCAGTCACGTCATCAAGTGTTTCATCAGCTTCCTATTGAGTCATCTAAAAAATCTTCCCTTGAGCACGGGGACGACCCACTGATGCCTTTTGTTTAGCACCACTTGAAGCCTTACCCTTGGAAGCTATTGGCATAGATGGCTGGTCAACTATCTAAGACGTGGTTTTTGCCTATTATTGCCCTCTTGCAATAACTTAGGACAATTTCTGCAGAAATTTCCAGGTTGTCCATATTTGAAACATACATCATTCTTCCCAAGCATGACTCTAATGACCTCTACCACATTCTGCACATATAGATCTTCTCTCAACTCCTACAGAAGCACCATTGGATGATCTAACCTATGAACCTACATTGGACTTTGATGGTCGTCTTGAACTGTTAAAAGACTGAAATCCTCCTCCCCTACTTGATTTAAAACTGGAAGTACCACTATATCTTGGTTTAAAGCTTTATTTATTTGAAACTCCAAGAGTAAACCTCCTATTGGATCTGTCATGTTGTTGGCTCGAGTAGGTAGCTACACGAGCATTCCTTGTAACTTCTCTCTCTATATTCTTTACAGATATACTCTTCTCAATTCTCATTGTAGATTCAACTAACTGAGCAAAGTCATTCCATTCAACACTTGCAGTAACTGGTACGAATATCCTTCTTCAATACATCTTCAAATCTTTTGCATTTATCCCCCTCATTCTTAATTACTGAAATAGCATATTTGGACAGTTCTATATATGTTTTCTCATATTCTGCCACCAACATCGTTCCCTATACTAACTTAGAAAATTCTTTCTACTTCATATCATAGAATGACCATGGATAGAACTTAACATAGAAGAATCTTTTGAATTCTTCTCAGCTGATCTCTCTATCTCTGTGGCGTAACCGAGTCATATGCCACCGGTCATCTGTCGCCCCTTGTAGTTAGAAAGTGGCAAGTTTCACCTTTTTTTCCTTTGGGCATCTCATCACTCCAAATCACTTTTCTACCATTTTCATCTATTTCTCAGCATTTGCAGGATCAGCCGTCCCTGAAAATATTGTGCACCCAAGGCCTTTAAACCTTCTATCCCAAAGTTCTCCTCAGATTTATCTTACTCGACCCTCACACTAGCTGCAAGTTCCTGAGCCAATCTAGCCATCATCTGTTCTCCAAAATTCATCTCTATGTGGGGTTGATGAGTTTTAGATTCTGCTTCCTCGTTTCTACTTATTTCACCACCAGGAGCTTTACTAGTTTCGTCAACTGGCTATTTCTCCGTCCTGCCACGATGAATCACAATCCTTAGATTACAATATGTGACATTATATTTAGTAAAAACCATGGATATTCTGCTACATGCAAGCCTACTGACTCTCTAACACATAACATGTAGCAAGACTTTAAAACATGTAGACCTACGATGTAGCAGGAGTCCCTCGACATGTGGCAATAGACAACTTAGCTTGGATTCTAAACTTTATCGCTAACTGTGAAGGGGAGGAGGGGAAACATAAAAAATTGAAAAGCATGAGCTAATACCCAGTGAATGGTAAATTTAATATAAAAATAAATTTTCTCTTTCGAAACTATCGATAAAGTAGGTCAAATTATTCAGTAAATAATTATCAAAGTATAAGAGATGCAGTAACTCCTCAAACATGTGCTAGTAAAACAGTGGCATGATCACATCTCATAAAAAGCACATTATAAAGCATACAGGTGTTATCAGAAAACCACACCAGTTCTGTACCCTAATACTTCTTTACAACGATGGGTTACTCTTAACAAAGAATGCCCCACGCGGTATAAACCAAATAACAAGGTCATACGTGCACGCAAAGCTACCTTTAAGGCTAAACATAAATCCTCACCACAGACCTAGGTTACTCTGGACTTCTTAGTATACTCTGACCACATCTGACCCCGGTAGTCCCCTGATAGCCTGAGTGGTGCTACAGGCATAGGTTCCTCTTGGTATACTCTGATCACATCTAGCCCCATTAGCCCTCTAATTTCCTAAGTGGTGTCGCTGAAACACATTCAAGTAGCACAGAAAAATAACCAGTACAGAAAAATAACCATCTCTCAGGTATAAAAATCAGTAGGTTGAAACTACTTTCACAACCATTCAACATTCTTAAATCTACCATCAAGAGGTTTTCATATGAAACCATACACATCACAATTATGTAAAGTCATGCTCCAAACTACATTTTCATAAATCCAGCTCATATAAAACCAACGAGAGTTTAGAAATCATGATTCAAGCATTTTTTAAATAATAGTCAAGTAAAACAAATCATGCCATCACATTTCATAAATCATAGCAAACTATCATACTTATATATTTTTCATATCAAAATACTCAAAATAAAGCCACTCATGGATCAAACATATATTTTATATCGAAAATAGTTGAAAATAAACCGCTCATAGTCACAGACACGAATTCCATGGCTTATAAGCCCCCCTCCCCCCTCCTCTATCTCCATTTGATCTGAAACGAAGTCTTAAGGTTACTAGACACTCACAAGAGGTCAAATTAACCCAAAACAACCCTATGTGATTCAATGTAACCAATTAAACTTAATTTAACACCTAAACACTCACATTTTGCTCATTGGGTCAATTATTATAAAATTATCCAAAACGGCTAAAAAATCGCTTTAAAATCCAAATTATTCATTTTAGGGTAAAAATATGTAAAAAATACTCATTTGACTTAAAAATTCTCACTAACACCCAAAATGTTCAAAACAAGAAAATGAGCACTAAAAATGGATGTGGGTGCTGGTGAGGGTGTAGGCATGCCTGGATGGGTGTGGGGCGCGCACTGAGGAGCACTGGGCATGGCAACAAGCGCGTGAGGTAGGTGGGTAGCATGAGGTGCATAGGTGGGTGGGCGGATAGGTGCATGCGGCTGGGGTATCGAGGGGAGGGGGTGGCTGGTAGCTGCCTCTCCTAGTGAATTTCTTGTTGCAACCCGATTTTATAAAGTTTAAAAACACCATTTTCAGTCAAATCAACTTTAAAAAAAAAAAAAATTATATAACTTAAGAGGGACCTTTTAACTAGCTTACCAAAAATTTTGGGCGCCAAAATCTTCCTCTAAATGCCTTAAACACTCATTTAAACAACAAGCTCATATTCACCCGATTTTCAAACAACCTCTCTTTCCTTCAAGTTTTCTCAGCCTTCATAATCTTAAATCAATCTGGCAGCCTAGAGTGTCTTCTACACTCAATCATCTTTCATTTGGTTTTAAAATCACAAAAATAGCACAGGTAAATTGGAAGAACTAGCGTTCCAAAAATGCCCTTCACATGTTGCCAAAAACTGCCTTTTCTTCATCCAATCAATTTGAGTTAACCAGCCGCTTGCTTGCCCTACTATGTGGATTCTTCTCATTCTTCTCTATCCTTTTCATCCCTAATTAAGTTTATCAAGTTAAATTAATTTAAAAATATTTTCCAACCCTAACACTTCTCCTTCTCACTCTTGACCTACTTGTTTCTCTTACGAAGTTTTATTCCTTCTATCTTTCTAACACTTAGTCAATCACAACTCATATTCAATTTCTCCAACAATCAATAATGTTACTACGTTACTAAATAAATAAAAATGAACTTGCACTTGTAAAGTAATTTCCAATTACCAACTTCAACACTTAGCAACAAAGCATGCTTAGGTCATAGAATCAAAGTGATTCATTTAGGTAAATTCTAAACTCACTTATTTAAGTTAACCCTAAGCATAAATAAAAGAAAAAAAGACAAGGGCTTACAGTGGACACTATTATGTTAATGTGGAGATATTGGAGTGTAGTTGTCTATGAAAAACTGCTTTTGGTTTAGAGTAATTAATGCAACTTTTAAATCTTCAAATGTGTTGCTGAGAAAATGAAACTTCGATATTTTCAAAATAAAGTAGTAATGATTTCTATCCAAAGCTAAAAGTATTTTTTAGTTCTTAAGGGAAGATACTTCAATATGGGGATTTCCTCCATGCACTGCTTGGAAACAACCCATCTCCAACTTAGAGGAGCATTGTTTGGGGGAAAGATCTCTTTCTCAAGGGTTTTAGATGGAAAGTCGGCAGTAGGGTGGGTATTTATATTTATAAAGACTCTTGGTTAGTTGAGGAGGGCTCTAGAATTCCAATATGTTTAAATAAAAATCTTAAAGCAAAAAGAGTTTAGGATCTCGTCAGGGAGGATGGTTCGTGGAGCATCAATCTGATGAGAAATAACTTTCTCCCCAATGATGCCATGGCAATCTTGAGTATTCCTCTCAAAGGCAATAGGGGTCGGATGAGATTATTTGGGGGATGGGCTCAAAGGAAATTTTCTCGGTTAGGAATGCTTATAAGATTGTTGTCAATTTGGACCGTGCTTCAAATGCCTTTGCTTTTGTATGAGATTTGTTGAGTCAATTAGGCATGTTTTATGCAGTTGTAAATTCACTAAAGATATCTGGCTTTCTATTCTTCCCAAGGTGAATGTTTTCCTGGCTTCTTGTAGGGATAGCTAGAGTGTGGCTGATTGTTAGTACGGATAGGGAGTCGGGTCCCCATAGGTTAGAGAGTCTGTAGAGTCAGGTGACTTGGTCTCTGCTGAAGTTTGGCTTTTGGAAACTCAACGCTGATGCAT
Organism: Benincasa hispida; assembly: GCF_009727055.1. NCBI lineage: Eukaryota > Viridiplantae > Streptophyta > Magnoliopsida > Cucurbitales > Cucurbitaceae > Benincasa > Benincasa hispida. The sequence continues at coordinate 15,568,432 of NC_052349.1, forward strand.
CTTAGTATGATCAGTTGAATGCATGTGGTATCAGCTAGATTGTCCATGACTTTTTTGGGTCTCCAATTCTTGTGGGTTTTGAAAGGATGACTGTTTATTTGACTATAAAATCATTGGAGACTCTTGGTGTGATTAAAGGGTTGTTCATCCTTATTTATCAGGTGGGCCCGTCTCTTTCTCTCCCCTTGTTGATCTAGCCTAATTATTCTGAGTTTGTGAATGTTGTTAACTTGTTGGGGAGTGACATTTCACAATTGAGTTGGTTGGTCAAGGAGTATCTCTCTTTGGCTATGGTTGACCGCATTTTGTCTCTCTCTTAGTGCTCTAGAGCGGTGAATGGTGTGGCGTACCGTCTAGCCCGTGTGGCTTTGTCTTTTGGTAGTTTTGACGTTTATTTTGTCAATCCCCCTTCTTTCCCCTCCGAAGACTTGGGTGGGATTCTTTTGTTCTGCCTTCTTGGTTCTCCTATGCTATTGTTGAGGAAGCTCGTGGTTTGGACTCCGATTTGTTGTTTGTTTATATATTTCACCTTTTTAAAAAAATAAAGGTATTTTTTAAAACTTTTTTTTAGTTAAAGAGTATGGTTAACTTGAACTTTTCAAAGTTGTTGATCTTTCTAAACAAAGTACAAATTTAATGTATTTTTCATTTTTTTTCTAGTTTGAACAAATAATCTTGTTCGATTTCAATGAATTAATAAAAAAATGTTTTTAATAAAAGGAAATAAGTTTTTTTTTTAAAGAAAGAAAATGCAAACATGTATTGCATATGTTAAAAGGTTGCATATTGTTTTAAAATTTAGGTTTAAATACTATTTTGGTTCCTATATTTTTGTTTTGATTCATTTTTTGTCCTATATTTTTAAGATGTTCATTTTGGTCATAGACTTTCAATTTTGGTTCAGTTTAGTCTTTATAGTTTACAAATGTTCATTTTGGTCAGTATACTTTTAATTATCGTTCTTTTTTGTCATTATACTTTCAAAAAGTGACTATTTTGGTCCCTTCATTTCCATTTTTAAGGAAACAAAATGGTAATCACATTTTTAAATTTCAAGAACCAAAATCTACAAAATTTAAAAGTAAAAAAACCAAAATGAATATTTTAAATGCAGAGAGGACCAAAATGAATCAAAGTTGAAAGTATAAGGTCATTCCATAACATTCTTATTTCCAATTCCTATTTCTCATTTTTCAAGAAACAACCTTATTTGATAAACAATTTTGTTATTTCTAGACTTTAAAAAAAATCTAAAAATTTGGTTAAATTTAAGAATTGCAAAAAGTAATTTCTCTTGTTCGATTTTTATTTTAATTTTACGGAGACATCATTATTCTAAAGTTCAGTTACTAGTGGTGTGCCTATCCTTGTTTTTGAAACTTTTGAGCAAGAAGTCGAATGAAATAATTATCAAACATTTACGTCATTTTATCCATCTTTTCAAGAAACAAGAGATATAACTATTTACAAAAAGTATTAACAAACGTGACCATGGAACTAAAATGAATATCATAAAAGTAGAAGGAACAGAATGACTTAAAAAAAAAATCAGACCCAAAAGTATAAAAACCACCAAAATAATATTTAAACCTAAAATCAAACAATTTGTTAGGACATAATTTATGCACTAAATCAAAATTGAACTTAGTTTTAAGGTCAGAAACACATTGATCTAACTTCCACATGAGTAGTTATTTAATCTTTAATTTATAACATTGTCTCTGTACTTTAAAATTCGTAGAAATTAAATCATTAAATATTATTATATTAATCTACTTTTAATTTTGTAATAATATAGTCACTTAAATACATACTTACCTACGTACATACAATTTCAACCTGTATTTTAAGAAAAATGAAAAAAGAAAATATATACAATGTAAAAATAAAAATATTTGTAAAAAAGGAAGATTATAAATATATGGATCATTGAGAAACAAATTTATTTTAACTTTCAAAATGAATTAAAATTAGAGATGTCCACAGGTGGGAATGGTTCCCATTCCTCGACCTCGCTACCAATTTCATTCTCCATCTCCTCAAAATTTTTTACAGAGATCGGGGTGAAGATTCTTTATAAGGAATTCGCAGGGGCAGAAAATTTATTCTCGTTTGGTTTTTTTAAAATAATTAACTTAAATTACTACTGTGAATTTTTTTAATTAAATAGTTAAATTTTCACTCATATTTGACAAAGATATCCACGGGCTGGGGTAGGGTCGGGATGGTTTCCCATCCCTCATCCCCGCTATTCATTTCATTCTCCATCTCCACAAAATTTTCCACCGAGATCAGGATGAAAATTTCTCATAAAAAATTCGTAGGGGTGGAAAATTTTTCCCATTTGTTTTTTTAATAATTAACTTAAATTACTACAATGAATTTTTTTAATTAAATAGTTAATTTTTTTACTTATATTTGATAAAAATATAATTAAAATGTTTTATTTTCATAATTTCTAAATATTACAACACATTTTCTAACCTTAACTTAATATATTATATGCATACAGACTAACAATGCTTTTTTATGTTTTAAAAAAACATGAGTTACTATACCGTGGATATAACAATGCTTTTAAAATAATAATAATAAACTAACAATATAAGTTACTCACAGAAAGTTTCAAACTCAGTGTACTATAGATGTATGTATATATAATCGGGCGGGACAGAGAATATAATCCTCGTTCTTGTTCCCGTTTAGGTGATGAAATTTTTTTTCCACTTCTTCCCTCATTTCTCGTCTAATCGAGAATTTTGCACCCTTTTTAGGACAAGTCCCCACTGATTAAATGACATCTCTAATTAAAATCTTTTATATTAATCCAAAATAACTTTTAATTTCGAAATGAATTATGATCTTCACACCAATTAGCAAGAGTAAATTAAGAAATATTTTTTTTTTAAAGAAAATGAAACAAGGCAATAAATAATTATCCAATCTTTTTTCCTTTATAAAAAGAATGGTTAAGATATCAATTTCTATTTTGATTAAGAGATTTCTACATATAAGGCCTAGAGAAATGTTTTATATTTCTTAAATATCATAAAATTTGAAATTTTTTCAAAGATAGCTTTTTAGTGTTAGATTTGGATAACTCTACCATTTTTTTTCATTTATTTATATCCAATTTTTATATGAAAAATTTTTATAAATAGAAAAATCTCAAAAATATTTATACTTTATAGCAAAAAGTTCCAAAATGTTTTGTACTTTTTGAACTTTTTGCTATAAAGTGTAAATATATTTTTATATTTAAAAAAACCTTTTTTTTATATATATTTTCCTATTTACGGATCTATAGAGAAAATGTTGTTGAATGAGAAATTTTGGACCAATCGCAAATTGTCACGTCATTTACTAAATTAATGACGAAATTCCAAATAATTGAATTCGAGACTAATTAGAAGTTGACATTTGTCCCAAATTAAAGTTGAAGACATAAATTGACGAAGTCCGATGATGCCACATGTTTCCTTCGTAACCGTTGGATTGAATAAGATTACTTGTCCAATTTGATATTATTTTTTGGGCTAAAAGTCCAATTTAGCCCATAAATAGGCTTAATTTGACCAAAATATCAAATAAGACCCAAATCCAATTAGTCAGGCCCATGGACCGACCAAGCTCAAGGCCATGAAATCCAGTAGAGAACTCTATAAATAGAGGAGTTCTCCTCATTTGTGAAGGTCAGCAATTCTATACTCCAGAGAGCTTACAGGGAATTCTCTACAGTCAGAAGACTCCTTCACTCCTGAAGCTGACCATGTCTGAAGACTGAAGTCCTTCGAAGATACAAGTATTCTGAAGACTGAAGTCCTTTGAAGATGCAAGCATCCTGAAGACTGAAGTTCTTTGAAGATACAAGCATTCTGACCATGCTTGAAGACTGAAGTTCTTTTGAAGATACAAGTAATTCTACATTCAGAGAGCCGAGAGAGAATTTATCAACAAGCAGAAGACTCTCAAGACTCCTGAAGCTGCACTCCTAGAAGACAGAAGACCCTTAAAGATACAAACACTCTTCCAAGACTTCTACAAGAACGTTTGGTGCTTTCCTTCTTCAAGTCAAGCGCATCCACCCAACCGAGAGAGAATCAGAGGATCAAGTACTAAAGATCGAACCACATCGCATCAAATCATCCTCAACATCAACACCAACTCAAATTCAACTCCACGAAACAAGTTTCTCTGGAAGCCTCGTGCGAACACTAATCCTCCAAGAAGATCAACAAGCCCGAAGGCCGATCATCCAAGAAGATCAACAAGCCCAAAGGCCGATCATCCAAGAAGATCAACAATCCCAAAGGGCGATCATCAAAGAAGATCAAGATCATTCAAGAAAATCAACAAGTTCAAAGGCCGATCCTCCAAGAAGATCAACAAGCCCAAAGACGGATCATCCAAAAAGATCAATAAGCCCAAAGGCCGAAGATCAACAAGCCCAAAGGCCGATCACCCAAGAAGATCAACAAACTCAAAGGCCGATCATCCAAGAAGATCAACAAGCCCAAAGGCCAATCACGCAAGAAGATCAACAAGCCCAAAGACCGATCACCCAAGAAAATCAACAAGCCCAAAGGCCGATCGTTCAAGAAGATCAACTAGTTTAAAGTTTATAGTTTATTTTGAAAGCATAAGAGATTGTACTCACTTTCCACAAAATTAATACAAATACAAAGTTCAAGTTCCCCGAAATAAATTTCTCTTGAAATCTCGTGCGAACAAATGTATTTATTATAAAGAGAGAAAATGCATTTAATATAATTTTTTTCTTATTTTCAATTGAAAAGAGAAAATGTATTATTGAATTTTTTTTCCTCATTTTTCAATGGGAGAGAGAAATGCATTTTATATGATTTTATTTTCCATTTCTAGCCAGCTTGTTGTTTACGACGTCTTCTTTATTTTCATATAATATATTTCATTGTTTATTTGGTATATATATCCTAGGTATTCTGATATGTATACACTTCTAACTAGGTATCGCTCGTGCTTGTAATATATTCTCCGGATGTTATGATATGTATGTCAATATAATTTGAAACATTGTTTTAGATGTTTACAAATATATTGGTAAGATTGACTACGCACGTTTAACATAAGTCACAGTATATATCATAAATTTTATTTAAGTAGTCAAGAATCCCAATAAATATATCATATATTATTATCCATATGACAGTTCAGTATATGATTATTATTTTAGATAACCCACTTTATATATCATATATTAAATGTTAATAAGTTTGCTGAAATCTCACATTATTGAAAATATATACGATATATCATAGTATATATCGTATACGAATACACCATTTTCAAAATAAACTATATGTTGTATAGCATATATGTCAAAATCACACAATTACAATTATAAACTTAAATTCTATCATAAATTATAAGACTTCAAAAAATAGATTTGAGTACATATCAAAGGGGGTGTCGAATTGAGACTAAGGCGCCAGATATCCATAGATCTGGACTGGGGGGGCGTCAAATCTCCATGGGTCTGGATTGAGGGGCGCCGGGTCTCCATAAATCTAATCTAGTGGGTGTTGGATCTCCACGGATCTGATTGAGTGGTGTTGAATCTCCATGAATTTAAATAGGCAGTTAGATCTTAGTGCAGCGGCACGAACGGAGGGAGGCGGGCCCCAAATAGGAGAGACAAACAGCGAAAATAAACCTCGATGATTGTCGGTCGGTGGCACGTGGAAATCGAAGATGATGGAAAAAAATTGATGAATGAGGACAAACAACGCGCGATTGATTTCGATGGACGAATAGCTGATGAACGAGGACGAATGGCGCGTTGATGTGGACGATGGTGGATGGGTGACCGATTCTGACGAGTGAATGGTGGCGACAGCATACAAGGGCAACGAAGGGGTGTGCAATCGTGTGGAGGGGGATAGAAAAAGAAAGAGGGAGAGGGCGAGAGAGATGAACAAAGAGTGAGGTGTATGGGGGTGTGAAATGATAGAGGAGGAAGTGATTGTTTTGGAAAAAAAATTAAGTTAAATTTGCACATGAATGATGGAAACCTTTGAGTTTTCCATAAAAAAACCCTTCAATTTTCTTTTTTTTTTTTTTTTTTAAAAAAAATCGTAATTAAGTGTAGAAATGAGACTAAAAAGTTATTATACTCTAATTTTTGTATACTAAAGAAGTTTATTTGGACATTTTTTTAAAAGAAAATAAAAACCAGATATAATTGAAATAGGGCATTTCTTTAGGCCTTCTATATAGAAATCTCATCCATACCTAGGTTATCTTATGTTGGGCTTCAATTTACAATGTTAATGAATGTATGTTCATCCATAATCTCCTCTCACCACTTCGATTCGAATAATTGTAACTATTTGAAAAAAATATAAATATAAATTTATGAAATTTTAGAAGGCAATCGACATGATTGTTCGTTTAAAAATATATATTCATCATAGACGTATTGTTTCATATATATGATCTAAATTCAACCTCATCATGAAATCATCTATTGCTTTTTCATGTAACTATTTTGATCTAATGAGTTATAACGAAAGACTATAGATATAATGATAATAATAATAAAAAAATAAAAAAATAAAAAGAAAAAACCTCTCACAACTTTTTTTTAGCAATATATGCTCATGTTGGCCCTCTCATGGCCCATTCTATATATAGTTTTTTTTGCTCAAAGTTGATATTAAGAGACTAAATTTTATAAATTGGAGACAAGTATATATATATATATATATGAAATAAAAGAGAAATTATATAATTAATAATTTTATGACTAAGTTAACTAAAATACCATTAACTTTGAACCAAAGTTTTTTTCATGGGAACCATCACTACTTTATTTTAGAAATTTCCCTATTTTAAAAAAATTCACTAATGTGTTTCAATTTTGTAAAAAAGTAGTCAACAAGAACGTAGCTCAGGCATAGTGTTTATACTATCAACCGGCATGGTGTTCAAAAGGACCTAAAAATTTTGGAAAAAGCTGCATCTATTTTAATTGGTTGCCTTTGTTGCACATCTAATTAAAAATTGTCACTTAAAAATAAATTATTAAAAATAATTTTCTTGTGTTGATAAAATAGAAATGTATGAACTTGGGTGCAACCTAATATTGCTTTTAGAATTTTTTTTTTTCGTTGTGAATTGATTTGATATATACTACCATATATGATTAATTAAAAACCATTTGATCATTTTTAGATTATTGTTAAAACACAACTCCTGTATCTTAAAGAAGATGAAAAAATAATTACTTAATTGAAAAATATTTTTTAAAAAGTGAAGATTATAAATATATTGATAAACAAATTTAATTTAGAAAAGAAGACGAGATCGTTATCTATTGAAATTATTATTTTAAAATTTTGAATAGCTACCTAGATGTAGAATGAAAAGTAATTATTCATTCTGTTTAAATGGGTGAATTTAAATTTAAAACAACTACCAGTAATTTTTTTTAAAAATTTCAACATGGCATTAGGACCTTTCATACCAATCCAATAAGAAATGAATTATGCTATCATACCAATTACCAAGAGTAAATTAGAAAATGAAAAAAAATAAGAAAAAGAAACAAAGCATCGAATAATTGTTCAATTTTTCTTTACCGAAAAAAAAAATCTACTGAGAGAACTCAGCAAGAAAATCAAGAGAACAAAATCTAAACCATATTAAAATTTAAAATCACACATTTCATACATAAATAATTATTTAATCTTTTCTTCTCTATCAAAAATGATCAAGATCCCAATAGTCCATATATGTATTTTCATTAGAAAACTATAGAAGATCAATAAAATCAAGGGAACAAAATCTAAACCATATTAAAAAAATTTAACTGCTAACCCATAATAGTCTGATGTATATGTCGGAGTGTTCATGGGTTTCTTCAACCCAAATAACCCAATGAATCCAACCCAACCCAACCATGAAATATTTGGGTTGGGTTGGTTCGAGTTATTCGGATCATTTGTTTGAAATTTTGTTCTAAAAAGAAGTACAACGTAAATATGTAAAAAACTTATTTAATTATTTTCATATATTGAATTAAGATTAACAACTCAATTTCAATTTAAATAGTGAAAACTTTCTTTTTAAAGTGCAAAGAAACTACTTTTAAGAGCTGTTGAAGAATAAATTATTAAAAAAATATTGAAATTAAATAAAATTAAAATTAAATAAAATTAAAATCAATATATGTATAAATAATTGATTATAAGTAATAAAAAAACATATTTTAAAGGTGAATAAATTCGGGTCGGTTCAGATTGGTTTAGGTTATATTAGGTGAACCTTTGAACCAACCCAACCCAACCCATAAAATTTTTATTTATTTGAATCCAACCCAATACAAATGAGTTGATAACCCAATCCAAACTGCGCGGGTTGAGTTGGGTTCATCGATTTTTTCGGGTCATCACGTTTTTTGAACACCCCTATGTATATGTAAAATTTATAGTTTGTTTTGATTAATAGAAAAACTAAGTATAGGATTGTTCTTCAAACCTATCTCAATTATTAGATGATTCATAGAAAAATTAAGGATATGATTGTTGTTCAAGCATATCTCAACTATTAGATGATTCATATATGTTTACAATCTAAATCATACATATACATAAAATGATACACTACTTTGACTCGAATAGTTATAACAATTTGAAAATAAATAAAAAATAGAAATTTATAAAATGTTAAAAGGCAAAAGACATGTTCGCATACACATATAGATCATCTCCATACACGGCTTAACTATTTTGATCCGATTAATTAGTTATAATGAAAGATAAAATAGACATTATTTAAAAAAAAAAAAAAAAAAAACTCTCCCTTTTTTTCTTTTAAGCAACTAAGTAAAGGTCATGCCATGATTGAAAATGTGTAGAACATAAATTTTTAAATAAACATAATTGTAGTTAAGTTTAAATAGTAAATACCTAAAGGTGAAATTAAAAAAAGTAAGGAAAGAGATGATGATTATAATTATATATATGTTTTATTGAGTTAATTTCTAACGAAAATGAAATGTGTTAGATGTACTTGAAAATATTTGAAACACAATTACAAATATAATTTATAAAATATTAAATAATAAATGTAAAAACAATTAAAGAGACAAATGGAGAAATAAACTTTTCAGTTATAAATAAATTACTAGTAACTTTATTAAACATATAAATGTGAAAAGAAATGAATTATGACTTGATACCAATTACTAAGTGTTGGTTAATTAAGGAATGAAAAAGAAAAATTAAGAAAAAGAAAAGGCATTAAATAACTATTTAATCTTTTTCGTTTCTTTATAACAAAAAAACGGTTAAGATCCCAACAACTTATAAATCTAGTTTTATTAAAAATCTCAACAACAAAATCAAAAGAACAAAATCCAAACAATAATAAGATTTAAAACCATACCTACATTTCCTATATAAATAGAGATCAATCCCATAGGTAAAAATTCAAAAATGGGTCTTAGTGGAAATTTTCTTATATTAAACTGTTTAGTTTTGGGTTTGACATTTATTTCTTCTGCCAAGAAAGTTTCAGTTGGTTACGATGGGAGAGCTTTGAAGATAAATGGAGAAAGAAAAATTATAATTTCTGGTTCCATCCATTATCCTCGTAGCACTCCTGAAGTAATTTTTCTTATTTACTTTTGTTAACATTTTTTTTTTCATTTACATAATTTAACTAATAATATTGCTATTTGTTCGTTTAATTAATTAATTTAGATGTGGCCAATGTTGATGGAGAAAGCAAAAGACGGCGGTGTTAATGCAATTGAAACCTACGTATTTTGGAATGCCCATGAACCCCAACGTGGCCAAGTACTTTCATCTCATCATTTAAAAAAAAAAAAAAAAATTAATTAAGGTGTATTCTATAATTTCAAATAATTTAATTAATTTTTTTCCCTTTTATTTTTTTTTTTCAGTATGATTTTACAGGAAATAATGATTTGGTAAAGTTTATTAAAACAGTACAAGAACAAGGACTTTTTGCTATTCTTAGAATTGGACCTTATGTTTGCGCCGAGTGGAATTACGGGTAAATATATACACCTTTTTTTTTTTTTAATAAATTGTATATATATTTTTAATTACTTATTTTGAAATTTCTTTGCAGGGGTTTCCTGTTTTGTTACATAATCTCCGGGTATTCAGTTCAGGACCATAATCAAGTTTACATGGTATTTTTATAAAAAAAAAAAAGAATTATTATTACCGTTTCTTCAAAAAAAAAAAAAAAGGAAAATTGTATTAATTATTATAAAATTTATTGTGATTTTAGGATGAGATGGCAAAATTCACTACATTTATAGTAAATAAGATGAAGGATAATAAGTTATTTGCTTCACAAGGAGGACCCATAATTGTCGCGCAGGTTTGTTTTTTTTTTCCCCTGTTTTTTAAATTCATTATTTATTATATATTTTATTTTTTTTAAAAGAAATACTAATATAGGAATATGTTTAAAAAATTAGATTGAAAATGAGTATGGAAATATAAAAGGATCGTACGGACAAGCGGGAAATGAATATGTGAAATGGTGTGCTAAGTTGGCACAATCTTACAACCTTAGCGAACCTTGGATCATGTGTCAAGAAGGCGATGCTCCTCAGCCCATGGTATGCATTTACTATAATGCCCCTCTCTCATTTAATATAATTTATAAAAAAATAATTTATTTACATTTCAATTTATAATTGACAGATTAATACATGCAATGGCTTTTACTGTGACCAATTCAAACCCAATAACAAAAATACTCCCAAAATCTGGACTGAGAATTGGACTGGCTGGTTTGTTCTTGACCTTAGCCTATTCGAATAATTCTTATATTTTTATTTAATTTTTATATTATATTACACTAAATGCAAAATAAATAATAATAATAATAATAATAAATTACTAAGTCATTGAGAAAAATTAGGTTCAAGAGTTGGGGACTAAGAGACCCATACAGAACAGCTGAGGATGTTGCATTTGCTGTTGCACGATTCTTCCAATATGGTGGTTCCTTGCAAAATTACTATATGGTAATTTGATAAACCATACCCTAAAATCACTTTTTTTTTTTTATTCTTATTTTAAATTTGATTTTATTTTTTGGTATAGTATCATGGAGGAACAAACTTTGGTAGAACTTCCGGAGGTCCTTACATTACAACATCTTATGATTACAATGCACCGCTCGATGAATATGGTATATTATATTTAACTAATAGTTAATAGTTTTAAATTTTAAAATAAAACCCATTTAATAAAAATGGGAGCTTGATTTAAAAATGTTTGTTAGGGAATATGAACCAGCCAAAGTGGGGACATTTGAAGCAACTTCATAAACTTTTGATGTCTATGGAGAAAGTTTTGACTTATGGTGATGTCAAACACACTGAATATGGCCATTTGACAACAGTGAGCATTTAAATTATTGTAACTAATTGAAATGAGTGATAAAATTACTTACTGTGACCTACATATTTTGTAACAGGCAACATCTTACACTTACAAAGGCAAATCAAGTTGCTTCTTTGGAAATGCTGAAAATGGTAATAGAGATATCACCTTTCAAAATAGAAACTACACTGTTCCTGGTTGGTCTGTCACTATTCTTCCTGATTGCAAAACTGAAGTTTACAACACTGCAAAGGTATGAATAAGTGCAAATTATTATTATTTTCAAATATTTGTTTGATGGGTTATTATTATTTCATAAATATTAGGTAAACACTCAAACAACAATAAGGGAAAAGGTTTCAAGATTAGTGGGAAAATACAAAAAACCATTGAAATGGCAATGGAGAAATGAGAAAATTGAACACATTACACATGAGGGTGATGTATCAGGAGCTATTATCACAGCCAATAGCCTTCTTGATCAAAAGCTTGTCACAAATGATTCCAGTGATTATTTGTGGTACCTCACCGGGTAATTTTAGTTTCCCCCCCTTTTTTTAATTTCTCATAATCATAGAAGAAATTAAATATAATTATTATACTCATTAATCCCCATTTTGCCCCCATTTTTCAGATTCCATCTAAAGGGAACCGATCCACTTTTTGGCAAACATGTAAGATTACGTGTTAAGACACGCGGCCATATACTCCATGCCTTTGTCAACCAGAAACATATTGGTAAATTCACTATTATTATTATTATTATTATCATCATCATCATCAAATTTATGAAAATTCATATTCATATTCATATATTGATATAAGATTTTAAATTTTCTAGGATCACAGTTTGGTCCATATGGGAAATATGATTTCACATTAGAGAAGTCAGTCAGGAATCTAAGGCATGGATTCAACCAAATAGCCCTATTAAGTACAACCGTTGGATTACCTGTAAGTACTATATAAATTAAATTAAATTTGCAAAAGTACCCCTTTTGATATATGAAATTACATAAATGCAGAATTATGGAGCACGGTTTGAAAATGCTGAGGTAGGAGTTCATGGGCCAGTTGAATTGATTGCTAATGGAGAAACAATAAGGGATTTATCAACAAATGAATGGGCTTACAAAGTTGGGTTAGATGGTGAAAATTTTGAATTTTTCAACCCTGACCATAAATTTAAAAAGCCATGGCACTCTGACGATCTCCCATTAAATCAGAATTTCACTTGGTATAAGGTATATTATTAATTAATCAAGAAAAAAATCCATCCATAAAATTAATTAATTGATTGATTTTGATTATATTATAATGTGTTTCATACAGACTAGTTTCCCAACTCCAGAAGGACGTGAAGCAGTGGTAGTGGATTTAATGGGCATGGGAAAAGGACATGCTTGGGTTAATGGAAAAAGTATTGGAAGATATTGGCCAAGTTATCTCGCTACTGAAAATGGTTGTTCTTCAACTTGTGACTTCCGTGGGACTTATTATGATAGCAAATGCGCTACTAATTGTGGAAAACCTAGTCAAAGATGGTATGTTTTTGTTACAATCGTTGTGGTTACATTATCGATTAACTTAAAAGCTGATAAATTAAGGTCGATTTGATTATATATATATAGGTATCATATTCCGAGGTCGTATATGAACAAAGGAAAAGAAAACACATTGATTTTGTTCGAGGAATTTGGTGGGATGCCATTGAATATAGATATTCAAACAACAAGGGTGAAGAAAGTTTGTGCAAAGCCTTACTTAGGAAGCACTTTGGAGCTATCATGCCATGATGGGTTTATCAAAGAAATCAATTTTGTGAGCTTTGGGAACCCTAAGGGCAATTGTGACAATTTCCACAAGGGTAGCTGTGATTCCTCATCTGCCTTCTCAGTTATCGAAAAGGTTAAATTTAAATTAAAACACTTTTTTTTTTAACAATATATATATATATATATTATTGTTTTATTTTTATAGATTTTGATGTTATTTTGTATTTATTTTTGGATTGCAGACATGTCTTGGAAAAAGGAAATGTTCAATTGAAGTTACAAAAGCTAATCTGGGACTTACGGGTTGCAAGAATCCAAAAGATAATTGGCTTGCAGTTCAAGTTAGTTGTTAGGATGTTTATTAATTAGGTTTTTAGGGTCTAATGTGATTTTCCCCCTTATTGTTCTAGATTTTTAGGTTTGATATAATAATTTCTAGTCTTTTAAAATGTTTTATTTCCCTTTCCATTGTCTTTTTATCTTTTTATTCTATGTTAATGTAATTAATTCATTCCTTCCCTCACTTTATCTCTCATTTTTTTATCTCTCCTCAAACCCATCCTCCAACCATTTATTATTACACTATAACTCACATATAAATATGTAAATAATATATATATATATATATATATATATATATATATAGTTCACTTCAAATGTTTATATCATTTTTGTACTAAAAAAGAAAAAACATCAAAACAACATTAAATATTACTTATGGTTCAAAGGTTAAGATCCAATAAACTTGTATATATACGAAAGAAAATAAATATAAAACATAATTATTCCTAAGACATTACATTCTACTAACCATGCATATTAATATTTTGTTAAGAACATATTTTAACCCTTTTTTCCTTTCAAAATATCCTTTGAAAGCTTTTGTCAGATGAAAAAGTTTGGCTATGTTTATTTATTGCTTAAATAAATGATGAAATCTAAACACATGCTAAAGTAAAAGTTTACAAATGTGCCATGGGTATCAAATGGGTCGAAAATTTTAAGGTATTTTTTAAATTTGAAACCAGTCCCATTGTCTAATTATATATATTTTTAAATGAAGGGAAAATTTCACAAAATAACTCCAAAAAAAAAAAAACTTTTCTATGAATGACCTTAAAAACTCATCTATGATTGACTTTTTGGATGTGAAATACCAATTGTACCCCCAATTTTAAAAAAAAAAAATTCTTCAAACCATGCCTTCAACAATTGACATCAAGAATGGAAGGTCACTATCAGTTATTCAGTACAACATCCTCATTGTTGATCACTTTCATATTTGTTCATTTCATTGTGTCTTTGGATATAGAGCACGATTCGCTAGAGTATTGAATGAACGATCGTGTAATATACAGATGATTGTTCATTACAATATAACTGCTCGTTTAGTATTATATGAATGGTCGTTTATATATAACATTTAAATGATCGTTTAGTATTATATATTATATAAACGATCTTTTATATACTACTTCATGATAGTGTAATATTATATAAACGTTAGTAGTATATATGCGACCGCGGATACAACTATAAGTGAACACTTATAAATAGTTGGGCAATCGCTTATCAATTACGACACGATTTCAAATTTGATCAATGGCGCTACTTCGCATCTTTGTATGATTGGTGGGGAATGGAAGTAATTATGTTGGAGGTCATGTGAAAGGTCTGAAGGTCAGAATTAGTGAATATTATGCACTAACGACTGAATATCAATCCAGATATGTTTGATATACACATCAAATGTTACTACAATCTGTTGGTCTCGACTCCCTCAATTGACATAGTTGACGATGAAGATTTTAGCTTCTTTTTAGAAGAAAGTGATGCATCCCAGATGTTGTTATTTGTATCTGTTATACCTCACCAAAGTCATGGAGTACACACCGAGAATATGTACCAGCAGTGCAATCCAACGAATCAACCCATTCTAACTAGTCAAAACTTTGGATATGCAACTATTCCAACATGTAATATTCCCACCATGTCTTCGATGGATGATCATATTGAGTCATGTAACTTGTGGGAGGATCGAAATGAAGCTTAGTTTGATCATAACAATGAACCCAAATGTACTCCACAGTTCGATATTAACCATGGATATGGACAATCTTCAAGACCACAAACTTCTCCAACACTTTACATTCATGTTTCAACCCCACCTGCTTTCATCCCACTAGTTGTGATGCCTTCGGTTAAAATACATTCCACTGTTCCAACCCAACTATTTATAGATACACCCAGACCATCACAGGGTCCTTAGTATGATGACCTCATCATAATACCTCATGACTATATGAATGATGAAGATATAAATGTTGGGATTTGTGCCTTAAAGTCTCGTGTCCTGTAGTTTGTAAACAAATTTGTACGAACACTTGTGATGTATAATATATATGATATTTACTTCACTTCTTAACTTTGCACATTTAGATGTTTTTTTTATTTTACCACAAACCAATAAACTTAATATCACTAGTTGTCTTTATGTAACTTAAACATGCATGTAGTGACATACAAGTGGATCATGTCTTAAATGACAACCAAAATAGTCTGTAGTATATGGATATAGGAGGGAAACCTTATCCCGGTAACACTACGGACACGACCCGCTTTGTGGAATTGTTACAAATGTTGTGACTTGTCATAGATGATCTGATCCTGATCGTTCGTGTAGTGGACATGAGAGCGGGGGCGTCCTATACAAACTCACTTGACCTCGAAGTGTTTATGTCTTGTCATATAACTCCGTTCATGACTAAGACTTCACTTCACTAGGATGACCATAGGTAACACGACCTCAATCCTAAGTGAGTTGGGAACTCCTGCCATAGATGCGAGTGGCCAGAGCGCCGACTCAAACCTACCATTTTGGGGATTCGTCTGATTTGGGAGCTGGGAACTCAGCTTCATAAGATGGAGTTCACTTCTTCCCCAAAGTAGGGGTAAATAGATAGATTGCTCTCTCAAAGGTTGATCTTAAGGCTTACAATAGGGCGCCACGCACCTTCTCATGGCCCAAAGTAGGGGTAAGTAAGACTATGTCGTATTGTTCATTAGAGGGATCAGTGGTGCTTAAGGAGGAAGATGTAATTACAAGGACAAAATGGTAAATTGGCCTGTTGTAATTACGAGCATCTGTAAAGGGTCATCGTACTGATGATTGGTTATATCCAATGGACATAGATATATATCTATGACAAGAAGAGTTCAATTTTCGGTCTTTAGTGGAATGTCTGGCAGTTAACGGATGGTGGATATCGTGACTAAAGAGTTTAGTCAGCTATTCACGTACCGTTAGAGCTTCGAGCCATAGGTCCATAAGGCCCCCTTGGTAGCTTGGATACAAGTTGAGAGTAAACTTTTGGGTCTGTTTGAAATGTTCAAATTGACAAGAGGGAGTTCGATTATATATGATACAATTGAACGAGTTAATTAAATATGATATAATTAACTTTATGCATGAGATACATTAATTTGGAGGAAATTGGATATAAATATGATTTATATCTAGTAGAGGAAAATATTATAATTAATATATGATATTAATTTATATGTTATGAATATGATGAGATCACATTCATTGGACGATTATAAAGGAAATGGGACGACGTCTCTTCTGTTCTAAATAATGGATGAGTGTATTGAAAGATCACTTTGGGATGCATAAATAGCTGATGGTGTGTTGAGCATGGAGGCGCAGACATTGTGTTAAAGAGAGTGTCATCACTTAGAAAATTAGTGTCTATATGATAGTGCCTGCACGATTGCTTACATATATGATATTGCTAAGCGATCACTTACTGATTACACCTTCGCGCGCTATTAACTAAGCGATCATTTAGCTCCTGATATTTACTAAACGATCTTATAGAGATCGCCCAGTTTTTCCTACACGATCTTTAGATGATTGCTCACCCTTTTCCTACACGATCGGTTAGACGATCGCTTGCCCTTTCCTACACGATCGTTTAGACGATCGCTTACTTTTTCCTACACGATCGTATACTTCACCTAAACAATCAAGCATCTTGTCTCGATAGACGTCCTCATCTCCTACTTACTTGATCGATGTGTATGGTCTCTCTTCCTCTTTCCCTCTACCAAATCCGAACAAAGCCCACACTTTGGATTCTCACTCCAAGAATATTGAGGGCTCTGAGTGGTTGTGTCATCTCCATTTCCTTCTGTCCGAGTGGTGATTGTTCGAGGTAGATGATTGGGTTTTAGACTAGCCATGAAGAAGAAATCTTCATTTGGTATAATCTATTGATCTCTTTAGCATTATGAATGCATATTAGTATGTTTTAAATGTATATGTGGTAATTCTATCACAATGAATTGGAAAGATCCACTTTCGCTCATAGGTAATCTTGAATAAGAGTTCCTTTAATAAATGTGTTGGGTTTTATGTCCTAAAACTCGTGGTTTGTAAACAATAAATCTTATTCTGAAAATTCAATAAGTTATTATTAAATATATGAATTGCTTATTTCGTTTTAGAAATAAATCCAATAAACTAAAAAGATCCATAACTATTACATGAGTACTTGAACTTTATGTAGAGACATAAAAGTGGATCAGGTTCGAGTAAATAGTCAAAATGATCTATAGTATATGAATGAGGTTGGGTGTCTTATTCTGGTAATACTATTGGATGCGGCCCACTCTGTAGTTGTTACAAAGAGTTGTAAAGTACTACAGATGATGTGATCCTAATTCGTACATGTTATGACATGAGGAGTAGGGGCGTCCTGTGCAATAAGTTTGTACAAGATTGGACCACGAAATCAGTCACTCTTACTTTATAACGTTATTTACTATTTAAGATCGACTATTTCAAAGCGATGACTTAGGTAACTTGACCTTAATTCTGAGCTAACTATTAACTCCTGTTTATTCGGGATTATCCTTAGATTTACATAGATGAGGGTTGGCTTAATAGCGCCAGCTCAATAAACCTCCATTTCAGGGGTAAGAACAGGTAGATAGCTGGGGATATAGGGTGCACGATGAAATTCACTCATACCCGCTTTTAAGGGATAATATAGAGGTTGTTCTAGTGTTGACTCCGGTTCTTGAACAAGGGGCCCTCCCCTCTCATTGGCCCGAGACAAACTCAGTTTGTTGATCGGTCATAAACCAATTATTCATTAGAGGATCATTGGGACTTAAAAAATAAGAGGTAATTTCGAGGGTAAAACAGACATTTGACCCAGCCGTTATTACGAACAACCTGTGAAGGGTTAACTTACTAAACATGGTTATATCGAGTGGACATAATATATCTACAGGGGAGTGCAACTATGGGCTTTAGTAGAGGGATCCATTAGTTAACAAATGTGGTTAATTCGGTATAAAAAGTTCCAATTAGTCTCAGATCGTTGGAACCCATGATTTGTAGGTCCACGAGGTCCCCTACTAGCTCATAAATGGATTAGCCTTAAAGTAACGTGATAAGTTAATTTAAAACGTTCAAATTAGAATTAAGGGAATTAGTAACTATATGTGATATAATTACGTGTTTAATTTTAGAATTAAACGGAATTAGAGAATTAATTAATATTTAAATATGATTTAAATATTAAACTCATGAATAGGGATTCATGATAGTGGAATTTGTGTAAAATTAATTTAATATTTGATATTGAATTAATTAAAATTAATTAAATTGTTCAATTAATTATTAATTATTAATTTTATTAAAAAATTAATTTATGAAATTAATTTTATAAAATTAATAAAGTTTTTTTAATTGTGAAATCAAAATTGGTTTTGGAAATCAATTTATAAAAACAAAATTGAAAAAGCTTAAAAAACACAAAATGAAAAGTGGGAAATCTCCACTTTCTCAACCAAGTAGCTCACACAATTCTCACCAACTTCTTTATTCAATCTTCCAAGCATGAGGTGCTCTTCATGCATCATTCTTCTTTGCATGATAGTCTTGCAGTAAATAAGAAAGTTTGAGCTGAGAATCGTGTATGAAAAAACTGATGCATTAGTTGAGTTTTTGCTAAAAAACTTAAGTCGAAGACAGTGTTCTTCCAAAGGAGCATCAGTGAGCTTCTTCTCCAAATTCCCTTTATTCAAGCTTATTTTGAGTTTCATAACTCAATCTAAAGCTCCAAGAGAATAGTAGGGAAGGCCTTGAGGTGGTTCACAACAAGATTTGGAGAAGATTTGCAGCTGAATTCGAGTTTCAAGAGGTTCTACAAAGGTATGTTGTGAAACCCTCTTATTATTATATGAGCATACTTTATTTATAGCCAAAATTAATGAATTAGAATGTTTATTGATCCTTGTTGCTTCCGCTGCATGCTGATATACTTCTACAATTGGTATCAGAGCATGCTTTATTTATAGCCAAAATTAATGAATTATAATGCTTATTGATCCTTGTTGCTTTCACTGCATGCTGATATAATCCTACAAAATGTCTATTAGATTTTCTTTTCAAAATATGACTTTTCAGTTAAATTGTCAATACTTGCAACAAAAAAGAACTTTGACTATCATGTAAAGAAGTTAACGAAGAGCTTGCTAACTGTACAGTGCTCAGTAGAGGAATGCAAGTGGAGGGTCCGTGCAAAAAATTGAAAGAAAGCGATTCCTTCAAAGTGATACCGTTGGTCGAACAAGTTGGTCCAAATATGAACAAGTTGGTCAAACATACTGCCCGAGGGATATCATTGAGGAGGTCTGACGATATTTTTGAGTGAATATAAGTTACAGACGAACTTATCGTACTAGAGAGTATGAATTGATGTTTGCACGAGGGTCACTAGAGGGATCATATGCTATTGTTAGGGCATACGATGAGGCACTTAAGCTTACAAATCCAAGTATGATATTTGAGGTTGAAGTAGAGGACGAACATTACTTTAAGTATGTCTTCATGGCACTTGGTCTGTGTATTAGGGGTTTCTTGAACTACATCCGCCCAGTAATCGTTGTTGATGGGACACATCTATACAAGACATATAAAGTATGTTGTTAATAACAACATGCATTGATGACAATAACAACATATATACTATCGCTTCCAATATTGTAGATGGGCAGAAAGATGCATCATGGAATTGGTTCATAACTCATTTGAAGGCTTTGGTAGGAGATATTCTAAATTTAGTGATTATATCATATCGTCACATCTCAATTGCGAAGGTTGTTTCAAGTATACTCCCTAATGCATTTCGTATCTTATGTATGTACCATTTTTGGAACAATTTGGTGGATAGGTTAAAGAATAAGGACATAATTCCACATTTCTATCTAGTGTTGAAAACTTATAGAATGTTTGAGTTTCAGATGTCTTGGGCTAAGCTCTATCAATATCTTGAAGTGACGGCCTATCTTGAGGAGATTGGATTACAACAGTGGGAAAGGGTTTATCAAGTCCATTGTAGGTATGACAATATGACGAAAAATATAGTAGAATGTCTCAATGAAGTGTTAAAAGATGCACGAGAACTACCAATCACGAAGCTATTGGAGCATATCCGTGAGTGGTTACAAGGTTGGTTTTATGTCCAACCTACACATGCAATGGCATGCACAAACATCGTAACTGATTACGCAATAAGTATTCTTAAGGAATCAAAACTAATGTCTAGAACATATCGTGTTTTCCCAGTGGACATGCATATAATTAATGTGGACGATGGATATTTGGAGGGTTGGTTGATCTTTGTTTGTGGACATGTACTCGTATGGAGTTCAATTGTATTGATATCCCATGCTCCCATACAATATCTGTGGCAAATCTTAGAAACATTAATATTCAAACATTATGTGCAAAATGGTTTACAGTTGAATGTGTGCTTGCTGCTTATGCAGAATCGATCTTCCTTGTTGGACATAGACAAGAGTGGAGTTGAAGATCAAAATTTGAAGACTTTGAACTTTTACCACCACGAAAGGTACTAGGTATGGTCGACGTCAAATTGTTAGGATACCTTCTATTGGAGAGGAGCCACGACAAATCCACAGGTGTACATGATGTGGTCGGAGAGAGCATAACAAAAAAACTTGTAGACAGACATTAATAATAATTGGCACGGGCCTATCTAGGCTTAATGATATGTAATTTATGAGCCATTGTTTACTTGTGTATATGTGATAGTGTACTTAATTCTATGTCATCGTTTACATTTTTATGAACGATCGTTTAGTTAGATGTGGACGATCATGTAGTTATATATATGCGATCATTTAGTTATTTATAACCGATCGTGTAGTATTATATGCACGATCGTTTAATTATTTATAGATGATTATTTAGTTATTTCTGTGCGATTGTGTACTTTTTTTTTGTTCTTCATTGTATTGTTTTTTAATATTATTCAGTTTAACATTTATATACAGTGCAAATTTAATTCAAGAAATTCAAGTATAGATTACCATATATATTGATTAGCCCAACTGGGCAACGTATTGTTTCCTAAAAAATTCCATATTGTTTTGATCTAGGCTACCCCTATTCGTACCCATTACAATGTATTCGAAAAACTTAGCACGAAAAATTCTACAGTCAAGAGACTTGCCTTGTTAGAGAGTTGTCTTCAATCTTTCCACTTCCCATGGTCCGTAATTAAATTTTCTATCACTTGTCATATCTGACGGAAATCAACATCAAAAGTATTGATCTGGCCACCATCTAAAGATAACTATCAAGTATATCACTACCTATGTAGTTTGGCATGAAGTCAAATACATAGACAATGCATGTTTCTAAATTGATGGCAAATATGAACTGTTTTTTTATGTTGATTGGCCCAAATATGAAGTCAACATCTATCCATGATGGTTCATATTTTTCGTGTTGTCCAAGCACATAGTGAAGTAAGACGAACTTGTCCAAAATCTCATGTGTGCTTCCTAATCCAACCAATCTGCCATTTTTCCATTTTCCATTGCCATACCTTCTGGCCGGATCTTAGAAACAATTCCTTCTAGCGACATTATTGCATCCTGGGGCAAAGCAAATACGTAAATATAAAGTTGAATGACAAGTTATTATGATGTGAAATTTTGCATACCGTGAAGCTCGAATCAACCACTGTGAATCGATACTTGCACAAATCAGGTCTCAATTGCAACTTATGATGCACATATACCAATAAGAGATCCATATATTGATCCAAACAAATAAATAAAAAAAGATATAAATAAGATTTTCTAGTCGATTGCTTAAGTGTTCTTAAACAATCTTTGAAGATTTACTACATGATCGTTCAAGCTTTTATAAATGATTATTGACGATTGTCTTAACGATTGTTGAGGATTTTCTAAAGGATCGTATAATATTTGCTAAATGATCGTTTGGTAATTTCTAAATGATCGTTTAGGGTTTTTTGAGTGATCGTAACATTTTCTAAACGACCGTATAGAAATTTTATAAGTTATCGTTATAGAATTACTCACGTCCCCGATCACCCATGTGTTCTGCTTAAGTGTCCTGAAGAACTCCTTGGTTCATACTGTATATACCACCGTTTGCTCCTCATTTTTAGTTTTCGGATGCCTTTTTCATTTTTTGTATGCATTCCACAACATATCCGGGATTGGGAACAACGGGTCGTGGGAAATAACGATTTTTATGGGAAAGTTAGGTACCGAGACCAATGGATTGGGATTGATAACACCAGTGGTTGGTTTCAATTCCGCTGCAGATGCTTGTGGCTGTGACTCAATTAGATGTGGTTGAGCCTCTTGGTAAAATTTTGAAGGTGATTAAGGGTGTGGATCACTTAAAATAGATGGTTGATGATCACTTGAAGGATGAGGATGTCATTTGAAGGTGGTTGAGCTTCTCCCTCTTTGTTACCAACCATATGTGACTTTTTCCTCTTTTTTTTTCCATCATCGGATGAAAATTTGGTTGGTTTCTTCCTTTTTCGGTGCTCGGGGAGATCATTTTTCTTATACGTTTAAATTGTAAATCAGTCAGATAATGATGACTTTACCTTGATTCCAATGTTAAGATAATTAATTCATACAACGACTTGATTTTAATGGCTTCCTTTTGAGTTGCACTCTCCATAACATTGGTTGGATCTAAATCGAAGTGGCTCATAAGATTGAACAATTGTATGTAGAATTCAATCCTTTCACCGGCGGTTGCTTCCGTTGTCTTGTGTTCAATATCCACGCATTGATCATTGATAAATTTGGACTACTCATCATGAAGGTTCTTTTATTATTATTATTATTATTATTATTATTATTATCATCATCATCATCATGAGTCTCTTCATTATTACCATCATCATCATTTCCATCATTATTATTACTGCCATGAGTCCCTTCATTGTTATCATGTACAAATCACACAAAATATACAAGTAAATAAGTGATCATACATGGTTATATAAACGATCGTTTAATATTTTCTACACGATTATTTAACATTTTCTACACGATCGTTGAGAAATATCCACACGTTCGTTTAAGATTTTCTAAATGATCGTTTAGAAATATCCACACGATCGTTTAAGATTTTCTAAACGATCATTTGAATTATCTTGAATGATCATTTAGAATTATCCAAACGATCGTTCAAGATTATCCAAACGATCTTTTACGATTTTCCAAACGATCTTTTACGATTTTCCAATCGATCTTTTAGGATTATATACATACATATCCCATATAGACGCTGGACTAGCAACTTTATTTCGTTCAGCTGTTGGCCCATCAGATGATGTTGGACAATAAATGTATCACCCATTTGACGAACCATGGTAGTCAAATTTGCCAAATCTTTGCGAACTTCTTTAATTTCCTCTTTAAGAACTATGTACGATTTGGAATGGCGATGTTTTGAGGACTTATGTTGCGTATTTGATGATTCATCTTACCTGCTTTTACCCTTCTCCTGGTTAGTCTGAACCGACCTACATGATTATTTGGGCTCTACGGTACGATGCTTAGTCACATGCTGATCTTGTTCACCAATATGGGGTTCATTGGATGGAGGGTGTTCTTGCTTCCCAACATGTTGGTTGAACCCATTGTACCCCTCAAAGGACTCATGGGTATCAAGAGAGTGGTCATGACTCAATCTTCTCAATCCTTCTTCCTTCAACATCGAGTCCTTCCAACTAGTCCTCCTTATACTTTATCTTCTTTGTGCTCGGTACAAGTCTCGTCAAAACAAGAGTCTATACATAAACGAATGAATAAGTCAGAATGCATGAACCTATGATAGATGCCAATAATTAAAAAGTGATTGGAACGCTTACTTTTTTAGGCTGAAACACATTCTTACTCAATGATTTATAAGATGGAGCACGAGAAAAAGTCCATCTAAGAATTCTAGGAATTGCAGCTTTGTTGACTTTCATGGCTATGAACTTACTTGGACGTGGATACAATTTTGTAAGCCCAAACCTATAACATGGGAGCTTTGTTACACATACATAACATACAAATTAAAGTGAAATGGAAATGAAAGTATATACCTGGAGTGTAAGTGCAAATCCCTTTATATAGTAATATGAGGCATGATGAGCATTTACTGCTTTCTTTGTCTCATGTGCCTCCTTCTTCCCGTACATGATAGTTTTCATACTATTCAATGTATGTTTGAAAAAGACAGACGACTAGTCATTATGTCTAAAGACTTCGGGGTCATCGCCAATCCCAAATGTTCTCACATCAAATTAGGTTTTCTTGTCTTTTCCAATCATCACCATTTCGAAGAATAATGCCAATGCAATCTTGATGGCATCTTCATCGTTTGTAAAAGTGAACTTCTCGAATGCATTTTTCATATCATTTTAAGAACAATCCTTATCATTTGGGTCCTTCGGTCTAAAAATGAGTTGTTGCAGTCTCTCACTGGTTGTTTCTCTTTGTATTATTTCCTTGCTCGGCTAACCCAGTTATCAAATTAAAATCGTCTTGAGAGAATGTTACCTTTTTCCCCAGTATGTTGAATGATATAACGTTTGGATTCGCATATGTTACCTCCCTCAACAAAAAATGGTGAAAAATTTGCCCATTAAATACAAGATATACATCCAACAATGGACCAAAGGCCGTTATCCTAAGCATTTTCATATGCTCTTTTGTCAACTTTTTCTTAATAACCGATGCACTTTTGTGGACTTGGTAAGAAACTGTAGCAGGAAAATATTTTTCAGTAGGGACGACCATCTTAACAACCTTTACCAAACGTATACATTACCACAATAAGTAAATGATCGCCTAAAACAACTAAATGACCACATAATAAAAACTAAACAATCGCATAATAAAAACTAAACAATCGTATAACAAATGACTAAACGATCGTGTAACAGAAAACTAAACGATCGGATAACAAACAACTAAACAATTGCGTAACAAATAACTAAATGATCGTATTATAAATACCTAAATGATAGCGTAATAAACAACCAAACGATCATATTACAATACCTAAACGATTGCATAACAAACAACTAAACGATCGCATTACAAAGAACTAAACGACCTCGTAAACAAAACTAAATAATTGCACATCATTATCTAAACGATCGTTTACGTTTCTCTAACCGATCGTTTAAATAATACTAAACGCTAGCCTAGGATAAGTTGAGAGATCGTTTAACAAAAGGTAGACATGAACTTTTGTGAACCCTAAACAATCGGCGAGAACCCTAAATTAATATCAACATGCATTCAAGGAGAAGAGTCGCATACATTTCAAAGATCGACGACGCTGCAAAATGTGTACAAACGACCAACGAGAAGGTGGCCAAATGCTCGGATGAAGATGGGAGACAATGAGAGAAAACGAGAGTAAACGAGAGCCCAAATCACAATGTGAGAGATGTAAGCAAAAAAAAGTGGAATGTGTTAGAGTTGATGCCTTAAATCTCGTAGGGTTCTGTAGTTTGTAATTGTATTGTACAAACATTTTATTTATTTAATAAAATATGAGATGTTTTATTCGACATTTAGTAACATTAAACTTAGAAACTATAAACTAACATCCAAGGTTATCATCTGTAGCTTAAACATGTATGTAGAGACATACAAGTGGATCAAGTTGAGGTGATAACATAAATGGTCTGTAGTAGATGAATAAGGCTGGATACCTTATTCAGGTGACACTACGAATATGACTCGTTTTGTAGATGTTACAATTATTGTAAAGTGCTACAAATGATCTGATCCTAGTCATTCATGTGGAGACATGTGAGTAGAGGTATTCTATACAAAGAATTTTATATAAGACCGGATCATGAAATGACTAGTCTTATTATATAACGTTGTTCATAATAGAGACTCACATTTCACCAGGATGACTATAGGTGACATGATTTGAATCCTGAATGAGTTGTGAGTTCCTGTCTATGAGGGCAGTCCTTTGATTTGTATGGGTGAGAGTGGCCAGATCGCCGACTAAACAAGCCTACTATTTTGGGGATTCGTCTAATTAGAGTGATGTGAACATAGCTATATAAGAAGGAATTCACTCCTTCCTCGAGGTCAGGATAAGTAGATAAATTGCTCCTTTAAGGGCTGATTTTGGGGCTTGAACAATGTAGTGTCACACCCTCTCCTGACCCGAGAGGGGTTTAGTCATAGTTGGACTATGATTTATTATTCATTTTAGGGATCAGTGGTACTTAAGGAGTTAGATGTAACTATAGAGCCAAAACGGTAATTTTGGCCTAACTGTACTTACGAACAATTTATGAAGGGTAATTGCACCGTCGATTAGTTATATCTAATGGACACAAAAATATATTTGTAGTGCGAAGAGTGCAACTGTTGGTCTTTAGTGGACTGCCTGAAAATTAATGAATGTTGAATGAATTAATTAAAGAAGTTTAATTAATTATTCAAGTACTATTGTAGCTTCAATCTACAGGTCAATGAATTCCCTTCTGTAGTTGAACAAAGTTTAAATGAGAATCAATTTTGGATTAATTTGAATTGTTCAAGTTAATTGAGGGAATTAATTATATGTGATATAATTAATTTAGTTTAATTATATATGATATAACATATAGTAATATATTAAGTTAGTTTATATCTTATATTAAAATTATTTATTTATTTATTAATTTTAATATTTTAAAACTAAGAGAAAGAAATAACTTACTTCCCTAATTTCTCAACTCAGGACGTGGTGAGTGAGGAATTGGGATTTTTTTGGCTTCTTTTTCTTCGTTTGACAAAGAAGACAGTGAAGAAAAATAGTTCTAAGAAAAAAAATTCCAATCTCTCTTCTCCTCTCTTAATTCTCTTTCGATCTCCAAAAAATTTTGAGATTGGAATCCTTTTATGAAATTTTGGCCCAGAGAAGCGGAAGAGGCGAGATATTCAGGAACAGAGAAGCAGAGGAGGGGTTCCAACTTCGGCGGTGCCTTCCAACATTTGGGTAACCTTCTTCATTGATGGTCTTTGAGATGCATCTGGATGAATGCACCACAATCCCACCATTGCCATTCGTTTAAACCTCTCGAAATCCATCAAAATTTCCGCCTTATCTCCGACCACCGTCTCTAGATTCCCGGCCGCCGCGCGACTCAGAACCCAATTCGATAGTACCAAATCCTCCTCCTCACTTTCTTCTTCCACTCGATCCAACTCAATGTGTCTTCTGCAACAAATGATTTCCAATAGCATTACCCCATAGCTGTACACGTCCACCTTTGCCGTCACCGGAGCGCCCCTCAGCCACTCTGGCGCCATGTACCCTGCCGTTCCTCTCGCCTCTGTGTTCGTTCTCGTTTGGTCCTTCTTCAACAATTTCGATATCCCAAAATCTGCGATCTTCGCTGCGTAATTGGCGTCGAGCAGCACGTTTTGAGGCTTCACATCGCAGTGGATGATCTGTGTCTCGCATTCTTCGTGTAAGTACGCTAACCCTCTAGCTATCCCCTTTGCGATTTCTACCCTTTGTGTCCAATTACAATTAGAAATCTTGATAGTGTTTTCGCCATTGTCGAAGAGGAATCTTGATAGTGCTCCCATGTTTTCGCCATTGTCGAAGAGGAATCTTGATAGTGCTCCATTGGGCATTAGCTCGTACACTAGAAGAAGTTGCTTCTTGTTTTCGATGCAGTAACCTAACAATCTGACCAAATTTGTGTGATATGTTCGGCCGATGATTCTTAGCTCTGTCACGAACTCTGTCTCGGTTCTTTCAGTCATTTTGTCGAGCACTTTCACTGCAATTTCCACATCGATACCGTCTATGTGTAAATTCCCACGAACTACTTTACAAGAACTTCCCTGGCCAAGGATCTTTTTGAATCCATCGGTTGCATCAACCAATTCCTGGAAAGTGAATTCTCGGAAATTGATTCCAATGGCACTCGCACTTAAAAAGTTCTTTCTCCTAATCAATCTTCGAGCCGTTGGATGATAGAAAACGACAACGGCACCGAAGCAAAAAGCCAAAACTCCGGCGATTATATTGCCAATCTCCAGGACTTTTCGGTAGTTAAAATTGTTTTCGTTTTTGCCGTCATGAACTTCTGAACTGTTTTTAAAAAATAAAGGCACTCTGATTAGAGTTTTGGTTCCTTTGGTAATATTAGTGTTTCTACCATTCATCAACGGCGTCCTCTTCTTCAGACATGTCGAATTCTTCCAAGTTGCAGCCATAACGTAACAATCTTCCATGATTGCTCTTTTGCAGCTCTCAAAATCGACATTGAACATACGAACCAAATCTGAGAAAGGCTCTGATTCAGGGGGCAAGTCAATATCCACATCCTCGATCACCTGGAGGGTAAAATTCTTCCCGGAATCTCCCATACAGTAATTGATTACTGTTTCCGGTCGACAGCCTTTCCAAGCATCAGCCGGATCCAAATGAACAAAACCTGGCAAGCAATCGCAGGTTACGGTATCGTTGTCGGGTGATTTGCAGAGCCCATTTAAGCCGCAAACCGTGTTCACAAGGCAAGGGTCTCTCATGGCTCCCCAAACCTTTATCCATTCACTGCCGTTACTTTTCGGGTAAACATATTGCCTGAAATCGCCATGGACATTTATTGTTGCTCTGTGGTAGTAATCTCCAACTGGGGCTGGAACATTGACTGTCAAATTGCGTAAACTCTGTCCATTTGGGTTAATTCTATTTGTGAGGTACATTAAAGCAGAGGATTTATCAAACACTAACACAGTGTTTTCAATGTTAGTTGCTATTGTGAACCAATACCCAACATTGGAGAAGTGGTAATTGGAAAGCACCAGATTCCCATCCTTTTGCATTTGCAACATGAAATTCCCAGTTGAGAAATCTGATATGTTTTTTGCAGAGAACATCTTTTTGTCAACCCCCAAAATCTGTCCGGGGAGGAGCGTGTCTGTCGGCGAATCAAAGCTTTGCCCGACAGCCACGAAATTGGAGTCTTTCAACACGAAGTTGCCATCGTCCTGCATTTGGCCGGAACTTGCTGGGGCCTGCTGCTCTTTGAATATTGGTTGAATAATGATGCCATTTGGGAACGAGAGCACAAACTGGCCGGTTCTGTTCAACTTGACGAGGGAATTTGGTGGTGCCGGATTGTCACGATTGGCCGACCAAACCAGTGTCTGTGGGATTTTATCAAACCAGATTCCGACAAGGTAGAGATTGTTGGGAAGACGATAGAAACCGAAGGCAAAATCCCCAGATGGAGAAAGCCAAGTATGGTTAGATCCTGCAGCTATGGAGGAACCCCGGCTTATGGGGGAGCCATTTTGAGCCAAACACTTATAGAAGTTTAGAAGAACAAATGAAAGAAATATCATGGACGCCATGGGATGTTGTTAGTTGTTGCAGTATATATCCAGATGGAGTTGAAGAAGTTATGAAAAATTGGGTTTGAATTTGAAATGAAGGGTCTTTGGAAGCTGCATTGTAATGTTCATTTGATTTGATACAAAAAATTTTGACTTGTATTAGAAAGTTGAGAAAAATCAAGGAGGAGAAAGAAAAGGATTATGGGTGGCGTTTGAATTTGAGAGTCTACAAAGTAATTAAGGATAAATCCAACCAAACAGTTGCGTTACGTAGCCTGCTTCTTCAAGACAGGTGGTGCTACTTGTTGGGTAAGTTGTCTGAATATATGTTTATGTTCTACAAATTTTGGTTTAACACTCTACTTAATTTTAACAACATATCCTAATATTGACAATAACACAAGCATGGACACCAATGACATGTTATATATGAGTTTGTTTAAGCTGAATGGTTGTTATTAATTATCATAATTTATTAATGTATTTTATAAGATACATAATGAAAAATTTGTGATAAATAAGATTGAAAATATAGTTTTTATTTTATTATTTTTTTTAAAGTCTAGGATAAACCTTAATTTTAACATATTAAAAAATTTTAGTAGGTGTTTTAAATTGACCATGACGAATTAAGTAAATAAGTCAAAGTCTTTCTACCAAATTAAGTCAAAGTCTTTCTACCAAATCTTTCAAATAAATTTGTTGAATGTAATTACACAATTAAATGAAAGGACAGTGATATCTTTTATCTTGTTAGCTAAATTAAATTTAACAACTACGTGGTTTAA
Organism: Benincasa hispida; assembly: GCF_009727055.1. Taxonomy (NCBI): domain Eukaryota; kingdom Viridiplantae; phylum Streptophyta; class Magnoliopsida; order Cucurbitales; family Cucurbitaceae; genus Benincasa; species Benincasa hispida. The sequence goes on from NC_052349.1 coordinate 15,599,149, forward strand.
AAAAAAAAAAAAGAAAACTACTATTACTATAATTCAAGTCCGATGGCTTCAAGTGTAATAATTCTTCTTCCATTAGGTACTTTTGAATATTCAAAGAAGAAGTTGGGAGGTGGCAGTCATGAGAGGGAGGGAGAAAGAAGAAGAGGGAGAGGGAGAAAAGAAAATATATTTTTAATTTAATAATTAAGAAATTAAGAAAAATATATTCTAATAAAAATTAATTGTCACGTCAACTTTTCGTTAAGAATTAACGAAAAACCCAATGGAGGGACTTACAGTGGTAGCAAAAGCAAACCTCAGCAAGTAATATTGAGTTTAAAATTTTGGGGACTAAAGGACTAAAAGTGTAATTTTCTCTCATTTTTCTATGATTTCATCTGTAATTTTCTCTTATTTTTCTATGATTCATCTATAACTTGTCTCTAATCTCAGTCAATAATTACATCATAATTACTTAATCAAAACATTAACCATGCAAATAAGCATCTGTTTCAACCAAAGGTGGAATTCTCACTTCAATGTCTCCTTCTAGCATCAGCACAACCTCTTTCATTGATGGCCTAAGTGCAGGATTTGGACAAATGCACCATAAACCCACCATTGTTATCCTTTCAAACCTTCTGTAATCATTCAATGCTTCAGAATCATGGCTTATTATGTCTTTCAATCTTTCTGCTCTCACGCAACTTACAACCCAATCCACAAGTATTATTGCATCATCTCCTTTTCTTCTTCAACATGCCTTCTACGAAATATGATCTCTAACAACATTACTCCAAAGCTATAAACATCTACTTTTGTTGTAACAGGTGCATTCTTCAGCCATTCTGGCGCCATATATCCCATTGTTCCTCTTATCATCGTGGCTGTGTGTGTCTGGTTTTTCTTCATCAGTTTTGCTAAGCCGAAATCCGAGATTTTTGCTGTGTAATTCTCATCTAGGAGAATATTTTGTGGCTTTATATCGCAATGGACGATCTGGGTGTCGCACTCTTCGTGTAAATATAACAACCCATTTGCAATTTCCAACACCATTTTTGCTCTGTTTTCCCATTTGGGGTTTTGAATTTCTCTCTCCCCAAAGAGGAAATTTGATAAAGGACCATTTTTCATCAGCTCATAAACCAACAACCGATGATCTCCTTCATTGCAGAAACCCAATAAACGAACTAAGTTTCTATGATGAGTTAATCCAATCACTTGGACTTCTGTGATGAACTCCTTCTCTCCTTGTTCAATCACCTTCTCCAATTGCTTCACGGCTACCTCAACTTCTTGATCGTTTAACATCAAAACTCCATTATAAACACTGCCAAAAGCTCCTCTCCCAAGTTGGTTTTTGAATCCATTAGTTGCTTCTTTCAATTCGTTGTATGAAAATGCCTTCAAATTCACCTCCAATGGCTTTGGCTTTGTAGGCTTCTTCCTTTGAAAGAAACCCATTGTAATGGGATGATAATAAATGGCCATGGCTATAAAAACAACAGCAAATGTTGAACAGAGCACAAATATTGCTAGCAGAACTTCCTTAGAAGGGGATTTTTTGCTATGGATGTTATTGTTTGCGGGAACTTTAAGGAATGCCACGTGATTATTCGTATCTGGAATGTTTCCTCTTGCGTTTAACAATGGCATCCTCTTCTTGTAACAAGCACCATCATAATACACAGCCGCTGTACGGAAACACTCGTTCCTCAAAACTTCCTCGCACTGGTTTACATCTGTAGCTTCAACCATTGTTGCGTCAGAGTCCTTAAGAAATGGGAAATCAGCATTTTCAAGCTTGACAATTTTGAAATTTGAATCTGAACAAAAGTCCACAATCTTATTTGGATAGCATCCTTTGGAAGGTTTGTTTGGATCAATTGGTGAATACCCTTCTAAACACTCACAATTCACGTTTTGATTATCATTTGTGGTGCAAAATCCAAACACCCCACAAATATTACTCACCATACAAGGATTTTCAACAAACTTCCACACTGATCGCCACTCGCCTCCGCCGTTCTTGATCCGAATCAGCTGCTGGAAGTTACCCTGATCATCAACCGTTGCTCTGTGGTAGTAGTCTTTTACTGACACCGTCAGTTGGGTTTGGGATGTCATAGAATAGATGATGGTCGTGTCATTGACTACATACAAGAAAGCTGTGGTCTGGTTGAAGACGATGGCGGCGTTTTTGTTATTGACGGTTCCGGTAAATTTGTAAGCAGGGTCGACGTACCGAAAAGCAGACATGATGACATTACCGTCGAATCCTTGAACTTCCAACATGAACCGGCCGGTGGAATAATCAGCGGTGCCGTTGGCATTGGAGATCAGGCGTTGGCCGATGCGGAGGGCCTGTCCAGGCAAAAGGGTGTTGGTTGGATGATCGAAGCTTTGCCATATGGGATTGGAGGAGGAATTCAGGAGCATAAAGTTGCCATTGTTGGACATGAAAGCAGAGCTTGTGGCTGTGCCATTGTAGATCGAAACTTGGGTGTTGTTGGCATGAATTAGAACAAATGAGCCGGTGGGTTTGAGAAGAACGGTGGAATTAGCCTTTGCTGGATCGTCTCTGTTGGCGGACCATGCCAAAGTTCTCTCCGGAGTTTTGTCGAACACTATGCCGACAAGGTATCTGCCATCGACGATTTGGTGAAACCCGAAAGCAAAATCGCCGGAGGAGGATCGCCAGAATTCGTTGGATCCAGCAATGATTGATGAACCCAATTTGATTGTGTTGTTTGGGGACTGGGTTTGGGCGTAACATTGGAGAAAACAGAGAAATAATGGTAGAGAGAGATGTAAAAATTCAATAGAAGCCATTGAAATTTGAAAGAAACGGTCAGACCATTAGAGAAAGAAACAAGTTTATAAATATAATGGAAGAAAATGTTGGTTACTTCCTCTGCTAATGAACAGTCAAAGTTGCTGACTTTTCTGGCTTGGATTAAAAAAATTCACGAATTTGATGTTTAGTCTTAATTTAAAATAATAATAGTGATAATAATAATAAATAAAAATACACATATACCTCACCAGTGTAATTGATTAAAAGTCAAATCAATGATTTGGTCTCATGATATAAATTTAGGTCTTAATCTACTTTCTAAAGTTATCTTCTTCTTCTGGAATGACCAGAGTTTTAACCTTGATTTCAAAGGATTAAAATCATGTTTACACTTTTGATAACAAAAGTGATTTTAACTATTTTAAAATCACTCTCAAATATATTATAATATATCTAATTTTTTGTTTTATTAAAATATTTTTCACATTAAAGTACAGAAGATAATACATTTTTGGTCTTTGAGTTTTTACCTAATATATTGGTTACTTTGGTTTACGTTTTTTAAAACGTGTACTTTTTTCCCCTAATATTTTGTAAGAGTTAAACATGCACGGTTAATCCCTAAGTTTTGTGAAATAGGTTTAAAATGAATCTCTACCAAGAGAATTATCGGTCACAAATCGAAAATTGTTAGATTGATGTGAGAAAATACCAACCTCTTTCAATGATTTATCAATGCTGCCCACTCCCCTATCCACTCTAACTCCATCACCATCCTTCCCTTTTGTTTCTCCTTGTTCTTTCACTTTCATTCTCCTTGAATTAGTTACGGTTGAAAGTATATGTCTTTAACTAGTTAAGTTATTCTCAAACTCCATTTTGAAATGAAGACTTTGTTTTTCAATGACGTACAAGGGAGCCAAAAATCCACCACATGGACATACTACTAAACACTCAAATTTGAGTTTTCTTTGTTAGAAAATTATATCTTCTTTGTTGTAAATAAAGTTTTGACATTATGATAAAACATTTCATTTCACCATCACTAGATAATATCTATAATCAAGATCATATATGAAAGATCTAAATTTAACCTGTTTTTCCATTCTCGATCTCATTTCATTACATTAGCGTATGTAGATGGACACTTGAATACAAAACATTTCTCTAATGTACATATAATATATATAGTAGATTCAAAAAGAATACTTCGTCTCTTCGACCACATTATCCATAAATCTCTTCCAAAACCAATGTTGCTTCCATACTCTTTCCTTCATATCTTCAATTGGAATACCCTTTGTCTCCGGCACCAAAAAGAACACAAACAATGACATTACAATCACACAACTAGAGAAAAACAAGAATATCCAATGTTTCATATAGCACAACATGGACAAAAAAGATTGAGCTATCATAAACGTGAACATCATATTCACACAAACTGTCACACTTTGCCCAGCCGATCGTGTCTCCAGTGGAAAAATTTCACTAGGTATCAACCATCCAAGTGGTCCCCAAGACCAAGCAAAAGAGGAAACAAAAATGCACGCCATCAACACCACCAAAATGGCCAACCCTTGGGATAGATTATTAGAGTTGTCTTGGAATTTCAAGCCTAACACAACTGAAATGATCGTTTGTGAAATGAACATTTGAACTCCAGCTTCTAACAACAACATTCGTCGGCCAACTTTATCAACTGAATAAATAGAGATCAATGTAGCAAGGACATTAACGATCCCTGTTATTGCAGAGGAGTACAAAGATGCATCGTTACCAAATCCCAATGTGTTGAATAAAATTGGAGCATAGAACATAATTGCGTTCATTCCAGTGAGTTGTTGGAAGACTTGAAACAATATGGCAATAACTAAAGGCGGTCGATGTTGGCGCGTAAGAAGCATTGCAAAAGGATGTTTGACACCTTGAGCAATGCGACTTGCTTCAACGATCTCCAAATACTCTGACTCGATCTTGTCTGTGCCTCTAATTTTGCTCAGAACCAATTTGCCTTTCTCCAAATACCCACGTTGAATCAAACTATTTGGAGTATCATCAACTGAGATAGCTCCCACAGTTAATAGCATCGCCGGAACGCCAGCTAATGCCATTGATAGCCTCCATCCCCATCCGCACCCGATCCTAATATCATATAAGGTTGTTTCAATCTTGGGGATTTGTTAGCAATTAGAGAATAAAAACTTGTGAAAATTACTTTCTTTTTTAAGTTTTATTTTGTATCTAGTTTCTATTTGATCCTAAATTTCAAAACCAGCTGGATTTGAAAAGTTGACTGAGGAAGGAGTTAATAAAGCATAAAAATTTATGTTAGGACTTTCTATATATATATATAGGTTTAATTATACAATTGTCTAAACTTCCCTATTTTTTAAATGAATAGTCCAATAGACTATTATTTTGCACAAATGTTTGACTCAATTTACCTGTTTAGCCCTTCTAACCATTAATTTTTTTTAATAAACATATATATAATAATATTAATATCAAAATAATCATGTAAGAGAATGTTTTTGTTTATATTTTCAAAATATACATAAGTAAGGAAAGCTACTCTAAAAATCTAAAAATTGTTGCTCTCATAAAAGAAAACATAAATTGGTAATTAGTTTCAAATGAGAAAAAAAGGTTTATTTGATATATAAAGACATGTTGATTTTTTAGAACTAAATAGAGTATATTTGATAGGTGCATAAATAAGACAAAGTATGATATGTCGTCTTATATATTGAACGATATATGCGATATATATCTTTTTTTCTAAATATATGTAAATATACCAAAAAATAGACAATGGTATATGTGATGTATATTTAAATTTTCTTGTATATTACAGTATATTCCACATATACTTGAGTTCTTAATGGAGAAGTCCATTTTTAATTATTAATATGGAGGAAAATAAACGAAATCTACTAAAATGAGGAAAACATGAATTTGAAATATCTTGTATTAAACGAATATCAATTGAAATTAATAAATAAAAAAAAAGTAAAAATAAAAAAATGGTAGAAATAAGGAAAGAATTAAATATTTTGAAAATTTATCGATAAGAGATAATGTAATTAATAATATTTGAAAAAATTAAAAGCCTTATACAATTAATACTAAATCCAAAAATGATATATTTTTTTATTTTAAAATATTACGAAATTAAAAGATGAGAGAGAATCTATCCAAACGTAAAAAATGTAAAAAATTGTTAGATTTTTTGAAATATTACTAAATTTTAGGATATTTATGAAATATTAATTATATAATAGATTAATTCCTTAAATATTTCTTTATGTGTTTAGAGGTAAGGTCCACTCCTCGGATAAAATAAGGAGTGGTGCTCACAACTTCACTTCCCCATTTTAAACTCTTTTGGGTAAGACACCCACCGATCTTAATCAATAAATTTTGAGTTTGATTTCATTGTAGACACTTAGTTTCAAAATGTTATAATTTTACCCTTAAAATTTAAGTTTTGTTTTAATTTGTCTCTAGGTTTCAAAATTTATCACTTTAGACTTCGATGTTAATGTGTATTAATTAATTAATTTTTTTAAAATAATTAATAAACATTAACGTCTAAAAACATGTATTTACTAAACAGTCAAGGTTAAAAATCTAAATCATAAAACTTAAAAGACCAAATTGAAACAAACCCTAAATATCAAAAGTCAAATAAAACCCAAAACTTCCTGAAAACTTAGAGACCAATTAAAAACTAGTCCAACCTACATATTTTTCCTAAAAGCATTTTTATAGAAGAGATTTTTAATTAATCCAACTAGGTTGACTTACTTGGATGTGCCATAATTAATGAGGTTAGCGAACATAATCCCGACGGTAACATCGAATTGAAACAATATATTCAAAGCTCCACGCATCCTCGTTGGCGCTATCTCCGACAGAAACAATGGTACTGCCTATTATTTATTTATTTTTTAAAAGAAAAAAGAAAAAAACTACTCAATTTCAAATGTAAAAGAAAACAAGGAAAAAAAAAAAAAAAAAAAGCCTCGAAGAATTTTCTAACCTGGTTGGCAAATCCAACTCCAATACCCAGAGAAATTCTCCCAAGAATGAGCATGAAAAGGCTAATGGCAGTGGAGTTTAACATGGTTCCAACAATGAAGAAAATTCCAGCAATGACCATTGTCTTTTTCCGACCCAAAACTCTGGTTGTGTATGATGCAATTAATGTGGCTAATACAGCAGCCACATAAAGTGAAGATGTGAACAATTGTAAGCCTTGGTGGTCGTATTTACAGTAATTGTTGCCCTCTTCTTTTTCATTTTGTGTTCTTTCGTACACTATTGGAAAGAACTCTTTCAGGAATGAAGGCATTGACACCACTCCCCCTGCACCCACACCATATGTTATTGTATCGGTTAAATCACCGATTAACTTAAAATGTTGCAAATCAATATTAATATACAAGGAAATGATATTATTGAGTTTGAGTATGAGATTAGAGGTTTCATGCCATTTTCTATCGTTGATTGACTCGAAAGTTACAGCTCGTTTAGTAACCATTTATTTTTTTTTTCTTTTTCAAAATTGCAGTACATACACCACTTTCATTCACTTTTTTGTTTTGTTATATATACTAAATTTGGCCGTTTTGTATCTATTTAGTTTTAAAAATCAAGTCAACTTTTGAAAAAAAAAAATTGGTATTTCTTTTTAGAATTTGGCCCAGAATTAAACTATTTTACTAATGTTTACTTAAGAAAGATGAAATCGAGGAGAAATATGTTTTATTTAAAAAATAGTAATAAATGGTTACCAAACTAAGCTTTAGCTTTTTAAATAAATATTTTTCTTTTTCGAATTTGGTTAAATATTCAACTCTTTTACTTAAGAAAAATGAAAACCAAATTGGGAGGAAAAAATGTAGATCCTGTTTGGTAATCATTTCGACCTCGTTTGGTAACGATTTGCTTTTCTAGTTTTTGGTTTTGAAAATTAAGCCTTCTATCTCTAAAATTTTTCATTTGTTATCTACTTTTTTATTAATGGTTAAAAAATTAAGCCAAATTTTGAAAACTAAAAAAAATAGCTTTTATTTTTTTTTTTTTTAATTTGATTAAGAATTCAACTATTATACTTAATAAAGATGTAGATCATGGTAAGAAATGAAGAGAAAATAGACTTAATTTTCAAAAACCCAAAACTAAAAATAAAATGGTTACCAAATGGCACCCAGTTTTTTGTTTTTGTTTTTTGAAAATTATATCTATTTAATTAACCATATTTTCCTACAATAGTTTGCATCTTTCTTAAGCACTTGAATAGAATTCTTAGCTAAATTCCAAAAACAAAAACATGTTTTTAAGAGCTACTTTTTCTAATTTTCAAACTTTGGCTTGGTTTTAAAAATATGTAAATATAAAGTATAAAAAAGCAAGAAATCTAGAGTTATAAAAGGTGTTTATAGACTTAATTTTTATAAACATAAAACCAAAAAATCAAATAGATATCAAATGAGAATTTAATTTCTAAAAACCAAAAAGCAAAAACTAAATAATCTCTAAACACGACTTAAATTTTTAGGTAGCTAGAAATTTAATTACATCAACACTTTTAACGCATATATCCATTTTTTTTTTTTTATCAATTCTTTCAACAATTATACTTCAATTCCTAATTATTTATATTTATTACTTACCAGAAACACCGATGTCGTAACCGAACATGAGGCCTCCGGTGGCGGCCATTATACAAGAAGTGAGAACCACCGGAGTTACCTTGGCTTCAAACTCCACGCTGGACGGATTCACCGCATACCTGACGGTCGAAGTCATCCTCCTTTGAAATAGACCCCTTGATGGTTATTGATATGTTGATTAAGATTTTTTTTTTTTTAAATAAAGGAAGAATGTTAAGAATTAGAGATCTGTTGAATTGGGAGCGTTACACCTCTGTATTTACTAAATTTGAGGAGTGAATTTTGGCTAAGAATGGATTGGACAACTTGGTCTATAAAGTTTATAGTATAAACAGTTCAAATCATCCAACTTCTTGTTCATGTTTTTTCCTTTTGATCTGTCATTGTGTCTATTAATGGAGGAAGACGAATTTTTGCAAAATGTACATGCCCTTTTTGAACTATTATGCTTACTCGTACCCAAATACTTGCACCTATGCTAAGTTCTAAGGGGTGGGTTGTTTTGTGGGAGATTCCCGTGATAGGGGACATTTTGATTATCTCGTTCGTTTTGTGATAATGTATGATGTTTATAAAAAAAAAAAAAAAAAAAAAAAACCTTGTGTTTTAGATGTGGTTTACAAGATTTATGTGTTGAGGACATCTTTTATCTTTTTTTCTTATGTGTATATTGTTGAAATATAAACTTGATATTTGAGTCTAGTATAGTCCAAATCAAGGTTCGAAATATCGATGTTGAGGGAAATTTTGAAAAAAGTTATGGAAATTGATGGAAATTTTTATAATTAGTTAATGAAACTTTGATTGTGGTTTAATTAGACTATAATTAACTATTTTTAATTATAATTTCTATAAAGTATGATAACATTTAGATGTCTATTGTAAATGTATGTGTAAATATTTATTTGAGAGGAAATTAAAAAAAAATGAAAAAATAATTACAAAATAATATAAAGTTTAGGAATATTTTAAGATGAAATGATGTAAAAATTATGAAAGTTTTTAATGGTAAAAAAAAAAGAAAGAACTCACATCAATTCAATTTTGAGGTAAAATGATGTGAAAATTTAATGAAAAAAATTTGAATGAGGTTAAATATAAATATAAGTTTTTTTTGTGGATTTTTTCAAATTTAATTTCTTTAGAAATGAAAGTTTTGGATCCAAAAGAAAGCTAAAAATTGAGAAAAGTTGGAAATTAAAAAAGTAGCACATAGAAAGGCTAAATTCTTCGTCGAAAATGGCATTGGTGTGTGAAACTATAGAATTGTGTGTAATGACGACATAAAATTGAAAAACTTGAATGGAGCTAATGTAGTTAATTAAAAATGAAATTTTCTCGAATTTTTGAAAATTTTCAAAATTTTCTCAAAATCTCAAAATTTCCTCAAAATGAGGGGAAGTGGAACAAAAATTTTGTGAAATCTCGAAATTTCGTCAAATTGGGGAAAAATGAAATTTTCCTCGATCAAAATTTCGAGCCTCGAGATTTGGATGAAAATTTTAAAACATGGTCCAAATAGAAGCTCAAAGCATCAAGTATTACAATATTTTAGAGAAATCTCTTTTAAGAGATCTCTAGAGTATATTGTAGAATTCTCTAAAATAGGAGAAAAAAAGTGTCATTGTAAAGAATATTCTAAAGAATCATTTGTAATTGCTAGATCATGTGCATGTTTGGCAAAATCCTAGCAAAAAATTTATGAGTGTCAACTAATATAAATAGGACATATCTCATAGAATTTGTAATCAAGCTAAAAAAAATATGAGTGATCAATAATGTAAGTAGCCTCTTTCCCAAATCTATCTTTTAAATTACTTCTAATTTTCAAAATTTTCTTCCATAAAATATATATTGGGATTGATGTCCTAAATCTCGTGGGTTTTTATAGTTTGTAAATCTTTGTACACAAATTATTTATTTAATGAAATAAAGTATTATTTTATTCGACATTTAGTTTGCTCACAATCCAATAAACTAAGATCCAAGGTTATTTTAGGTAATTAAACATGTATGTGGTTGACATACAAGTGGATTGTGTTTAAGTAATAATCTAAATGGTCCCTGGTATATGGATAAGGTTGGGTGCCTTATCTTGGTGACACTATGAATAATACTTACTTTTTAATTGACACAATGGTTGTAAAGTGCTACAAACAATTTGATCCTAATCGTTCATGTGGAGATATGTGAGTGAAGAAATCCTATATAAAGAGTTTGTATAAGACCAGATAGCGAAATAATTAGTCTCTCTTTATAACGTCGTTGCTTGAAGAAACTTACATTTCACTAGAATGACCATAGGTAATTTGACTTTAATCCTAAGTGAGTTGTGAACTCCTACCTATGATAGCAATCCTTTGATCTGTATGGGTGAGAGTGACCAGATTCACCGACTCAATATGCCTACAATTTTGAAGATTTGTCTGAGTGGGAACCTGGGAACATAGCTATACAAAATAAAATTCACTCATTCTCGTCTTGAGAATAAGTAGATGAATTACTCCCTTAAAGGTTGATTCCGAGTCTTGAACAATTAGGCGCCTCACTCTCTCACTAGCTAGAGAGGGGTTTAGTTTATAGTTGAACTATAATTAATTGTTCATTAGAGGAATCAGTGGTATGTAAGAAGTTAGATGTAACTACAAGAGTAAAATGGTAATTTGACCCAACTGTAATTACGAGCGATTCGTGAAATGTTAACTTACTTTTGATCGGTTATATCCATGAACACAAAAATATATCTACAGTGTGAAGAGTGCAACTGTCGGTCCTTAATGAAGTGATTGGCCATTAATGAATATTGATTAATTTAATTAAAGAGTCTAATTAATTAATCTCATATCATTGGAGCTTCTAATATGTAGGTCCATAAGGTCCTCTTGTTAGCTCATAAGAATAAAACAAGAAATAATTATTTTTGAAATAATTTGAATTGTTCAAATTATTAGAAGGAATTAAAGGTGTTAATTATATTAATGTGATTAATATAAAGTATGATGTATGCTGATACATTATAGTATACAGTTAATTATAAATATGACTTATAGTTAAAACTATATAATATTTGAATAAGATTCAAATATTAATTTATATAAATACTGTAGGTTAAAATTAATGTAAATATGATTCATTTTAAAACTATAGGTTATACGTGAGGTTGTACTTTGAATATGATTCAAATCATATTAAATATATGATATTTAAATGTTAATTAACCTTATTAATTTAATTATATATTAAAGTAGTTTAATATATAATCTAAATTAATTCGAATAACTCCTATGTGGGTGGGGAGTTATTTTTTAATAACTCTCACTCCATCTCTCTTGTTTAACAAAAAGGAGGAAATTTTTTTGTAGAATTTTTTCTCTGTGAAGCATTCTCTCAAGGTCTCTCACTCCCTCTAAAATCTCTGTCTTTCCCTTCTCTCAAAAGCAAAAAAAGAGACCACACTTTTCATCTATTGTCCTGAAAATAATAGAGGCTCCAAGTGATGGTGTCCTTTTTGTTGGAGAAATTGTTATGCATGGGCATTGTTGTGTTCGAGCTTTGGAGAGGACTTTCGTGAAGAGGATAATTCTACAAGGGTAAGTCTACTTCTTCCTTTCCTCTTTAGAGCAACATGCTTATAGGTTATATGATGTTTATCTTGTTATGCCTTTTGAATGTATGTAATTTTTCTATATTATACATTTTTCAAATTGGAAACCAATTGCACGGAATTTGCACGCTTTTGCAAAGGAATTTCATTCCTACAATTGGTATCAAAGTCAAATCGTGCAATTTTTTTTTTCAATTTGAAATGAAAATCAGAGAAAATGTGGGTGTTTACTGCATTATTAATGTTTAGTTTACCAAAATTGATGTTTTCGAATTTGGCACTTAGTTTACTACTTTAGTTTTGATTAAAGTTGTTAGGGCTTGTCGCAGCATAAAGTAGAGTGTTGCAATGGTAACCTTTATGCTGCGACACAGAAGCCCAGTGTCGTAGCGCTCGGCGATAATGTCGTGACGCTGCTTTCGAATGTTGCGATGTTGGAGGCAGCATAGTATTACACTACGACAATAGCGTCGCAACACTCTCCAACAACGTTGTGACGCTCCAAGGCTTCATGCGTGCATTCCAAATAGTTGGAGGTCTTTGGATTTGATCCTCTAGCGGTTTTAGCTAGGTATTTTTGTAATTTCGAATTATATGTATTTTTTGTTATTTTAATTAATTAAATTAATATAATATGATTATATTAATTTAACTAATTTTTAGGGTGCCAAAATTCGGTCTATTTTTTTTCTATTTATTTAATTTTATATTTGATGTATGATTAAATTTTATATGTTGCATAATGTATACCATATAGTTTTAAAATCTCACCTTAGGATAAACATTAATCATGCATCATATTTAATATAGATGTTGTAGATATAGTTGAATGATCTTATAAGCATATACATGCATATTATTTAATATAAGTGTTATATTGTATAATTTGATTTATTATTCAGTATATCCATGCATCATACTTTAATATAATTGTTAATATGTATGATGGATATGTTTATTTTCCTTAGTGATTAATATAAGTATTATATTATATGATGAAAATGAAGTTGCATTGAGCATGACATTACTTAGTAAATATAAATTTTATATTTAAATAATATCATTAGATGCACGGTTATTGGTTTTAATAGTTCATTATTTTATAATCGTTATTGAAGGAACCGTGAGGTCCACTGTGGAAGCGGGATCGTTCCCAATTCCCAATATTCATAGAACAACAAAATTATGCATATTCACAAATAATTTACAGCATGCTAAGGAGGGAAAGGGAGAAGGGTTAGAATTCAACTTACCCTTGAAGAACAAGACCTTCACGAAATCCCTCCTTGATCTGTCACAAACAACTCGATCATGAATACCCAATGAAGACACCACCAAGCGGAGCCTTTTGTATTCTCTTTTAGGTAGGGAATTGGCAGGAGGTGAGTGCTCTGCTTCTTTTGGAAAAGAGAGAGAAGAAATTGAGGGGAAAAGTTTCAAGGAAGATTTTCTATAAAACTTACAGAACTCCCTGTTATCACTTGGGAAGAAGAAGACGAAGGATATGTAAAACCAACTTCAACTATATGTTATATCATATATAACACATAACTTATAGTTTTTATATTGTATCAAATATAATATTTTTGGGATTGGTATCCTAAATCTCTCTTGTTGTTGTAAACTTTGTATAAAAAATTTATTATTATAAAAAAATTATTATTTTATGAGTATACACTCAATCCAATAAACAAAGATTCTAGGTTATTTTATGTAATTTAAGCATGTATGTAAAGACATACAAGTGGATCATGTTTAAATGATAACCTAAATAGTCTGTAATAGATTGATAAGACTAGGTACCTTATCCTAATAACACTATAGATATGACCCGCTTTGTAGCTGTAGTTATAAGTGTTGTAAAATGCTACAAATGATCTAATCCTGATCATTCATGTGGAGATATGTGAGTAGGAATATCCTATACAAAGAGTTTGTATAAGACTAGACCACGAAATGATTAGTCTCATTATATAATGCCGCTAATAATAGAGACTTACATTTCACCAGGATGACCATAGGTGACATGACTTGAATCCTGAGTGAGTTGTAAACTCCTGTCTATGAAGGCAGTCCTTGAAGGAACTCTAATGAGAGAACCTTGAGCGGAAGCGGATCGACCGAATTCCATAATTTATTGAATACAAAGTTTTACAGTAAACAAGTAATAAAATATGCATTTAAATCTAAATTACAACAAAGAAAATGGTTTCAAGAAACCTCGCCTTTGAAGGCCTTTTTTTTTTTTTTTTCAAGTTTTCTCTCGAATGGATCACGAACTTCTTGAAGACCTTCTTCAAGATAAATCTCGAACAGAACCAGACACTACCACAAACAAAACCTTAGTATTCTCAAGGTGAGAACCTAGGAGTGGTGGGCTCTGACCATTTTGGTTAAGAGGGAATATTTAATGTAGAAAAGGAAGAAGATTGAGAATTTTCAATCAAAACTCAAAGACACAAAACACTTCTGTAACCTCTTTCTCAATCGTCCAATACTGATTTCTCAAAGAAGAAGAAGAAACTTTTCTTTTATTCTAGTTGCCATAAAAAATAACTACCACCCACTAATGTGGGTAGAGAGAAAAGATGGGGAAGGAAGTTGTAACTCCCTTTCTTATTATTAAAATAATAATAATATAAATATAAATATAAATATGATAACTAATTTATCATAATATATATATTAACTACAAGTTATATCAAATATAACTTATAATCTATAACTTAAATATTGTATCACATACAATATAAATTATAGTTTCTTTTCTCTATTATATGATATTTAATATAAATCATATTTATATTAAATTTAACAACTATAAATCCCATCATAGAAAGTATATTTGAATCTCATTCAAATATTTATTTCCTCCCACTAAGCTATAATGTATCAAATATATTATGACAATTATATCACCATAATGGAAACAACTTAATTATATCATATATAATTAAATCTCTCTATTAATTTGAACAATTCAAATTAATCCAAAAATTGATTCTCAACTAAATCCTATTGCGCTACCAATGGGGCCTTATGGACCTGTGGCTTGAAGCTCTAATGGTACATGAATAATTAATTAAACTCTTTAATTACATTATTCACTATCTGTAAGCTGTCGGGCACTCCAATAAAGACCGACAGCTGTATTCTTCGCACTACAAATATATTTCTGTGTCCATTGGATATAACCAATCAACAGTATGCTGACCCTTCACAAATTGCTCGTAAATACAACTAGACTAAATTATCGTTTTGCACCTGTAGTTACATTTAACTTCTTAAGTACCATTGTTCCCTCTAATGAACAATAAATCATAGTCCTACTATGACTAAACTCCTCTCGGGCCAGGGGAGAGTGTGACACCACATTTTTCAAGACCTGGAATCATTTCTTAAGGGAGCAATTTATCTACTTACACCTACCTCGGGGAAGAAGTGAATTCCATCTTGTGTAGCTGTATTCCCAGCTCCTTAATCAGACGAATCCCTAAAATGGTAGGCTTGTTGAGTCGACGATCTGGCCACTCTCACCCATAAAAATCAAAGGATCACCTTCATAGGCAGGAGTTCATAACTCACTCAGAATTCAGGTCATGTTACTGATGATGAAAAATAGGCATGAACAGTGGAAATGAGGATCAATTTTACTCTAATTACATAAATTAAACATATAACCCTAAATTAATTAATTAGGGATTCTTTTAAAATCTTACCTTTGACGCTTCCAAAACTCTTCTATCTCCACTCGAACACGAACTGGACAACCACTAGAGCTGACCTACTATCCTCTGGACTTAGAACCGGGTTGTGGGACCCAATGGATGAAGAATCTGAGAGAGAGAAAGAGATGGAAATAGAAGATGGATTTTTGGGTTGAGTTTGGATTTTGAATTTTTCTAAAAAATAGTGATTTTTCCAACCCAAATTTGAAACCAATTTTGGCAAAATATCAAAAGTCTTTTATCCAAATTGAAAGCCCATATTTATAGAAAAAAGTCATGCAAAATTGCATGAAACAAATTCATAAAAATCCAACACGTCAAAATCCACTATCTAAATGGGCTTGATGTCTCCACTATAAGCCAACACCTAACCCATTATTTTGTTAGTGGAATTATCCAACAAAAGTTTGGATTTTCCCACTAACTTTAGTCAAAGGGCAAAATAGTCATTTTGTCAAAGTCAAACTTTGACCGAAAAGTCAATACTTTGACTTTTTGATTTTTCCCAAGTTGACTAATTTTGACCTCCCGAGCATGAATCCGCATTCATTTTCTCGAAATTCAAAATCACATTTGAATATAAGTCGGTCAAAGTTTGACTTTTCAAAGTCAAAAGTCAACTCTTTGACTTTTTACATCTTTGACCATTTCATTATTTCCAAGCTTTCGAATATGAACGTATTCATATTCTTGATATTTAAATCACATTTAAATATTTAAGTTGTATCTATAAACTGAAAAACCGACCACTATATCACATATACTTGTCGGTTTCTCTCTCTTCACCTAATTTGAACAATTCAAATTATTCTATCATACTGTTCTAAGTTTATTCCATATGAGCTAGTAGGGGAACCTAATGGACCTATAGATCATGAGCTCCAATGATCTGAGATTAGCTGGCTAAACTCTTTAGATAGAGCTAATCAAATTCGTTAACTCATGGGTCATTCCACTGTAGTCCCGCAGTTGCACTCCCCTCACTATAGATATATTTATGTCCATATGATATAACCATGATTAGTAAGCTAATTCTTCACAGGTTGTTCATAATCTCGGCTGGGTTATAAAAACCGTTTTACCCCCGAGACTACATCTTATTCCTTAAGTTCCACTGATCCTCTAATGAACAATTGGTTTAAGGTCCAACCTATAAACCAAACCCTTCTTGGGCCAAGGAGAGGGTGGGGCCCCTTGTTAAAGACCTGGATTCATACTAAAGGGAATAACCTATCTACTATCCCTATAATGGGTAGGAGTGAATTTCCGTCTTACACTCTATGTTCCCAGCTATCCACCTGATCTTACCCCTGAAATGGGAGGCTTATTGGGCCAGCGATAATGAGCTGCCCTCACCTATGCAGATCTAAGGATAATAAGTGGAACACAGGAGTTCATAGTTAGCTCAGGATTAAGATTAAGTTACCTAGGTCATCAATTAACGAAATAGTTAGTTTTATACATTAAACGACATTTAGAACATAAAAAGTGACTATTTCATGGTTCAGTCTTATGTAAACTCTTTACATGGGATGCCCCCATTTTCATGTCTCCACATGAACGGTTTAGGATCACATCGTTTGTACTAACTATAAAATGGGCCGCATCCATGTCTCCAGAATAAGGCACCCAATCTTATTCATATACTATAGACTATTTTGGCTATATATTTGAACTTGGTCCACATTTATGTCACTAGATAAAGTTCAAACTTAAACTTAATAGCCTTGGAACCTTAGTTTATTGGATTCATGAATATAGAATTTAAATTTACTAAAGATTTTCAATAACAACTTTATTGAACAAGAATATGATATTACAAACTACGAGTTTTAGGACATAAAATCCAACAAACTCCCACTTGGACTAAAACTCCTAGTAGGATCAAACGATGCTGAATTTAACTATGAGAAATTAATATTACATATAAGTACAATAAACATATGAATACAATAAACTAGGGCATTCACGCCTAAAAACTTATGGCCATCCTGGTGAATGTAAGTCTCCATTATGAACGACGTTATACAAAGAGAATAAACATTTCGTGGTCCAGTCTTATACAAACTCCTTTGTATAGAATATTCTCGCTCACATGTCTCCACATGAATGATCAGGATCAGATCATTTGTAGCAATTTACAATATTTGTAACATCTACAAAGAGGGCCAACTCGTAGTGACACCAGGATAAGGTATCCAACCTTATCTATCTACTATAGACCATTTAGGTTATCACTTAAACATGATTCATCCGTATCTCTCTACATACATGTTTAAGCTACAAAATAACCTTGGATGTTAGTTTATTAGTTTGTGGTTAATGCAATTAATTTTGAAATAAAAAATCACATATTTTATTACATAAATGAAATGTTTGTACATTACAATTATAAACTGTGGGGCCCAACACAACTATGACCAAACCCTTCTCGGACCAAGAGATTGTGTGGTGTCATATTGTTCAAGCCCTGAAATCAGCCCTTAAGGGAGCAATTTATCTACTTACCCTGACATTAGGGAAGGAATGAATTCCGTATTGTGTGGCTGTGCTCCCATCTCCCCAGTTAGACGAATTTCCAAAATGGTAAGCTTATTGAGTCGGAAATCTGACCACTCTCATTATACAAATCAAAGGACCGTCTTCATAGGCAGGAGTTCACAACTCACTCAAGATTTAGTTCATGTCACTTATGGTCATCCTGGTGAAATATAAGTTTCTATTATTAACGACGTTTTATAAAGTGACTATTCATTTCGTGGTCCGATCTTATACAAACCCTTTTGTATAGAACATCCCCATTCATATGTCTCTACATGAGTGATCAGGATAAAATCATTTGTAGTACTTAACAACCATTGTAACGTCTACAAAGCGAGCCATATTTGTAGTGTCACCAGGATAAGATATCCAACTTCATCCATCTACTAAATTATCACTTAAACATGATCCACCTGTATGTCTCTAAATACATGTTTAAGCCACAAAAGATAACCTTAGATGTTAGTCTATTGGATTTGTGAGTTAATGTTACTAAATGTCGAATAAAATATTTCATATTTTATTAAATAAATAAATCGTTTTTTCATTACAATTACAAACTACAGGACCCATGAGATTTGGGGCATCAATCCCAACAATCTCCCACTTCTCCTAAAGCTAGTGGGGTGTACATCATAAAAGTCAAACTAATCTAAAAGTACACAAAATAGTTCATTAGGGCATAATACGTGTCTAGTACAAAATCTTCCACTTGTCCTAAACTAGATATAGCCTGTCTCGTAGACCCATACCCTGCAGGGGGCCCTCAAACACCTTAGTCGTGAGAGTCTTTGTAAATGGATCAGCAACGTTGTGTGTCAAAGCTATCTGCATGACGATCACATCCTTTTGATGCACAATCTCCCGAATGAGATGATACTTCCACTCTATGTTCTTCCTGCACTTGTGACTCTTAGGCTATCTGAAATTAGCAACATGACCACTATTATCACAATAAAGGGTAATGGGCTTAGACATGTTTGGAACCATTTCCAGATCAGTTAGGAACTTCCTGAGGTACACAACTTCGTTAGCAGTTTCACAAACCACTATGTATTTAGCCTCTATAGTGGAGTCAGCAATGCGCCCTGCTTGGCGCTCCTCCAGACTACTGCCCCTCCGTTAAGAGTGAATACTAATCTTGATGTGGATTTCCTAGAATTTTTATTAGTCTGGAAATCCGAATCCGTGTATCCTATAAGGATCAAATCTTTAGAACCATACACAAGCATGTAGTCCCTCATTCTCCAAAGATACTTGAGGATATTCTTAACAACGTTCCAGTGATCATAACCTGGATTAGACTGATATCTACTGACTATCCCCATTGCATGGTAGATATAAGCTATAGTAGACAACATCGCATACATCAGGCTACTAACAACCGATGCATAGGGGATCCGTCTCATTTCCTCAACCTCTTAAGGTGTCTTAGGACACTGTTCCTTAGACAAAATAAGCCCATGCCTGGGGAGTAAACCCCCCTTGGAGTTCTGCATCGAAAACTTGACAAACATCTTGTTAATGTACGATGCTTGAGACGGGGCTAGCATTTTGTTCTTTCGATCTCTAAAGATCTGACTGCTCAGAATAAACTGCACCTCTCTCAAATCTTTCATTTGGAATTGGGTCACTAGCAAATTCTTAATTTTAGTTAACATGTCTACATCATTCCCAATGAGTAGGATATCTTCTACATACAACACAAGAAAAGCGATTAAACTATTGATGATTTTTTTGTAAACACAAGGCTCATCAATATTCTGATCAAAGTCATAAGATTTGATTGCAGTATCAAATCTTATATTCCAAGATCGAGAAGTTGGCTTCAATACATAAATGCACTAATTAAGCTTGCAAACCTTTTGTTCTTGACCTTAGGTTATGAATCCCTCATACTTCTCCATATAAATGGCCTCCTCGAGATTGTCATTCAAAAAAGCAGTTTTGACATCTATTTGCCAAATTTCACAGTTATAATATGAAGCAATGGACAAGAGTATCTGGATAGAGTTCAACATGGCAACATGTGAGAAAGTCTCCTCATAGTCGACTCCCTCAACTTGAATATAACCCTTTGCCACAAGTCTAACCTTGAAGGTTTGCACCTTCCTATCAGCATTCCGTTTTCTCTTGTAGATCCATTTGCAACCTATAAGTTTAACCCCATCAGCTTGATCCATAAGATCCCAAATCGAATTGAAGTGCATAGACTCCATTTCAAGATCCATAGCTTTGATCTATTCATCTTTGTCAATAACCTTCATTGCTTTCTTGTAAGATATGGATCCTCAACTTCTCCGTCAGCTACGATAGCTAAGGTTTATGATAAACCCATATAACGAATAGGCAGGTTTGCAACCCTCTCACTATGTCGAGGCTCTCTCAATGCTTGAGGTGGATGTGACCTACTAGATGAACCAACTTCAACAATTCTTGTTGATGCATTGGGCTTTTCAACAACTCTTGTTGAAGATTCAATAGTTTCACTCGAAAACTCATTCAACACGATCTTGTTGTAGGGCATATGCTTCTTTATGTGGTCTTCTTCTAAAAAGGTAGCGTTTGTAGACACATACATCTTATTATCCTCAGGATCATAGAAGTAACTATTGGGTTTTATGCTTTAAAACTTGTAGATAGTGAATGTAATTAAATGATTGTCATTAATAAATAGTTATTAATGATTTTTTTTTATCAACAAGTGTTGTTAATGTTTTATTTATTTTGTCTTATTAACCCTAAAATCCAATAAACTAATATCCTAGGCTGTCTTATGAGTCTTGAACTGTATGTAGAGACATATGGGGATCAATGTTCAAGATATATCCTAAATGGTCCACTTTATCTTGGTAACACTATAGATATGACCCACTTTGTATTTGATACAAACGTAGTGATCCAACGCATTTCTATAGGAGACACGGGAGTGGGGGTATCCTGTACAATGAGTTTGCACAAGACCGGACCGCGAATTAGTGACCACTAGATGTAATTCCATCGACTAGTTAGGTTTCTATTTCAATAGGATGACCTAGGCAACTTAGTCTTACTCCTGAGTATATATGAACTTCTGTTCATGAGGGATTTCATTTGGGGATAAGACCAAGTGGGTTGCTAGGAACATAATCATACAAGATGGATTTCACTTCTTCCCGGCTTCAGGGTAAGTTGATGAGTGTTTCCTTAAGTGATGTCTCTAGGACTTGAAAAAATGCCATACCCTCTCACTGGCCCAAGAGGGGTTTCTGTTTAATGGTTAGACCATAAACAGATTGTTCATTAGAGGAGCACTAATATATTAGGTCCCACTACTACAAAATCTACATTACTTGACACTTGTAATTTTTAATTACTTGACGTTTCTATGGAAAAAACGTCAAGTAATATGATTTTGGACAAAAAAATGTCAAGTAAAAGGGTTAAAAAAGTGGAGATTGACGGAATATTTCGGATATTTTCACGCGAACCTTTACTTGACACGATTTTCGTGTCAAGTAATATAAGGTCTTACTTGACATTTTTTCGCGTCAAGTAAAAGGGTTTAAAAAGCGGAGATTGACATAATATTTTGGATATTTTCACGTGAATCTTTACTTGACATGATTTTCGTGTCAAGTAATATAAGGTCTTACTTGACACGTTTCATGTGTCAAGTATAAGAAGCTCTTACTTGACATTTTTTTCGTGTCAAGTAAAAGGGTTAAAAAAGTGGAGATTGATTGAATATTTTGGATATTTGATAGGCTTCCAATTTGATAGACGATCGTATAACATTTGGTAGGCGATCGTATAGCATTGAGTAGGCGATCATATAGTATTTTGTTACTCAACGATCATGTAGCCCAGCTTAGCGATCGTGTAGCATTTGGTAGGCGTTCGTATAGCATTTTGTTACTTAGCGATCGTATAGCAGAGCTAAGCGATCGTATAGCCGAGCTCAGCGATTGTGTAGCATTTGGTAGGCGATCGTATAGCATTTCCATTTTTGTTACTCAGCGATCGTGTAGCAGAGCTAAGTGATCGTGTAGCCGAAGCTCAACGATCGTGTAGCTGAGCTCGGCGATCGTGTAACATTTGGTAGGTGATCGTATAGCATTTTATTACTTAGCGATCATGAAGCAGAGCTAAGCGATCATGTAGCTGAGCTTAGTGATCGTGTAGCATTTATTAGGCGATCGTTTAGTGTTACTCAGCGATCGTGTAGAGACTTTATTTTTCATTTCCCTCTCAAATTAAATTTTTTCTTCCTTCTTTACTTTACTCAGCGATCGTGTAGTGGCTTTATTTTTGTTTCCCTCCCTCTCCCATTTTCATTTCCCTCTTAAATTTTGGTTTACTTGCTACAAAATTATCAAATAAAATAATATTTCCCTCTTCCCATTTTCATTTTCCTCTCTCAAAATTAAAAACTCTTTCTCTTCCTTCCTGTCACCATCTCACTCACGACCTTCCCCTTCCTCTAATGTTTTTCTTCTTCAGTGCGCCCGAGAGCCCTAACCATTCGTCAAGCCTTCATTCTCCCCTTTGCCTCTGTTTCACG